>NC_056734.1:774169409-774484409 GCF_019279795.1 Protopterus annectens
TGCAGTGTATATGGGAGCTTGCAGAGTGCTATTTTCTCAGGGCTGCACCTCTCAAAGACAGCAACTCATGCAAATGATGACCCTAACAAGAATCTTAGAATATCTTATGTCAGGGTCTGTTAATGCTCTTAACAGTGAAGGTGATCTGCAAATATTTCTTAGGTAATAATTTGATTCTTTTAATGAGCAAATGAGTAATAATTCAGGATATAAGCATAATTAACATTTCATTCTGTATCAGGAGAAGTTTCATTTAGAAATGATACATATGGCCTTCATGTTACCTTCAAATACTTTTTTTTGAAAGCAATATCAGAATCAGAAAACTCATATGTGAACTTCAGATAGGCAGTAGTAGCATTCAAATAGCCTATAAAATCAGACAACAAATCCAAGTTTTTTTTTTTTTTTGGGTGGGGGTAAGCTCACATACGTTTTCTGATTCTTAGATATCAGGGTGCTTAAGTCAGCTGGTGGTCTGAATACATTCCTATTTAAGAAATCTTGTAAGAACAACAATGTTTTACATGCACACAGTATGCATTCAGCACGTCAAACGCAATGTTGTTACAGGCCAGTTCTTTAGATCATCACGTCTTCATACTAAAGATAGTGACATGTATAATGCTTTTAGTTTACTGACCAAAGAGTTTATGCAAAGGGGCTATAACCAAACAGAGGTATCCTTAGCACAGAATTATGCCGTATCTCTTAAGGGCACCAGGACCAGACCCTTTTTTCAGAAAAAATCAGATGAATCTATGAGTACTGATATTCAAGCAGGCAACACTCTGAGGATGTGCCTGACTTACTCCAATAATGTTAGTTAATTTGTGATATAATAAGGAGACACTGGCATGTCTTTGGAGTTGATCAGAAGTGTAATGATGCTCTAGGTACGCAGCCTTTCTTCTATTTTAGGAATAGCAAAACTTTGAAAGACAGGCTGTGTTACAAGATATTAACAGCTGAACCTGTGCGTTCTTATAATGCTAATAAGACTGGGACATTTCCCTGTAAGGGGTGTATCATGTTTAAGTTTATCAAAAGTGACTACCAGTTTTTGCATCCTGATAGTTCCTACATGTTTTATTTTAATAGATACGCTGACTGTGGTTTTTCTAATCTTGTATACTTGGCTGTGTGTGATGTCTGCCAATCATTTTATGTTGGCAAGACTAATCAGTGCCTCAGAGATCGTATTAGGGAGCACCTTTACTCTATTAATAAACAGGATGACAAAAATGCTTTATCAAAATATGTAACGCAGGAAGGGACCGAGTATTGTTTTAAGTTTATGGTGCTTGAACTTGATTATGTCAGCCCTAGAAGGGGGGGGGGGCAACATCAGGACTCATACTGAGTGCACTGAGATTAAATGGATGATTATTTTACTGGCCACTAGAGGCAAGGGGTTGAATGATTATATATCTGTAAAACCTGTGCTCAAATCATGTGGTCTAAGGTAATGCCGTAAATGCTGTTATTGCCCATTGCTGCAGATCTGATGAAGTATCTAATTTTGATGCGAAAGCGCTCATCTTTTATCTTATTTTTAGTTTTGTTTTTGTATTAAAAGTTATTATGTGTTTTATGCCATCTGCCTGTTTATTTCATTTTATACATACTGAAAACTACCTACTCAAACACAAATTCGCCTATATTCAACCAATAATCTACCAGTAGCATATATGAATAAATATACATACCTAGGTCTTACTGACACAACTTTCCTTCAAATTCATAAAAGCTTCCTATTCAGTATGAAATCATATTTCCCCCAGAAGCATGAGCCGCAACAAAAATGTCCTTTTACTGATAATACAATATGTTTGGCCTTTCATTTCTCTTGACTGTACAACACATACACAGAAACTACAAACCGCATTAAATGGTAGTTGCACAGCCACAAATCTTTCTTCAGGTCTGAACTTCAGTGCCTCTCATGTGAAAAGGTAAAATGCTTAAGTATCACTGCAAGGTCTACTCATGTTTGTTATGGCCTGATCTCCCCTTCACAACTTTACTTAACCCTCAAGTCAGTTACTTGAGTGTCTGTATTGTCCAATTTGGAACTCTCTTACTACATTTTCAGTATTAAATCTGAGATGGTTTGCACAGGTGGAGATCCAAACTATTTGAGGTATTCTTTTTTCTTTGCAGTTGTGTTGTCAAGGAGTTAAGAGTACATTATATATTAAATGGAGTATGGGAGACTGTGGGAATAAATAAATATAAATATATATATATATATATATATATATATATATATATATATATATATATATATATATATATATAAGTCTCTACAAAATGCAGAAAAAATATTACTTCATAGGATTCTGACTGCTAAAGTATACAACCTTGCAGCTCCTAAAAAACAATTAGTTACTGTTACTTATGTGACAATGCTGTAACACTATCCAGGCACCTTGCACTTATCAGCATTAAGTCTTGTTTGGTGAGCCTGTCCAAGACAGGATGTATGCCTACTAAATAAAGTTTTCAGTATTAATGTATCTCTGCATCACCGCTATGAGTTTATTTCTGCTCATTAGCCAGTGCAGGACATTAGAGAGCTGCACATGTTAGAGTATAGTCACTGATACAGTCATAACCCAGATCTCTGCCAGTGACAGAGTCCTATACTTGTTCAGAATTTTGTAGTTCATCCCCTCACCCCCTATGCTGATGTTTCATCTCCCACGTTTCCATGTCACAGTGTAAAAGAAGACTTATGGTTAGCCATCTTCTGTTCTTGCTTGCCCCTGCCTTAGGATCACTCATAAGGTTGGTGTCTTGGATATTTGCCTGGAAGAAAAAGGAAAGGAAAAGAAAATGCCACACTCATGGTATGCGCTAATGGTAGGCATCACACCCTCTGTATTATGTTGCAGGCAAGGGTTCATAAAAATCAGCATGGAAGGAGGAGAATACAAGAACATCAAGGAGATGTAAAGACAAGAAGGGGATCATGACCAGAATGGTGCCCATCCCAGTTCTGCTTTTCCCCACAGAGGGAAGAGAGTATGGGAACCTGGAAGACACTCGAACATGTATAATTATGGTACAGATGGTGCAGTGCTGCAGCAGTAGCATTGTCGCCTCACAGCAAGGGGTTTTCTGATTGATTCTTGGCTGGGGTTCCTTCTGTGCAGAGTCTGCATGTCCTCCCTGAGTTTGTATGGGTTTCCTCCCATGTTACAAAGACATACATGTGGAGAGTTTCTCCCCGGGCCTCCACTGAAAATTGGCTTCGTTCCAAGTCGGACTTTCCTGGTTTACAAATGTTAAATAAAAATAGTAATCAAATAAAAGTTGATGACATTACTGTACTGTGTTCTTCCTGGAAGTCACTGTTGCAGTCATAACTTCTGGAATGATCCACAGAGCTTTCTCATACTGTTCTTTGGGTGGCTGGTGGACCTGTAGATGAAGGAAGCCTTTAGCTGAGCCACAGCATAAACAGCTCTAGCTCTAATGGCCAGCCTATAGTAAAAGAAAGCGTGGACCAAACGCCAAGTGGCTGCTACAAGGATGTCATTAGTAAAGGTTTCCTAATGAATTGTACTGTGGTAGCTGTGTCCCTGGAGGAGTATGATCTTACATTCCTTGGCAATTGTTTGCCACAGAACTTCTGACAGAAAATAATACAAAGGGAAGTTAACTTCAAGGTGGTTTGCTTTAACAAAGCAAACTTTTATTGCTTTGCTTTCTGCAAAGTCCACCAGAGTTGGTGTGTATTTCTATAATCCTTTGTCATATACAGGCAGTACCTTAGCCGCTTATAAACATCTAGGGAATGGAGGATCCTTTTCCTTTTGTTCTGTGGTCTTACAAGGAACACCAGGAGATGAATGACCTGATTCATGGACAATTTTGTCACTACCTTTGACATAAAAGTAGGACTGTTGTTTAGAGTAACCATATCTTAATGGATGACCAAAATGTACCTATTGTATGTGAGATCTTGAATTTCCATTATCTTCCTGGAAGAAATGACGGCCACAAAACATCATCTTCCATGAGATAAACTGTGTACTCAACCTGAATTGGTTTAATTGGGGAAAAAAGTAATTTTTTCTATCATTATATTAAGGTTTCAGGCCAGTACAACTGCCATCTGAGCACCTGAGATGCACAGCCCCTTTTACAAACTATTTTATGGCCCTTCTGGAGGTAAGGGGACTACCAATTGGTAGGCCTGCCACTATGCAGATAAGTGGACCTTAATGGAAGTATATACTAGGCTTGTGTGGCAATGCTTGGTCAATTTTAAGGGGATCCTTGCTAACTCTGGGCCCTCTGCTGGCACCATTGGGAAAATCTTTTACATTTTGCCATATATGATTTCTAGTACTAGATTTCCTGGCATCCCTCATTATGGAGTGCACATCCTCGCACAGCTGGTGGCCAGAAGGAAATAATATAAAATCTTCCTGGCTTCCAGAGTGAGGCTCTTTATCCTCAGGTGCACTAAAATGTCCTCGTATTGCATTAATAGGTCCACCTGCCTGGACAGAATCACACGGCTTTCCTTGATCATCAATATGAGTGGAGAAAACTAGTGCTGCCTAGTCCAAAGAGGTGCTATAAGGATCATCCTTGTTGCTCCTTTTATATTTGCTGTTTCACTTTTAAAATCAGGAGAAGAGAGGGAAGGTGAACAGAAACTTGTCTTCCAGCAAAAAGAGAATGTTTTCCTTCAAGCTTTGGAGTGCAGGGCTCTGGAATAAAATTTCCTGATCTGAAAGTTTTCATTTGAGAAGTAAAGATACACATCTGGCATTACCCCTTTCTGTGGCACAGAAAAGATGACCTTCCCATGCAGTTGCCACTTGTGTGAGTGTGCCATGGTTCTGCTCAGCTGATCCACTGGTGCACTGTCCACTTTAGGAATATTTACAGTGCCTATAGTCCCACAGTTGTCTATTGCCAGCAACCATGTCTTTAAGGCCATCCTGCAAAGCTGATAGGAGTATGTTCATGACTGTGGTGTTATCTGTCAAAAACCCTAAGATTCCTGGAATTCAGTGGGACTTCAATTCTCTTAAGAGCATACTGGACTACCGGCATCTTGTTCAGGTTTATAAGGAGTATGGCTTCTGACCTAGACCAAGAGGCCAGCACCTTTAGGCTCTGGGAGTTTGTCCTCATGCCAGACCTGAAATATTAGTACTTGGGATCTGGCTGTTGGCAAGCAGGTGGACTGGTATTCCTGGTAGACATCTAGCATCCCAGCTCCCTTTTCAAGTACAGTAAAGCCATGAGGGTATGCTCCAGTGATTGTCATTGTTGGCACAACTGGATTTTTCTCATGTGTAAACTAGTCCAGGAAAACTACAGGAGTAGTAACTGTCATGTGCTCTACGATTCTAAGAATCTCCCTGGTCATCCACATTGTTTTTTGTACTGCTTGATGGAAAAAAGGCTATATTGCAATACTTTGTCCTAAAGCAGAAACAACTTTGACATCTGGGTGCTCAGAATAACCCCTAAAAGCATTTCTCTGTGATGGATCCAGTTTGTACTTCCCTATGTTCAGTGTGAATCCCAGCTCCTGCAGGCATACCTGAGCAATGCAGATGACTATGTTGGTCTTCTCGATTGAGTGGGCTTAAAAAAGGCAATTTTTTGAGATACTGTAAACTCCTTGACCTGCAATGGATGACCACTAGTGCCAGATATTTTGTAAAATCTTTTGGAGCACTAGCTAAGGCAAGAGATAAGGACATGAACTGGTAGTTTCTACTCCATGACAAGAATGTCAGTAACTTTCAGTCCTACTTGTGAATGGGGATGTGCTGGTAGGTATCATTTAGGTCTGCTCTAAGCATTACTGCTTTTGTGTTCAGCAAGAGAAGTGATGGGGTGGGTTAACATCTTAAATTTTCTCACTGGATGGGACTTGTTTAATTTGGAGAAGTCTAGAATGGGTCTTTTGTTGGCAGCAAGAAGAACCTCAAGGTAAAATCTTTTTCCTTCTTGTGGTTTTGAAACAAAATGGATCTTCTAAAGCAGTACAAAGGATGGGCAAGAATGGGTGTTCTTGTTCTGTGGGTACACTTGGTATCATTCTTGCTCAGAGGTTTTTATCACATTTATATCCAGTACCCCTTTGAAATTATGTCTAATATCCAAATGACTGAAGTATTTTTCCACTCTAACAGACAACTGCAGAATCTGCTTCCCAAGTCTGGAGGGAATTAGGGTAGGAGGGAAAGGGAAATTAGGTCTGGGTAATCGTGTAGTAAAGTGGATAAAGGACTATAAATTGTGCACAGGTGTGAGTACGTACATGTGAGATATAGAAGAAAGACATGGTAACCTAATTTTGTTTCCGCCCTTTGCCTTAAAAACTCTGCAGGTAGGAGTAGCTGTTTTGGGGTCACTCTAGGAGTCATATTCCACATGTAAGAGAATGAGTCACAGCTCATCCTTGGTGGAGGTGGAGGTTTGTTCTCCCTCTTTGGTGTCTCTTTATTATCCTGACATTTCCTCTTATAAAAGGGTTTTCCCTCTTTTGGCTGTTTACATTTTCCTGGTTTCTTGTAAAACGTTCCTTGTTCATTAAAGCAATTCGTATTACCCTTGGGGAGAGGAAGGTGTAACATATGAAAATCCATATCCATAGCCTTCCTTTTCTTCCACAGACTCCTAAACAGCTTGTATGCTTGTGGTATAAAAGCAAATCCTGGTCCTGAAGGCCATTGAGAAGTTTGGCTTTTACATCCTCAGCTAATGGCTGTGTGTGGAGCCAAGAATGCCTTCACTATATTGTACCAGTGTCAGTTCTGGACACTGCATCTGCAGCACCACAAGCACACCTGTCTGCTCATTTGAATGGAAGTCTAGATAAGATGACCCAGTGCAACACTGGAGCCCTTTTTAGTGAAATCAAGTTCCATCATATGCTTAACAATATGCTCCTGACAATGCAGGATATGGTACCTGAGAGTTCAGAATTCTAATAGGCAGTGCAGCTGAGGTATAGGTTTTCTTTCTATACTTGTCCAGGAGTTTACAATCCTTATTATAAGGTAGACTGTTTCTTCCTGAAGGTAGTTTGGCAACTTTAGCTGCCTCCAATTACAGTATATCTAAGTCTGTCACTTGACTCTTATAAATAGAAGAGTTGTTTTACAGCAGTCTAAGATCTATCTAGTCTTTCAGAGGATAGAGAATGTGAGAGTGGTCCCTGTGAGGTCACTGAAAAATGGTCCAGCAATGTTGACTGCACCAAGGGGGCTACAACTGGCTTAGATTGATCCATAGCATAATTACTAAGGGGCTGTTTTGGGCATCTGAAACCTTTGGAGCCTGACAATGAAAATGGTCCCTCATAAGGGCTAAGGTGTCTTCAGAAGTGAGGTTGTCCACTGAGTCCATGGCTAACGGCATCTTCACTACCTGTACTGCATCATGTGGAAGACAGCTGTACTTCCTAACCTAAGTAGTCATCCTCCACCTGTGTGGAACCTGGTTTAGCAAGGATGGATGGAGTGTCCGTCCTGTATTTAGAAGGATGTTTACCTGATGTTAACAGTTTGGTTTGTCCTGATTGCCAGCCTTTCACCAGGGTTAACAAGCTCTCAAGCCCTGTGCTATGGGCAATCAGTTTGATGCTCCTATCTAGTAGGTTAGAGAGGTTTCTGGCTGAGGCCTTCTAGATGCTGACTTAAAAGTATTTAATGGGAGATCCTGCTCTCAAACATTCAGTTGTGTAACTGTTATTGTCCAATATCACCAAACGCAATCTGTCTTCTACATACTTACAGAGGAGATATTTCTTTATAGGCAAAGCAGACTAGCATCCAGTGGAGATGTCCACCTTATGCTCGGTCTGGATGGAGGTGTTCGAATCACCAAATATGACGGCCACTGGAGGGACCTCATCAAGAACAGGGGATTCTTTCTGCAGTGAACTAAGGGACTGACCAAGTACCACTTTGGTAATAGTGTCTCTAGGCTGAAAGGTCTAAGTCATTCAAAGACACCTCAGTTTGGAGTCAGACTTCTGATACGAGGTGTCCAAGTGATCACTATTAGTCGCAGTTGATGATCAGTGAATGAATGCGTCTTGCTTCCCGAGGTTTAAATCTGCAAGCACATCTTCCCTCCTGGCTGCGCAGGTTTGGGACCTAAAGTCTTTGCAGATGTTGGATGAGGTGAGGATGTGATAAACACACCTGTCACACTGATCCATAAGTTAATCTGTCTTGTACAAATACATTTACTCTGCTTGGCTGGCAGCCCCAGACCCGAAAATAAGCATGTTCTGATCCCAGGAGGCAACATATGTATAAAGAAAATACAACCTTTACTGTACATTTGCCATGATGATAAACTGTAACAAATGTCTGTACAATACCACTTGGCAAGAAAAAACAAGATAGATCTCCATTATTTTCCTTTATACTGTGATATGGAGATGGCTGAGAGATGGGAGGCATAGGATCACCATATTGGAAAAGGGATGAGCTCTGAACCTCCGGTCAGATGTAGAACTCCTCATGCAACAGAAACTGCTAAAAAGACCCAGTCAAGCTATACTCTTCACTGTGCAGTACCTTAAACCTCCTGTAGTGGAGGCCTATGGGATATATGCAAATAACCCCTTAAGGACATAACCTTGTTTCTGCTACACTTCTCATACAGCAGAGATTCTTGAAATTATGACTACAACAGCAACACAGATGAATATAAAAAACATGCCATATAACATAGTCCCCTAACAATGCTAACCCTTATGGCATATGCTGCTTATTACTGTCCATATAGACATGATTCCACCATGTTATGAATCAATGTACCCTTCTCCTTGGTGTTTTTTTGCTTAGCTAATCTTATTATTCCAGTCTTTGGGAGGAAAAACACACACACACACACACACACACACACACACACACACACACACACACACACACACACACACTAAGCTAATGAAGAAATAGCTAAGCAAAATTAAGAAAAACAAACCAATTTCACTTCTGTTAGAGACTCATTAGTGCCATGGCAAAGACACTTCTGCAAGTAACTAATATTAGTATGTTACTTGGAAATTGTGGAACAGAAGTATGATGTAAACAGCACGTTGTTTTTTTCTGTTATTGTATTGAATTTCATGTAATGTCTTGAAACCAGATCTCCCACAATGCTGCACATCAAAAGACGCTTAGTTTTCTGGTTTCAGAATGAATACTCAACTGTAACCCAAGAATAAAATGATAGATTTTTGAATGACGAGACACTGGTCACTGTAGTGCTGACATTTGTTCCTGTCAAAGTTAATGGAATGACAACTCCAAGACTGGAAGTGTTCCATACAGTAAAACTAATGAAACCACAGATTGTTGAAGTACTCAGATGTCCACATTTTCCTAGCATGATATGCCCCTCCAACTAGAGGCCGTTTACTTATAAACCTAGCAAAGATGATATGTAAACCATAACTACTAAAATATGTCTACATGTGGGGAAAATGCCACTTGCAGACATCAGGACTTGTTTCATGTAAGAGTTTTCAATGCTCATGGTCAACTTGAGTTGAGGCAGTAGTTCTACAAATAATGGGTTTAACAGCACACCAGTAAGGTTTCTGTGTCAATAATTTTTGTTGCTTTTGGTTCATTGTGGACTTTACCTCACCATGTTGAGCAATCAGTTAATAAATGAAAGATTATTCATTAACCTGAATCAATAACATTTTAACAAATGTACAGATCTGACTGTTCTTTTCAGTTTCTAGTCCATTAAGCAACCATACTGGGTGTTTTCTCATTTTGGCAAATGAAAGACTTCATAACAGTAAATAAACAATCAGGAAATGCTCACAGAATAGTGGTTTTATAAATTATAATCAAAATGAAAAAAAAGTCCCTTTACTTGCATAATTAGAACTTGTGGTCAGAAGTCTTCCCTTGCCCTCATAGAACACTCGAAATTTGAATGGAACTCATTTTCAGTATTTTGTAATGTGGAGTGTGATATCACAAGTGTATGAAAACAGCGTGCACACAAGAGAAAGGTAACGCATAGCACAATTCTACACATGACTTACCACTGTTAACTTTCTGATAAACCAGCACCACATCGGCTAACTGAAGAGTAAGCTCATCTGGCTGTTTAGCTGTGTAACTTCTTATGATTTCCACTTGAAGTAATGCTGGAAGAAACAGAAAAAAATTATTACTGCACACATTAATAATGCTAAAAACTATACTACTTGGTAGAAGGAATTACATACATACTGAAGACTTAAGCTACATGCATAATGTTTCATCTGTAGGACACCTTATTTTCCTCCTATTGTACATGGGCAGCTCCATTCCACAAAAACTTACACTTCGAGCAAAGCACTACCTGAGCGTGTGGCAGACTTACAGATAACATATACGAATAAGGAAGTATGCAAACCTTCATGGCAATCCCGTTTCTGAGGCATAAGCAATGGAAAAGGGTCAAGTCCCTGCTCTGCTGCCCAAAAAAAATTTTTGTTTCACTTATCCTAGGTCTTCTGAGGCAAATATTTCAAGGATGAACAAATAATGGAAGGTCCCTGAGAAGAGTTAAGAGTTTGCCCATCCAGAGAAATCTTGTGATCTTACTATTACCAGAAATGAAGCAGCCATACTATCAGTTTCACATCATGCAGGTCTAGGTAAGTTTTCCCTGATGAGTGAATGATCAGTGTCTTTCTGGGAATCAGCATCACTGGAAGGCAAAGAAATAACTGAGGAAGGGGAAACCAAATCTGCCTTATGTAGAAGGGAACTGTCAGAATCATATTGGCTTTGCAGACTTTTAAACATTCTCAAAGGAGGAAATGGATGAAGGTGAAGAAGAACCCACACGACCACTACTATGATTGCTGGAGGGAGAGATGAGAGAAAAACATGGATCATTTAGTGTTAATTGGGATGAAGATGGGTCCCTTGCTGGCTTAACTCATTTCTGGAAGATCCTTCTAGTTACTAATGGACTTGAGGGACCAACTGTGGGCCAAGAAGTTGTAATGTCTCAGTCTGTTGGCTAGAGAAATGGCCTTTCTCAAAATACAAGGGGCAATGGCTTGTCCCAATTGCATGACCCTCTGCTAAACTTTTACAGGGTAGGAAGAGTTCTCCTGTCTTTACTGAGGTACTAAAGTACCACCAAGGTATCAGATAGAATTTAATGGATACCCACAGAATGATACTCCTGGTATCCTTGGTCAGAGAGAACTGCTCTGCTCTCTAATGCACTAATATGTAGACAAAATTCAAAGGGACAACACATTTTTGGCACTATTTGCCCTTCTGAGCTTCCTCTCATCTAGGAGCATATTTATCAGTAGTATCTGTGGTTGCTGGAGACCTAAGAATAAAGGGACTTCCCTGTCAAAGGATTCAGAGAGTTCAAGTCATCAACGACTGAAGCTATACTGAAACTGGCATGAGGAAACATGCCAGTGGGAGCTAATGTAAGACCCAGGGCTCTTAGGCACATGTTTACTAAAGTACTCTGAGAAGAAACAAGCAGACCTATGGTGTCTACATGGAATGGGCCACGGACTGCTGGTGGGAGCCTCACTGGGGGGGGGGTTACAAAATGTTAGGAAGCTGTTCACCTGGCAGAGCTAAGTGGAAGGGATTCTCCATTCTGATTTAAATGCAATCCAAATCATTCTAGTCACAGCTACCTATCAAGTAATCCTGACTTCTCTCAGGCACCTGCTTAGAATTTGTATCTGTCACACTACAGTCAAAGTGCATGACTCTTGTATTGCCACACATTACATCTGGAGTAGAGCAGAAATGTGCCACAGCAATGAATGGCTAAACAGCCCATTAAGGGTTAATTCACCATCTCCCACCTTTAATGAACCATTCTTCTCCATGAGACTGAAACTTTATTCCTGACAAGTAAGCTCAGTACGTGTAGACAAACCTGTACTGTCTTTTTTCACACCTTTATTATGACACAGGCAATCATACTTTAACAGAAAAGAAACCATTTCAATATTTTCCTTTTAAATACAATATACATCACACATTTTATTTGCTACCATCATCAGTCCAACATTCCAAAAATTGCCGTATTCTTGCCTTCCCTTAAACCTCACTCCTCCTCCAGAACATTACTATGGATGTATTGGTCCCACAATCTCCACTTACTTTTATGTAATTTGCTCCTTCCCTTTTCTAAAGATCTCTCTCCTTTATAATATTCAACACCTGAAATGCAGTTTATGTAGACTTGGATTTCTATTTTCTAGTAATTGCTTTTTTTTGGCAGCCAACAGAATTAACCTTAATAAGAACTTACTATGTCTAGTCAATTCAGATCCTGTATCTCAGCTGAAAAGAATCATTTCCTAACTTAGAGCCATTTTGTTCACCCAACACTTCTGATACAGTACTCTGTGGCACATTTTTAAAATCTGCCAGCTCATTACACTCTTAAAACATATGTTCCCAGTTACCTCTTCTCAGTCACACCTCCAACACCTGCTATCTACCTGACGAAAACATATTTGAAGTCTGCATGGGGTATAAAAACACCTATGCAAACACTTCCAAGAAAATATCCTAAACCTTCTGGACTTGGTTGCATACCTGGGAGCCACACATATGCCTTCCATTGTTTTCTTGAAAATTGCTTTTCCAGTCTCTCTTCTCAATCTTTTTTAATTCTCCGATTTATTGTTATAGTTATCATGTAATATTTTATATTTTTTAACAGCTGCTTCTTTTCAGATTCAACTAAAACCTCTGCAAGAGCAGGTCTTTCACTTAAAATTCTCGTCTCTTTCTCCTTGTCTGTACTGTAAGATCAAGCCCTGGTATGGAAGTCAGTATCGAGCTTGCAATTCAAATGTCTTCTCACGACAATTTATTTAAAACAATGATTTAGCGCTTTCATCAACATCACACGTTGACTTTATCAGAATACCTAAAAGTCTGTGATCAGTCCCTATATATAACTCTAAAAAGTGGCACCAAAATAGCAGCCAATACAAAGTATCAAATTATTTAAAGATGCATAGTGTGTCAGTTAAAACATTATAAATACAATTCATTGAAAAAAATGCAATAATTAAAAGAAATAATAATGCACTGAAAAAATAAATAAATAAAAATCAACTAAACATTCTTGTCAACAACACGATACCAGAACAGGCTTAATGGGAATACTGTCATTTAATCCGGGGGGAGTTGTGGCATCCAATAACAACTGCCACTTTACCTCTTTCTCCCCATCACACTATTGATATTCCCTCCCCTTGGATTATCAAAAACCTGTTCCAGAATAGCAAACTTGAAAAAATGGTCATTCCCTGCTTTCTCTGTGTCTATATAATGCGTTGTTTGAATCCTTTTTTCTAATATTGTATTGCTGGTCATGTATTCTATGTTTGAATCCTTTTTTCTAATATTGTATTGATGGTCATGTATTCTATTTTTGAAAAGTCTATCGGTCTTTCCTATATAGTATCCTGAACAAAGCATACACTTCGCCAGATATATCAAATGTCTAGTGTTACAATTTCCCTTTTTAAATCTAACCTCCATTCTATTGACATTGTCTAATATGATGCTTTCCTTCTCTAATATGTAGTGACAATAGCTGCAACTTCCACATTTTTGTGCGTGGCCAATCTTTTTATTCCTTGTACCATTTCCACTACTCATTTCCAAAGTACTTTTAATATTTTAATCCATTTTGAAGACAAATGTACGTTTGTCATCTAATAAATGACAAATATCCTCGTCAGATTTTAGAATGTTCCAGCTATTACTTATTAGGTACTTAACCTTCTCAGCATAGGGACCATATTTAATAATACATGCCCTATTATATTGTTTAATGTTAGCTTCGTTAGCTTCAGAAGCAGTAGCCTGTAAAGGAGCACTTTCTCCTAATAAAGGTTTGCATTTCTTGTTCCATTCTTTTACTACATAGTTGGCCACATCCCTGATTAAACCTTCCGGGTACCCACACTCCAAAAATAAAGAGCTCATATATTCTATTTCCTGAATCATGTCTTCATAGCAAGAAGTCATTCTTGCTGCTCTTATACATTGTCCTTTGAAGATATTCCTAAACATTTTTCTTGGATGGTTACTCTCATATTCTAAGTAATTGTTACTAAAAGTAGGCTTCCTAAATATTCTGGATTTAAAGCCTGTAGTTGTCTTAATAATGACAGTATCCAGATATGCTATTCTTTATCCTTCCACACTGTGAGTAAATTTCAAATAAGTACTAGTGCTATTGATATAGCTCATAAAGGAATCTATACTTTCATGAGGGCCATCCCACAATAATAACATAAAAATATCATCCAGAAAGCGAAAATACAATCTAACATACTGAAAATATGAATTGTTAAATAAGTTATCTTCCCAATCCATCATAACTAAATTGGCATAAATAGGGACGCAAGCTGCCCCCATAGCCACACCCCTAGTCTGCCTATAGTGTTCCCCCTCGCAAAAAATAAAATTACTGTCTAAAATGATGGACATACACTCTAAAATGAGATTGAGTCGATCATAATTCAGTTTACCATGTCCTGCTTAGGGATGCTAGAAATAGATCTACCACATCAATTGTTATAAACATCAGGTCTTCCTTCCATACTTCCTTAGACAATCGTCTCAGGAAATCCCAGGAGTCTTTAAGCACATAATGAACATTGTCATAAATGTGCTTAAAGTCAATGTGTGATGTTGATGAAAGTGCTAAATCATTGTTTTAAATAAATTGCCGTGAGACAACCCTTAACTTGCTCTTCTTGTGGATCCAAGACATTCGTCACTGGTGTGTTTGGATTTTGGACTTTTTTCTTGGTTGTTTCCTTACACACTTTTATTTATTTTAATTCAAATGTCTTCTTGGCCTCAATCTACTCTATTACCTTTCCTGCTTGAGTTATTTGCTCCCAGTATCTTGGCTCCTTTGCTAGGTTTATTCAGTAAATTCCATCACTGTTTTGCCTATTTTGTGTAACCCTACTTGCAGTCACCCCATTAGCAAAATCTCCTTTCCCCACATTCTTGTATTGGCTTAGTTCTTAGAATACTTTCTGCTACTTTATGAATATAATATTTTGTATGGTTACTATTTTCCTTAAGGATCTGTATCTAAAATCCCACTCTCTCTCTCTCTCTCTCTCTCTCTCTCTCTGTGTGTGTGTGTGTGTGTGTGTGTGTGTGTGTGTGTGTGTGTGTGTGTGTGTGTGTGTGTGTGTATATATATATATATATATATATATATATATATATATATATATATATATTTTTTTTTTTTTTTTCTTGAACTTCCCCTTGCCTTTCCATTTTGAATTATAACCTTCTGCTTGTGTTATGTATATGAGCTTTAATTGCGCAGCTCTAAAACATCACTTCAAATCAGGTAAACCTAAACCATCATACTCTATTGGAAAGCTCACCTTATCCCACTTAACTCTTGCCCCATTTCCTTCCCAGATAAATTACTTCACTTCTTTATTCATTACTGGCCGCAACTTCTTCTTAGGTTGATAAAAGTGTGCCTGGCTCATATACAAGACTAAAGGAACTAAAACCATCTTCACTGCCTGCATCTTACTATCCATATCAATAAATAAGAGTTTCCAGTTTCTGTATTACCCTTTGTTTAGTTTCATCCCACATATCCTTAGCTGCCATAACAGAAGCTTTTTTAATCCATACTCTTAATATGGGTATTGCTTAACCAATTTGAGTATGAGTACATAATTTACAGCTAATTTACAGCTATAGCCTTCGTTTTATCTTCATTAATTTTATATCCTCAAAAGACTTGAAACTATCTCAAAATGTTCCACAACAGTGAGCTGTCCTTTTCTGGATTTATCAGGTACAAAATAATGTCATCTGCAAATAAAGGCAATTTTTCTTGATTACTATATCAATTATATCCTTGTATTTCTGAGTCCCTTATTTTCTTTGCCAATAGCTCTAAATATAAAGCAAAGAAGAAAGAGGACACTCCTGCCTGGTTCCCTTATTTAAGCACAGCTTATCTGTGAGGAGCCCTCCCACTGTAATTCCTGCCTTCAGTCCTTTATACATCCTTCTAATTAACCTTATTATTGTATCAGGAATCCAAATACTTCCAATGCCCTACTCATAAAATCCCAGCTTACTCTGTCAAATGCTTCTCTGTGTGAAGGCCCACCAGTAACAGATATTACTTAAATTCTGCTACCTTGAGGATCATCATTGTTTTATTAATGTTGTCAAATGTTTACTTCTCTTCCACAAATCCACAGTGATCCATATCTTATCAATTTTAGTAACACCTTTGCCATTCTTTTAGCTAGTACAGACAAACACTTTATAATCATTCTTTAAAATTGAAATGAGTTGATATGAAACTGGATCTGAAAGGTCTTTGCATCTTTTGATAAGACAGCCACCACAGCTTTCTTTCAATATGTTGGTGCTTCCCCTCCTTGTAAAACACTGTTAAACAAAATCTTCCAGATCTTTATCACTTTCTTCACTCCAAATTTCCACAGGTATACCATCTGTTACTGCAAACCTTCCTAAAGATTGATTACACATCACTGTTTTTATCTCATTGCCTTCTATTTTAACTGTTAGCCTTTGATCCTTGTCTACCTCTAACACTGGCATAATTAAGTAGTCCATAAATACTTCCATTAGTATTCTTTCTTGACTGACACATTTCTCTCCTTCATACAAATATTCATAACATTTTTGGAATATCTCTAAACCTCTACAAGACGTCTGGTTATTTTTCTTGTTATAGGTTCCCCAAGTTTGGTGACAACTCTTTCAACATTCTGTTGCCCAAGTCATTGTGCTAAAAGGTTTTTATGCTCTAGTGTTATCAGAAAATAGTTGCTTAAATGCAATCTTTCTAAAGTCATGCATACTATCGATATACTCCTTTATTTTCTCTTTAGCTCTCTGCATTTGCTCCTCCTCTTGTTCTGTGAGATTCCCCTTATTATGCAATACTTCAACCTTTGCCAACCCTTCTAAGTAATTTCTATTATTTCTTAACCAAGTCTATTTCTCTTTTATTTCTACCCTATTTTAAACTCAGATTTATTTTATCCCAGTCACTAGCTATAACTTATGAAAATATTTCTATCATCCCTAAAAACTCTCAAATGATTTACACTACGCAATCCTTAAATTTTTCTATTTTTAATGAATTGGTAGAAAAGCACCAGCATCTTATTTTTACTTCATTACCCTGCACTTATCCTTAGTTTTTATTAGTACATGGTCAGAAATAGTTAATGAAGTTGTGTTGAAGCTTTCAATTAAATGCATATGTTCCTGTGAAATATAATATTCTCTAGTCTAGCCTAGTTATTGTACCTCTGGGAATAACATGTAAATATGTAGAGCTCCTAATACTGAATTCAAATCTTCCATACCAAATATTTTCATAAATTTCTTCAGAAATCTATACTCTTTTGTTATATTGTCAATTCTTTGCCCCTCTGATACAGCCTCATTACACATCAAATTCCAGTGTCCATCTATAAATCCCTGATGAAAGCTGGTTATTTCTCCCAAAAAGTTCTTAAATTCCATAACAGCAGTTTTCAGTGGTATATAAATACATAAGTAATATTCCAAAAACGATAGCCAGCACCATAGAGCACAATTTATTTTCGGCATATAGCCTTCTTTAGTGATACCATGACATTCTATTCACTGACTATATATAGTCAGAAAACTCAATAATTATATAGAAATATATAAAAATTGGGGGTATATACCGGCCCAGTTTGAAATTGTAAACTGCAACTTTAAATGAACTCTCATCAATTTGCATAATTAATGAGTTTTCTGACTATGTATAGTCAGTGAATAGAATGTCATGGTATCACTGAAGAAGGCTATATGCCGAAACCGGTATGATTCTGTATTCACACTTTCCATTGTAAAGAATAAATTGTGTTCTATGGTGCTGGCTATCGTTTTTGGAATATTACTGAAGTTTCTTTTGGCCGTTGCACCAGCCCTGCGTGCAAGGTTTGCTGTGGTGTATATAAATACATGCCATTGTAATCCCCCTCCCTTTCTAATAGCCCCTTACTACCACAAATCTACCATTTTTATCTTTTCCCCTCATCTACCACTATTGCAGTTCCTCTAGCAATTAGTATAATTTCTCTCCTCTTCCTCTGTCTTTGATAATCTGCTGAATATCCATTCTGAAATCCTCTCTGTCAAATGCACATGCTCACTTCTTCCCAAATATGTGCCCTGCAGCATTGGTATTTAGACCATGCATTTATTACTATAATTCAATACTCTTTCCTTTTTATCTATACCCGTAAGGCCATTCCCACTCCAGGATAATATGGACAGCATAGCCATCATGATAAAAAGCTATTGTTCCAACATATTATACATGACAGTTTCTTTGGATGTATATTTCCAGCTTTTGTGTTACATGCAGATACTAATGTATGGCAGTCTGATCTTTTGTACAGTTGTTTTTTTCTCATCTCCATTCAAACCTATGTCACATTTTTCAAGACTTTTTGATTAAATGAAAACCCTCAAACAAAAAACTAAATAGAAAACATCCACATCTCTTATTAACTTGGAACATACACACAAAGCTATGTACATCTTCAAAACTTGAAGTTTAACCCTCCAGAAAGGAAGAATTATCCCAAATGGATGGCAGCACCTACAGCCTTTATCTAGTCTCAAATTAAGGTACCTCATGCTAAAGTGCATGCTACATACAGCATGTGCTCCCACTTACACTGATTGCTGTCTGTTCTCTCTCTTCCCCTCCCATATATGAAAAACAGCTTGTATGTGCTTTCAGAAAATATTAACTTTTAGCTCTAGGAAAAAGTGTACTGGCTACAGGGTTGCCAGATGTCCCTATTTGGGCGGGACTGTCCCGAGATCAGCAGCCTGATCCCGAGTCCCGCCCTGCCGGTTTAAATCCCGGCCAGCCTCCGCTCTGTTTTTTTTTTTGATTGGTCTGTATACCTGGCATACAGGCCAATCAAAAATTGCTAAACACGGAGCTTCTTGTGTTCCGCATTAAACAGAAGTAGCTCCGTGTTTAGCGATTTTTTATTGGCCCGTATGTCGGTATACGGGAAGCTCCGTGTTTACTGCAGATCTGTTTAGTGCAGATCTTTAATGTGGAACTGTGTTCTGCATTAAAGACCTTTTTTTTTTGCTCTTCACTTTTTTTTTCGTCCCTACCTTGCCGATACGAAATCTGGCAACTCTGACTTGCTATTTTTTAAATAAAACTAAACTGTACACTGTTCTATTAACTGCATTAAAGTACTAAGTCTGTTAGGAAAGTTTTTACCTCTTATTCACTTCCTGTCATTTCAAACTTACATTTTTTATCTAAACTGCCATTGTACCTTTAAGTTTTGCATTTCCTCAGCTAAGAATACTCAAGAATCATGAAGACTAACTGCTTGCACCTGCACATCTTGTCTCCATGGAAATGTACTCAGCAATGAGTCATTGTAAATTTTACTCAGAAAAGAATGCGCAGCTACCCTCAGCTCCAGACATCTCGACTCCAATGAACATTTGCCAGTGAAAAACAAACAAGATAATATTTTTGCAGTTAAAAGAAGCTTAGCATTTTCATGGCTTTCATTTTTACTTTTTAAAGCCTATATGCCTAGAAGAATACATGTTTGCAGCTTAAGCAAAAGGTAGCTATCTAGGCAGTCACCCTTGTAAAATGTTTGTTTGTGTCTTTCGGCTTTTCCCGGTTAGGGGTCGCTACAGCGGAACTCCGGTCCGCTAATGATTGGTAGTGGATTTTTTACGTACCGGGTTACCAGCCCTGACGCACAACCTTCAACGAAGGCATGCCCCATTCACGTATGCCTCCACACAGAAGACGCTCTAGCTGAGAATTGAACGGGACAATGTCTTGCTATGAGGCGACAACGCTACCGCAGCACCACCACCACAGTATAGTCACCCTTGTAAAATAAAGAGAGAAAATCCATGCCCTTTTATACCCCACCCCAGCAGCCCAAGATCACAGCATATGAACATTAAACTTGCTTTTGTTCAGCTTTTTTTCTCTAGTTATACTGTAAAACATACATTTCTTGTTTATGTCAATATTTTTAATACATACAACAGTTACTGAAAAGACTCCCCAATACACTACACAAAACTGTTTTGTTGTACATAATATGCAGTTTATATCATTAAATGTTTTATACAAATACTAATAGGGACAAAATTTGTTTTACTTACAGTTAGTTTTACCCCTTTTAGTGTCCTTCTAGATATTAATGATATAAAGTGGGGTGTACATGCTTTATAGTCAACAAAAGTTCAGTGTTTTTCAGCCACCTTTTCTTGCAAAACCATATTTCATAAATGTGATAACATGCTCAACAGTTTTCCATTTATTTACTAACTTCAGAGTTAGTGGCCCTTTTCCTGTTCACCTCCATCTCATAACACCAGATTCTGGTACAAATCCAAGGTACTGCTGATTTTTTTATTCAACTCCTGACCTTTTTTCTCTCTGTCAAGCATTTTCCTTCGGGGCACTGGAAAACATTTCACTGACAAAGTCTCTCTATGAACCTTGCTGTCAGAAGAATGAGAAGCAGTGCCCCCTTCTGCTTGCTGACTCACTTTTTGGTGGATAGCATTTCTTTTAGTTCCTTAGCCTGTTCAGCATCAAAAAATGACTGATACTCCAGGAAAAAAAAAAAAACTTTGAAGACAACTAGATACATGCAGCATCTTGAATCTCACACATGGCTCTTGACATTCCTTGATTTCTGGGATAAATTTGCTTCTCTTCTGCCTGGTATACAGTGAACAAATATTTTCTACCAACAGTCTGCTGTCTCCAATTTTTAATACTTTGCCCTTCTACCACAATTTTGTCTGGATGAACTCTCTCTCTGGTATGATTACATCCTTACTAATATAGGTTTTGGTTGCTTTCTTGTGGCCAGGTTTGGAGCATACACTCAGTGTGCCTTTTCTATTAAGAAATGCTGCTGTGGAATACGAGACCAGTACTTATTTGTGCTTTTGTAAAATTAATACATGCTGTTCTTTCCAGTTTATCTGGTACAGCAGAAAATCTCAGGTTTTCTCTGCACACTTCTAACTCTACTAGTTTTTTAAACAGTTCTTGAGAAATCTCATATTCAGCCAGCTTTTTCTTCATGTCAGCCTCTGATCTTTACAGTTTCATCAGTTCATCTGAATGGCTAGTTAAAGCTACTTTCATTTTCCAACCTTTATTTGTCTGAATTAATATATTCCTTCAATGTTTCATTTATTTTAATCTCCTCTGAGTACATCTGATTTATTACTGGAAGCCATCTCTTGAACTGCTTTTTGCTGTTCAGCTACAGAATCTTTCTCTGACAGTGTTTTCTCTGCACCTTTTCTGGTTGATTTTCTTTCAGAATTTCCAATTTTCTTCTTTGCTGGCATCCAGGCAGTGTATTTAACAGCCAGTAATTGAGTTTTACAAAACATTTTTAAAGGCACTCCTTTTTCTCACTTTCTGTTTTCACACTGTGAGAGCTGAAATCATGTTGTTGATCAGTGTGCTGCCATCTTGGAAGTCAAACTGTCTAGTCTTTGAGAAGAACTTAGGATCCACATTTTTACCCCAGTGTGATCAGAGAACCACTCAGACAAATCTATTTATTCCCCTATGTTCTTTCCTAGACAAGAATACAAAGAAAAAGAGAACTTTTCATACCATAGTCTGGATATGTACCACCACTTCAGGTTTTATGTGAATGAGATACCTGGGTTCAGGAAGGCAGGACCAGCTGTCCGTGTCCTTTTATCACTGTAAGGAAGGGTTTGCACTAGTTAAGCAAACTATGTTTAAGTGTATTTTTAACTGTATTTTTCCCGATTAGAGAGACAACCAACCACTGGAAAATAGTACTGTCAAAGCAACACCATCAAATGTATCTCAAGAATGCTTCCATTGTGGACAGTTGTGCTATGACCACTTGGTCATTTGTTCTCACCTTTACTAAGCAGAGTTTCGACCATGACTGTAGGAGTCAGGACTCATATGGCATCTTGATGCTTCAAAACTTGATCTTCTGAACACTTGTGTTTCATCCTTCCTCTGGCTCTGAACTCCTAGGGATCCTGAGTTTTTTTTTTTTATAATGCTTGGAATTCTACTCGAACATTACCCATTGATGAGGGCCTCCTGAAGTTAGTTATAATAGATCTTCATAATCTAGCATGTGATATCACAATGGAGGCATGCACACCACCATCTCTCTG
Organism: Protopterus annectens; assembly: GCF_019279795.1. Classification (NCBI taxonomy): domain Eukaryota; kingdom Metazoa; phylum Chordata; order Ceratodontiformes; family Protopteridae; genus Protopterus; species Protopterus annectens. The sequence goes on from NC_056734.1 coordinate 774,191,702, forward strand.
CAAGTTGTACCTAGAGAAATTTTAGAAACATGGTGGTCCTGGGACATCGGAAGGGTAAGTCCTACAAGTTGCTCATAACTCAGGTGATAGCACACACTTTTTATGCAATGCTCTACTGCCTGGCCCACTAAAGTCAGTAATTTTCCCCTTTTTGCAAGAACTGCCATACAACCCAGAGTGGTATGCTTCTGTGGGAGCAATGTCTGTCAGCATTACCAGTAATGCTTACAACTCCATCTATACATTGTTTTATCATCGAGACAGATGAGTAAAAATGCCAAAGGAAAAAAAGGACAACTTGTAGGTTTATAAAATGGCTTCCAATTATCTGGCTATCAACACCAGATAGTCAGGGAGGGATGGACAACCAGCTCCCATACAAAAGCAAAGCTTTCCAAGTAGTGTAGTTAAAAAATCCTCACCAGTAAAACAAGAAAAGTATACATAGGACCTACAGAACCTCTAACTACTGTTCAAACAGTGCTACATTTCTTGCAAATTTCTGCAACAGTAATAAACCCATTTAAAAGAATCATACAAAACAGTCAGGTTTTCCACAGTACTGTTTCGTATGACAAATCATCATCTACATAGTACACTATTTAAAAATCCCAACATAGCAATGAAGTACAATAAACCAATACCTAATTGTTATCAAAACATTTTTAAAAATGGAACTGCAACTGAATTGACAGTGCCCTGCAGAAAGATGCTATTAAGTTTTATGAACTGTATGTATTCACTTTTGCTCAGGAACACTAGTGCATTACTTCAGTGTGAACAGGAAGAACTAGTTTTAAAATGTACCAAAAACTTACATATCATCAGAAATAAAACAGTAATGCAGATTCAATTCAGCTTGTAGATTTTGGCCAGCAGGAAGGAATGCCTTAAAGCACCTGTTAGTTGTTGTTGTGTCTTTCGGCTTTTCCCGGTTAGGGGTCACCACAGCGGAACTCCGGTCCGCTAATGATTGGTAGCTGATTTTTACGTGCCGAGTTACCAGCCCTGACGCACAACCTTCAACGAAGGTACACCCATTCACGCATGTCCCCCATGCAGAAGACGCTTTAGCTGAGAATCGAACTGGACAGCGTCTTTCTGTGAGGCAACAACACTACCGCAGCACCACCACCGCGGGTACACCGATTAGTAATATTCTAAAATGGCCACATTTCTGTGTCAAACTGCACTTTCTTTTCATCAAATATAGATTCTGAAAACATTGCAATGCATTTCTCGAAACATTTAAATGGTTTATTTAAAGCATGCGCTAGACAGTATAGTCAAAAATCATTAGGTATGTAAATGAGTTAAGCATTACATTTGAAGCAGACATTGATGTTGTACGTAGAGCAGCTGTTCACAGTTTTTTGGTTAAATTTCTTTCTTGTTAAATTAGTCCATCTGTAACAGTTATTTGTAGATTATGTCATTATCAACACCTCCATTAACAGATTCTTAATGTCCTTTCCCAACTAGCACATTTTACATGATGGAAGTGTTTCCCAAGTTTTACAGGTAATTTGCAAGGCTCCATGTATTTTTAACAAAGATAAGAACAACTCTGAAATGGTTATTTTAGTAAATGCATTATGTGAGTATAAAGAACAGAATCACCTCTGCAAGCATAACTGGAATTTGCCTATACTTGTGACACAGTCCTAAGCAGCTTGACACAGATTGCTCTTATATAAAATTTCTCCTAGTTAAACTAAAAGTCTTGACTTTATTGTTTCTCAATATCTATATTTCCTGTACAGATGGACTCTACCAAAAAGAACATTAGAATCAACATTTCCAGTTTGTACATAGATATAAAAAGGACAGAGAGACTTATTTTCATAAATTATTTATTTTTTTGCAAAGGGAATGCAAGGTTAAAATATTTTTTTTTTCACAAACTATTTTAGTTCAAACTATGATGCAGTTTGCACCAATAAGAGGAATTAAAAAAACTTGACTTCATACCGCTCAACTTTTCAGATTTTCTCAGAATGTCCAGATTTTTGCCGCACAATTGCCTCATAGTTTTGGTTTGTTTCTCATAAAATCTGCATCATTGATGATTGAAGTCACTACATAATACTAAATAATGGCAGACATTTGAGTTTCAGACTTCGTATTCTTTGGAAAATACACAATAATTCAAATACTGTTATCCTAGCATTTTTTTAAGTTTATATGAGCAATATTTAAAATCTGTCCATATATTTTTGGGCCTTCCCCCCATTATTTCTGGCTTTGTCCACATCTCTTACACTGACTGTACTTGATTTTCAAGATTAAGTTACATAAATTGCACTTGCTTTAAATTGCACTTACTTTTTCTATCTGTTATCAGCTTGTCACTGCTGCTGCGTTCCAAAGCACTTATCCAGCGAGCTCTGTCACTCCTGCAAACAATGAAAGAGCAGAAGTTAAATATCAAGAATTTCAACTTTTACACCACTACCAACTACTCTTCCACCTTCTTCCAGATGGAAATACAGCTCTCCTTCACTTTTGAAGGAAACACCTCATATAACTGCAATATTTTACAATTTTTATGTGGTGTAAGAATTCATATTTAACAGCACAGCAGTTTAGCTGGCATTTGTTTTAATTCTCCACTTATTGTTGATTGCTTAATTTTTTCACAATCTTGACTGTTCACTGAAGCATTTGATCCTTCAATGAGTACCATCAAACAGTATAAGAAATGGAGTGTAAAACCATTAAAAATAAGGTCCCAAAATGGTTAAAAATTAAATTACTCTGTTGTTTACGTTTTGATTTTCAAAGCCTGAAAGTCTTCTTCGGATTACAAAATAACTGTTACTTGGTGCTGAACAGTTAGCAGCTAGAGGGCCAGCTTTACAATGCAGTTGGAAATGACGTGTACATGAATTCCAATTGAAATTCTGTAACCCCATGTTTAACGGGGGTGTGTGTACAAGGGTCCCAAGCTGTAGTCTTTATCACTTAAACTCCCTTCAATATACTTTACTACAAGGTCATGATACTCAGGGGAAAGGGACGTGGTCCTGGTTCTCAGATTGCTGTTTTGCAATCAAAGAACAATTACAAACAGTGTAATACTATTAGAGAAACTCTGAGTGAAGTGGGGTGGGGAAGGCTATCTATCTTCCATCTACTCTGTTAGCAAAATTCCCAACATTCAGACTAGAATGATCACTGGGACAAGTGAATAACCTAGTTACATTAACAGGATTTAAGCAAATAGGCTAACAAGTATTACATATGAATGGAAAAAATAGAGAGGAGGGCCAGCATGAGGAGACTGACAAGCTTTTATACCTTTGCCATTTGTGTGTGGCTTCTGAACAAGGGTCAGCTGCAGTGATACAAATCTTGAGAACTGGGGGTGATGTGGCAACTGAGAATTAAACATATATGAACATAGTTACAGAGGGGACCTCCACAGAAAACTTCATTTGCAAAATGAGTTTTCATTCAGAATAATGCATTGTTTTGGTAAACAGGTAAGTGGCTGGATCTTTTATGCAAGCTACTCTAGAAAGCTGATCATCAGTCATGCACTTTGTAAATCACACACCACCACATCCACATTCATTGGAAGGTATTTTCATTCAGAAGACATGTTGGTTTACACTGTGGCAAGGACATTACCTAGTCCACCCTCAGCATTGGGAAGGCTGTTCTGACTTTTATGAAAGAGGAATGTTACATACTTCATATGTGTCATATTATACCTTTAATAGAGTACTGAGGGCTGTGTGTCACGTGACAAGGAAGTATTGAGCACTTGTGAGGAAAGGTGCAATCTAGAAGCAGCACTTTGTCTGGGTCTCATGTTTGTTTTGGCTACCCAAGCCACCATTTAAAGCAAGTGTTTACTTGCCCTGGGAAAAACAATGCAGTTCAGCATTGTAAATTTCGTTATTCTCTTCTCTGAAAATTCGTCTTCAGCATTAAGGACTTTCGGAAATGTAAAGTAGATCCCTTAAAATATATAACAGTAGTTAATACTGACAAGCTTTGTAACATTTACACCTCAAAATGATACTTGATTTAAAATTAATTTACTTTTCACAAAATATCTTTTATTAGACTCAAAAGTTTTCCATATACATATAAAAAGCATGCAGCTCTTTTGAAGTACTGGACCAGTTCAAGGATATAATTTATTTATTTATTTACATTTGTTGACCGGGAGTGTCCGACTGGACGTAGGTCCATTTTCAGCGGAGGCCCGGGGAGAAAAGCTCCACAGTTAAAATATACAGGCAGTAGTTACATTGGATTTACATAGCAATTAACAATTTGATCAACATAGCAATTAACAATTACAAAAATAGTTACAGAATGAAGAACATAGTGCATCAGTAGACAACTAGAATTTTTATCTGCGAAGTACATAACAGACATTATAAAGAAGTTATGTCTTACCATAACGTTCCATCTGTATTGTTGATCCTTGTTCAGCCATTAGGTGTGGGTATCGGTTCCGACCACGGAACCGAGCCGGCCATCTTCCAAGTTCGCATCAGCTATAAAATATTGAGCTAAAACTCTTGCCCAGAATTCCCCTCTCCCTGTTACCTCAGATTGAGTTTGCAAGTCAAAAGAATTTAGAGGCTAACTCTGGTCAAATGACCTAATAGAACCGGATGGTGAGATCCACTAGAAGCCACAGGAGGGGGAAGGAGGGAGGGTCATAATGACTGAACAAGGATCAACAATACATATGGAACATTATGGTAAGACATAACTTCTTTATCGGATATTGTTAATCCTCGTTCATTCCTTATGTGTGGGACAGAGTCCCCAGCTACCTTTATTCCTGGGAGGCTCTCATGGAAGGACATTCCTGAGCACCACAGAACCAATAGATGCTCTTCCCCTGGAGGTCAAATCCAATTTGTAATGATTGATGAAGGTATGAGGGGTAGCCCAAGTTGCAGCTGCACAAATGTCATGTAAAGAAGCTCTGGCATGGAAGGCAGCAGAAGTGGCCACCGACCTTGTAGAATGAGCCTTTATGGTAGTAGGTAATGGAATATTACGTTGTGTATAAATGAAGGTCACACAGTCTTTCAACCATTTAGCCAATGTGACCTTAGCAACAGCACATCCTAATCTAGGTCCAGAATAGGCCAAAAATAACTGGTCTGATTTATGAGAGGCCTTAATCCTGTTCAAGTAGAAGCGAATTTGCCTGTGAATATCTAGGGTATGTAGGCAATACTCTCTGAATAGTTGGGGAAGAATACTGGCAATTCAATGGTTTGATTAATGGACATTTCAGAGATCACTTTTGGCAGAAAGGAAGGATTAGTTCTCAATGACACTCTATCTCTATGAAAAATCAAATACGGACTCTTGATGCATAAGGCTTGAAGCTCAGATATACGTCTGGCAGAAGTAATGCCGACCAAAAGCAAGGTTTTCCATGACAAGTATTTGAGGTCGCAAGAAGAAGCTGCTTCGAAAGGTGGCATTGTCAAAGCTTGTAGGACTAATGTGACCGGTCCCATGGTTTTAGATGATTCACACTTTTTATGAAAGTCTGGCATAATTTGTGTGACATAAGAGAGGAGTCTTGGACACCATAATGGAAATTAGATATTGCAGCCAAATGAAGTCTAATGGTAGAGGCAAATAGAGCGGATTAAAATAGGGTGGCTAGATACTCCAGTACTATCGACACTGGTGCTGAAAAAGGATCTACTTGTTTTTCTTTCAGCCAAAAAGTAAATCTTTTCCACTTGCTTTGATAAGTAATTCTAGTGGAAGACATGAGATGCAATAAGAATGTCATGTACTGGCAAAGAAAGATCATTCTGCCTGGCAATCAAGGGAATTGGAGGAGCCAAGCTGTGAGCTTCAGGCTGTCCAAGTTGGGGTGAATCAGATTCTGCGGGTGGGAGATCAACCACGGGATTAGATGGAGAATCCATGGTTGAGATCTAGCAGGTGAGGCCAAAGGAAGGGGAACCAAATTTGATGAGGCCAATATGGTGCTATGAGGATCACTTTGCTCTTCAACCGGTGGGCTTTCTTCAGAAATTGGGGAATGAGGGGGAGAGGTAGAAAGTCATAAAGTAGACCCGAGGGCCAATTGTGGATAAGAGCATCCATGGGTGACTGAAGCACCACCCTCAGCTCTATAACATTTATATGCAGATGGGCCTCCATTTCGGACCAAGTACCTTGGACTGTCTGTCCCTGACATAGCCCCCCCACCCCATCAGGAACGCGTCCGTGGTCACTGTAGCCTTGGGCTGTTGGGGGGAGAAGGGGCGAAACCATTGTGATGGGTTGTGGGCCATCCACCAACTTAAATCCTGTTTGCACCTGTGAGTTACCCAAATCTTGGCTGAAAGAGGGTACTGAAAGGGATACCACTGGGTGAGCAGTAGCCATTGTAGAAGCCTCATGTGAAACCTCGCCAGGGGGACAATGGTGATGGAGGCTGCCATGGAACCCAACAACTGTAGAACAGAGTGAGCTGTGGATTTCTCCCTTGAAAGGATTGGGATCAGTAGTTGCTTTATCCTTGGAATTATGCGCTCTGGAATGGATGCTCTGCAATTCTTTGTATTCAAGATGACCTCTATGAATTCTGTGGATTGAGATGGGGTGAGATTGGATTTTTGCCAGTTTATTGTTATGCCTAGCCTTTCTGCAGAGAGGAGAGAGTATGCCAGGGCTTCTTCCAATAGATGTCTGGTGGGGTGGAGATGAGCGATTCGTCTAGGTATGGAAACACCTGGAATCCTTGTAGTTGCAAGTGAGCTTTAACGACTGCCATGCACTTTGTGAACACTCTGGGGGCCGTAGAGAGTCCAAAGGACAGTACTCTGAACTGGTAGTGACTGGCTCCCACACAGAAGCGAAGGAATCTTTTTGATGGCCTGTCCACTTTTATGTGGTAGTACGCATCTTGAAGCTCTATCGAGCACATCCAATCGTCTTTTTCCAAAAGCGGGAGGATAGACTGTATTGTGACCATCTGGAATTTTTGTATTCTTACAAACTTGTTCAATACACTGATATCCAAAATTGGTCTCCAGTCCTTGGTTTTCTTTGGCACCAAAAATAGTCCTTGAGTAGAATCCGGATCCTATCTGGTCTGGAGGGACTATTTGGATGACTCTTTTTCTTAGCAGCTTTGAAATCTCTAATGTTGCTTCTTCACTGACTGGGTGGAACGTCGGGTAAGTTTGTTGAGGAAGTGGGACAAAGATCCAAGGGAATATAATAACCTCTGGTTATTATCCTTTGTACCCAAGAATCAGTGGTGAAGGTTAGCCAGGCAGAAGGGAACAAAGAGAAACGACCCCCAGCCACTTCCAGAGGAAAGCAGTTGGGTCGCTCTTCAGGAGCACTGGTAAGATTGGCCAGGGAAAGAGTCCCTGGAACCTTGGTTACGCGGACCCCCTCTGCCCCGAAAGGAGAGTCTTCCCTGTGAGTTTCCTCCCCTGCCTCTAGGGGAGAACTCAGCCTGTGTGTCATGGAAAGGACCCTGAAACTTTTTGTACCATATCTTCCCACTCTTTTGGTTTCTGGAGAAAGCCCATTGAGGGGAAGAATAATGGACACCCATGGCAGAAAGGGTCTTACCATCCTGTTCACATCTGGCCAGTGTTCTTTTAACCTTGGGTCCAAACAATGAAGAGGCTTCGATGGGAGCATTGAGAAAGGAAGCCTTAAAGGGTTCCTCGAAATTACACAAGCACATCCAGGCATGTTGTCTCAGAACAATGCCTGAACACACCACTCTGGCTGCTCCTTCTGATGCGTGAGATATGAGGCACATGCAGGAGTTAGATATCGATTCAATGGTGGCCAGCTGAGAGGCCACTTTGTCACAGACCTCATCAGACATGGCACCAGCGAAAGTTTGAGACAGCTCAGAAATTAATTCTCTTTGAAGTCTGGTAAAGTGAGCCATATAGTTCAGGAACCTGATTGCAAAGGTCGCTGATGCAAAAGTACGCTTCCCTATTCTGTCTAGAGGCTGGGACTCTTTGTTGGGTGGATGGACAATCTGGCCTTTTTCTTCTGCCAGGCTCTTTTTAGCTGTGGCCACCACCCCCAAAGCATCTACAGGAAGACCTTTGGACCAATGTGGGGGGTCAGTAGCAGGAGACAACAAAATTTTATCTGGCCTCCGGGGAATGGCCTCAACGGTGTCAGGAGCCTTCCACACACGCTGCACGACTAGCCGGACCAGTTCATTGACAGGTGGAGTAACCCAGAAGGTAGGGGGCCGGGCGCGAAAGGCCTGCAGGAACACAGACTCTTCAGAGGTCGGGTTCGAGGGCTGCCAGTCACACCTCTGTTTAAGAATTTCAAGAATATCACCAAAAGATACCTCAGAGGGTGAGCACGGGGACCCTTCCCCATCATCAAAGTCTGTGTCTTCGGTAAGAGACTCTTCTGTGGAGTCCATGTGCTTCCTGTTGCACGAGCTTTTTTGATGACCTACCTCAGAGGGAGAAGCTGGGGAAGACAGCACAAAACGAGTTTCCTGGGGAAGTATATCCTGAGGCCCTTGTGCCCGGTGTCCACCAGGAGTGACTTGTGTACATTGCGGTCCAGAGGAGGGCGGGGAGAGTGATAGCACAGGATTGCCAGCCGATGCCAAAGCCTTCTCCATTAGCTGGAAGGCAGGTCCACCTGAAGAGGGGTGAGTGTCCAGGACAGGTGTCACCCCTCTCCTAAGTGGCTCAGCCTGCCAACTCTGAGGCCCTGGATGGCTGTGAAACACCAAATTACGTATGCCACAGCTGACATCCTGGGTCATAGCAAAACTCTCTTGCCATGAAGGCAACTGCAGCTCCTTAGAGAGATCCATAAATGGAACCGTAGAGGGGGAAGACTGTGCTATATCAAGGGGCTTCAAAGGCAATGAAGGAGGAGAATAAGTAGGGGTCTTTGGCAAAGGGTGATCACCTCCTGAGGAAGGATAGGTCCTGGGGGGTGGGATACCTCTGGCCAAAAGCACTTGATCCAAAAGACACAACACGTTGTGTTCAGAGAGGCTTCTAGTGGATTTCACGGACACGGCTGAGGGGGAGTCAGGTCTATCCAAAGAGGGAGCAAGCTTGGTGCCCACCTCACAGGTCTGCACTGAAAACAACGGGGCTGTAAAGGACTGAACTACAGGTGTCTGCACCGAGGAAATCATTGGTGCTGAAGTCACGGTCTGCACCGACGATAAAGTCGGTACCAAAGTGGTTGTTGGCGCTAAGGCTGAAACCGAAAATATCGGTGCCGATAACTGAATTTTCAGTGCTGAGAGGGTAGTCGGTGCCGGGTAAGTTGTTGGAGCTGAAAGAGCAATGGGCATCGAAGAATCCATCAACGTCGTAACAGTCTGCATCGACTGGATAGTCGGTGCCAGTAAAGAAGTCTGAACCAAGGAGCACCTCGGTACCGATACGGTAAAGGGCATGCTAGTCGGTGCTGAAGTCACAGATGTCTCGGATGGCCTCGGTGCCAAAGGTCTAAGTACCGAAAGCCCTGGAGCCAAAGAAGTCAAATCCGAAATGGAAAGCTTAGCTTTCTTGGGTCTCGGTTCGTGGGAGTCCCCAGCAGGGGACGAAGGAAGAGACTTGGCCTTTATATGTTCATCACTCTTTCTTATGGGATCTTGGAGGGGTTGAAGCCTCTGACCCAGAAATAGCCTCTGAAAAGGGAGATTTAAGTAGCCCCTTCAATATCAATTTATTTTTCCTCTCAATCAACGTCCTGTTAGAGAAATTCTTACAAATCCCGCAGTGCGGGTCAACTGTTAAATGACCCAAGCAATAGACACACGGGGAATGTGCATCTGAAGTAAGTAATTTATGGCCACAATCTGAAAATCTTTTAAATCCTGGACTACCTTTTTTATCTGCCATATAGAAAGAAAGAAGGAAAACCAGAAAAAATACCAGCAATGGTACAAGAATTACCTGAAGGTAAGAAGGAAAGGGGGTTTACCAACAATGGTAAAAAAGAAATTATTTTGCGGTAAAGAGGAGGAAAGGAATTGAAAAGATTCAAGAAAGGATAGTCGCTAAATGTGATAAGGTAAGAGAAAACTATCTAGTAACTTTTCTGTGAGAACAGGTTGTTTTAGAATTTAGTATGACAAAAAATATTGTACTTAGCTCAAGAGAAGTAGCTTGACATGACCGAATGGCGACGCGGCAAACAAAATCTGGTGTAACAGGGAGAAGGGAATTCTGGGTAAGAGTTTTAGCTCGAGAGTTTGTAGCTGATGCGAGCTTGGAAGATGGCCGGCTCGGTTCTGAGGTCAGAACCGATACCCACACGTAAGGAATGGACGAGGATTAACAATATCAGATCAATTATTACAATAAAAAGTTCCTGCTGTATAATAAGTAGTTAGGCTTATGAGCATCCGAGCTTGCTATAATCAAGGTAGATAGTGGGGTGGAAAGAAAGGTAGTGGGTGGATGGGGTGGGTGATATTAGAGTGGGAGTTGCAAGAGCATAGCCAGCATGTTTTTAGGTGTGCTTTTAGTAAAGTTTTGAAATAGGTGCATGATGGTATGGAGGTAATTGTGGGTGGGAGGGAGTTCCATAATTTGGCTACGGCGCAAGAGAATAGTGCTTCTCCAGCAGAGTTATTGGCTTTAGTGACCTGCAAGTGATTTTTGTTGCCGGATCTTAGTGGTCTGGTGGTGCGATAAGGTTGGAGTAGATTCTGGAGGGATGGGACATTTAGTGGATGGTTTACTAGTTTGTGGGCATGTGTGAGTTGATACCATTAAAGGAGGTGAGGGAGTTCAAGCCAGCCCAGTTCAACAAGTGACAGACAGTGGCAACTATGGTAGGATGCCCCTGTGGCGAATTTGGCGATTTTGTTGTAGCAGGTCTCTAGCTTATTTAGATCGCATTGCCTTAGGTTGATATATACTGGAGAGGCATAAAGTAGGGTGGAGATAAGGTGGGAATTTGCTACTGAAATCTTTGCTGCTTTGATGAGAAGTTGCTTATTTCTGTATAACGCTCCTAGTTTTTTGTGGACTTTTTTTATGGTCATGGATATGTGAATGTCAAATTTTAGTTTATTGTCTATTTCCACTCCTAGCAATTTGGTGTGTTCAGTTGGGTATATAGTGGTGTTGTCTTTTGCTGTGATGTTAAAGTGAGAGTTGTTTTGAGTATGTTTGGTGGGTTGGAAGATGAGTAGTTTAGTTTTTTTTGGGTTGAGTATTAATTGGGCATCGGATAACCAAGTTTCAACAGAGGAAAAGGCATTAATAATTACCAAGTCCAAGGATGCAAAACAGTAAAGATAGAGGTATCCCAATACAATTAATTAAAACATGTATAGTAATGGCATCATATTGGGGCAGTTACTTTCCAAAATAAGTCATTTTACTGAACAAGTGGCAATTTCCACACCAGTATAAAAACATGATGCTGCCTGCCTCTCCCACACCTGTCCCACTGGTGAATATGTTACATAAATGTGTACTCTGTCATGACTAACACTAAAACCAGTGTTATGCTGAGACTTGTTCTTGTTATGAGAAACATTGAAAAATAAATGTTGGATGTCTATGCTTTTAACCTTCACATAAACCATATTACCCATTTATAAAACCTGAGATGCCTTTTTGTACATCTTGATGTCTAATGATGGTGACTCTCATATAAATCATATATCTTGTTTATTAAAACTGAGATGCCTTTTATATACCCTGAAAATAGAATTAACAATTCTTGTGCGTCCCACTGCATCCCACCAAAGATGCTCAAACAGCCCTGTGATAACCAGAGATCTTATAGTGGATTTTGGGAATTAACTTTTGCATCTTAATCAGTCTGGTATCAGATTCAGTTGAGAAGGAGGGAAGTAATTAAAGATTATCACATCTGTTTCACTGAAAACAATATCACTGCTGAAACACATCAAAAAACTGCTGGTAGTTGGACAGCTGTCTTTGAAGCTATCCTTCACCTACTGAACCCATTTTTTCAGGGGTACTGCCCCATAGCCCCCGAATGTGGGGGTTTGACACCTCACTTACTTACAAGAACCAAGTCCATGGATGCAAAACAGTAAAGACAGAGGTATCCAAATGCAAATGATTTTCAGATGACTTTTTAATGAAACATATAGCTCCAATTTAAAAATACTTTCAGTCCTTCATTTCAAATCAAAATTACTACTGTACACATTAATAAATGGACTTTAAAGCAAGAGTTCTCTCTGTACCTGCATCTCTCAACGCAATGGTTTGAGTTAATCTGATAGCTCAAAAGCTGTCTCATAGGTGGCCACAGAAATGAAATATTTACAGTTTCATTGTTTCCTCTTTTATGCCACCAGCAGCCTGTAGGCTCAATCATTAAAATGCAAAGCCAATGTTTAATATTCTCTGGGATACTTTACTTGTATTTCGTAGTTTTAAACAAGACAGCTTAATGGCTGCAGGATGTGTGCTGCAAGTTTCTGATATGTGACTAGTTGTTTTAGACAGAAGAATGTGACTAGTTGTTTCAGACAGAAGAAACTATCAACTGAATGAAAACTGAACAGTGCATGGGTCGGACAGCGTTCGCACAGCTCTCCTTAAATCCCTACCTTGCAAATGCATGTACTGTTACTCAAATTAATACTTTGAAACAAACTAGCAATGTAGGTAATGCATACATTTAAGGTCAAACACAAGCAATTCCCACCAAAAGAAGGTAGTTACTTTTACATCAGCTATTTCATTAATTAGATGAACTCCATCAGCCTCCCGTTTCAAATGTCACTGTTACTGATAATCACTTAAGGACAATACAAAATGTGCTTGTAGAATTCTTTTTCTAAACACTTAATTTAATACACTTTTCAGGATGGAAACAAAATAATGACAGCCATGAAGACTGAATAGTATAAGAATGTTTATTGCAGAGAACTAACCCATTTTGCTCTCCACCATTTGATTATACAGCGGAATATTTAGGAAGTACAAAACACTGCTGTCTTCTCACCACTCTTCCATTTATCATGCATTTATATACAGTGGATACTTGGAAGCCCAAGACACTTGCATAAAGTTTTGCAGTATGCAACTGACACGTGATAGGATTCAAACCTAGCCCTGCAGACCAACACCTTAACATAATGACCATGCTACACTGCCAAAATATTTGCACTAGCTTGAAACTGCACCCAGAACAGCTGCTTCAGAAGCAGCTGTTCTACCTGCTTTAATACCAATGTTTTAAGTGCAAAAGATGATGATGAACAAAACTCTCTTCACTTTTGTGCATTCTGTAACAACACAACAACCCTGATGTACCACAAAATCCTTTGGTCTTCAGAGAGCACTCAAAGGCAAACGTAATCCAGCTGATGACCTGATGAAATTTAAGGAGCCTATTCATTTTGTCAGCCTTATCTTGCATGCTGCCATATTTGTGGATAATTTCTATGGCCAACTCAAAGCATGTTTTAAGGCATCTTCCCCCATAAGACATATATACACACCATGCCAAATGCATGTATAGACCCCTACGGTGGAAACCCAACATAAACAAACTATACAATAAGAGGAAGGAAAAAAATGATAGCCATGAAAGAAAAATGAATACCTCTTCATCTAGAGATGAACACAAAAAAAAATCAACAAGGAACTCGGCAACAAAATCAAATCCTTCAAAACTAAATACAGACCGAGAACTGTTACTACTGCTAAGAAAAAGCACAAAGCCACCATCAGCTGTACCACAAACCATACAGGTAATGTCCAGCAATGCTTAATGGTAACACAACTCTTACTCATTCCCTGAAGACAAAGCCAACATATCAGTGGACAGATTCAGTTCTAACTGGACTCCCCTATGCCCCCTAACTTTCCCCTGCTTATTCTTCTGCTCACCTCCAAACAGGCCTTGAATGCTCTCTCCAAGGACATTATCTCCATGAGCCCTGAGAATGTGCCAGGTGGCCTTCTTGTCAGTAGCAAACACTGTCTGGTAGATTAATCCTATTCAGCCTCAGCCTCTCCACTAGATTAATGTCAGAGGATTGGAGAAGTGCAGTAGTCACCATGCTCCACAGGGGTGAATCCACAACTGATTCACAAAACCAGACCTATAGGCCTCACCATCTTTATCTGCAAAGTAATGAAATGCATCCATATGAAACTCATTATCAAGGACATAGGCAATCTACAAACCATGGACTCAAACCAGTTTGGGTTTGTTATAGACAGATACTGCCTCCTAAACCTGGTGGACTTTTTTTGAACATATCACTGATGCATTAGACTTGGGAAAATTGGCTTACACTGCCTACCTGGACCTGGCTAAGGCCCTTCATACTATCCTACATTCTGGTATTACCAACAAGCTAATCAAACTAAACCGGACCCCCCTATGTTGCCTGCTGGATAGCAAACTGGCTGACAGATTCCAGTCTATTAGTGTGGAAGACATGCTCTCTTCAGAAAGGGTAGGTACCAGCTATGTCCCTAAGGATCAATTTTAGGACTCTTTTCTTTGTTATTTACTTGTCTAATGTCAGAGCTGACCATCATGAGCCTGTGGCCAACCAAATCTGCAGATAACTGCAAACTCTCAACTGTCATTAACCCTCCCCTTAATTTGACTTCCAAATTCTTTAGGAAGGATTAATACATACCAATAAGTGGTTCCTGGACTTTGGCCTAAAACTAAACCCAAGGAAATGCATCACTGTGTGCTTAGGCAAAACTGGGGTCCCATGAAGTTGACTAAACCATTAGGGGACCATGACACTTTCATTGACAAAGAACTATCCTTTAATCACTGTTTAGGAAATCCTTTTACCTAGCCAGAGTGATCGGCAGGGATATTTCTAACTGATCTAAGGAAGTTGTCATCCCTCTCTACTCCTGCATCACCAGGTCCATAATAGAGTATAATGGCCCTGGCCCTTTTGGTAAGCGTATCACCTAACTCGAGATATTTCAGTGTTTCCTCACAAAGATAATCAAAGGGAGGTCTTTGTTGAGCTACTCAGGCCGCAGTAAAGCATTGTCTATTTTTTTGTGTCTTAAAGTCTCTTCAGAGATCTCAGTCTAGCTTACATAGCCTTGAAGGATCTGGTCCTGTGTGAACTCTTGCATATCCACAAAACTCATAACACCTTCAAAACCACTCAAGAGATCTTGAAACATATATAAGACTTGTTGGAAAGATAGATGTATATCTCAGAGAATCCCTCTTTTAAGGAAAAGACCTCCTTTGGATGTAAAGCAAAGTAGCTCCTTAAACCTCTTGTAACCTGGATGAACAATCATAGATACTCTCAAGGTCTGGTCCGCCACAAGCCTTAATTGAAAGGGGGTCAAAACTAGGCATAAATTAGTCATGTCAATGGATACCTAAAATTTGGGGTATTATCGCTAGGCTACTAATAGTCCTCTGGATCAACAGTCTAGTGTTGACCAATAAACCTATGAATCAAATAAAAAAAACAGACTCATAATGATGGAATGGACAATGACAGGGGTAGCACTTCCAAAGAACTTACTTTAGATGGGAAAAGTGTTAATATTCCGCACATGTATCAAGACTAACTGTGCACATGTAACCTTTGCAGATACCTATGACTACCTTTGCTGTCACATGTCCACCACACTTTGTACCTTCTTACTCAGTTTACCATTGCTTTCTTTAGAAAAGTTACTAAACTTTGATCTCTTGACTGCGGTGGTGGTGCTGCGGTAGCGCTGTCGCCTCACAGTTAGACGTGGCCCGTTCGATTCTCAGTTAGAGCGTCTTCTGTGTGGCGACATGCGTGAATGGGTGTTCCTTCATTGAAGGTTGTGCGTTAGGCCTGGCAAGCCAGCACGTACAAAAATCTCCTGCTAATCTTTAGCAGACCGGAGTTCCGCTGTGGCGACCCCTAACCGGGAAAAGCCAAAAGACACAAACAAACAAACTAAACTTTGATCTCTTAGTATAAAAAAGTCATTAGAAGATACCAGATAAGTTTTGGTTGCTCAGTTAACTGATGTAGGGCAGTCAAGCACCTCTGTCCTCTGTCCACAAATGTGAAGCTGACCTTAAGTAAATTTCTCCCACTACAGTTCATAATGCATCAATTCAGCCTTTTTTTCCATCCAAGCTGTTTTACTTCATTAACTGCCTCCAAGCTGCATGAGCAAAAAAATGAATGAAACAAAAGGGGGGGGGGCATTTCTTGTTGGAAACTTCTCTAGCAATGCAGTTTGCTATCGTGTAGTAGTGAAGTCTTCTCCATCACATATCTACTTTCCCTTCAACTTCTAATATTTTTTTACAAGAACCAGTCTGGTATTACCTGGTGAAGTATTAATCATTAAACAGTAACCACAAAGGACTAGGTAAATCAAGCCTTTGAAGAATAGATCTACGCAGAGTAATACAGGTGATAAGAGTATATTAATTATGAACAAAATGTTTGCACATTGTTGAATTCCTAACTACACTGCTGTGTCCATCTCTCCTTATCAGGATGTTATATCTTTAAAAAAACAGTGCAATTCTCTGGTGAATGGGATCTGTCCTTTCACAAACCACTATATCATGCTCCATTATTTTAACAAAGACAATCAGAATATGTGTAGGGAATACTGTAAAACTAGTATCAAACAAAAGCAAGCATTATATCCTTCTGGGCTGTATGTAGGGATACAAGTTGGGCCATAACTTCATGACTGGAAGAAAAAAAAATGAGACATTCCAGGAAGGTAGGATATTCCACTTGTCTTACAAAGACCCTTCTCCCTCTGCTTGTTCATTGGCCCCTACATCAGAACACAAGTTGAAGCCCCTTGTTTGAATTAAATAAAATATCTTAATGCAAATGTTTTACTCTTTTTAGTGTTTGCTTGCACACTGAATGCAAACCTTACCACATCACTGGACTTTCCAGGTATATAATGGTGAAACCTGAGTTAGACCTAAGTGCAGTATATTCAAAAGTGACAGAACACTCCCAAGAAGTATTCCCTTGGGAAACAATTTAAATAGCCATGTGATTAGTACTACAGGTAGACACTGGTGGCTTTCCCCCTTTTAGGTCTCTAGGACTGCCCCCAGCACTGTACATTACTGCATTATGGCAAGCTTATTTCCTAAGCTATGCTACATTTTCCAGATACCTTTACAGAGCAAGCAGAAATGGAGTCATAAAACAGACTTCCCACACAGTCTTAAAGCCATGCCTTCGGACCCTTTAGGGCTCTCCAAAAACAATGGCACTGTCACTAAGCAAAGCAGCAGCCAGCAATGGAAGAAATAAATCTTGGCTCTTCTGAATTTTGGCTAAGGTGTGTGAGTACATTAAAGCTATATAAAGACTCAATAAATATTTACATAACTTTTGCATCAGCTCAGGCCGAAACTACTCCAAAACAGATTCACAATTTTTGACAGTCCTACAATGGCTAAACAATGTAGAAAGAAAACAATGGGCATTATTAAGAGTAACAGTGGGGAAGTTTATGAAAAGATGGATAGCTTTAAGTAAATGTCAGGCCAAACTTAAATAAAAAACCCTGCTCTAGCTTGAAACAAGTGGTGGTGTACTGTCTATGCTAATTCTCTCATTCATGTTTCAGGGTTCACTCCTAGACTTTGTATGGTGACCAAGGGAAATTTACATGGTCTGACTGTTTCCTTCTGAGTTTATCTTGGTACTTCAATTTGTTCCCAAATCTCAGAAATACTGCTTGTGTTGACTGTCTACTCTGTTACAAAGGGTCTTGGCAGTTTAGTGCAGATGACTGGAACAATGAGCTGCTTGTGAGATACTTACTGCCTGTAGTCCTGTCCGAGTTTGATTTCCCCAGACTTTACCTAGTGTCTGACACTGAGCAAGTCACTTAAACAGACGCAACCCCCAAGACATCCTTGAAAGAGGCACATGTCTTTGTGGGTTTAACTGGATAACAAATAAACCTACAATGTACCAGGTTTGTACTGCACTGATTTTAATACTTGTGCCTTCTAGTAAAGAAGCTTCTGACTAAATGAGACTAACCAAATTTTACAATGAAATAAACTAAGTTGGTTAGGCCAAGGATTGCCAGATTTCCAAAAATCACAGGTCAGGAGTCCCAAAAAAAAAACAAAAAAAACAAAAAAAAAAAACCAAAAGAAAAAACAAAGGTCCTTTGCTCTTTGTACGAGGCCATATACATACTGCTATGGCAGTATAGATTTCAAGTGTCCAGATTTTCACAATGTCCAAAATTTTACCTCATACTTCAGGTCTGCCCCGCATAAAATTTGTGGTTTCCTGTCAAATCACTGAGGAGTGTGAAGTCAGTAAATAATGACAGCACATTCCAATTTCAGAATTCATATCCTTCAAGCACTGCACAATAGCATGAATCTTGTTATTCTAGCAGCTTCCTAAGTTTATAAGATCAACATTTATAATAGGGACCTTTGTCCCCAGCTATTTAAGGCTTTGCGACACTTCTTGAGCTAAGAGGTCAAGAGGTACATGTGGAGGGCACAGTAAATATCAAGGAAAATCAGGTATGTTTTGCAAAACTAAAGTAATGTACCTGATTTTCTTTGTATTTTTGCCCCATCTCTCTCATACCTCTACACTATCCAGATTTTATAGTTAAAAAAAAAAAAAAAGCAAGGAACATCTTCCTTTCTCCATTGCTTGTTTTCAAGAGCACTGATATACTGTGCAAGAGTGGGAACATAAGTCCCACATGCATGCGCAGTACATCAACAAATGCAGAAGAATGAGGAAACAATGTGGAGGAACACCATGGTGCAATAATACAAAGACATTTACGAATAGTTAGCAATTTCTTAAATAATGTCATTGCATAACAGCAATAACTGACTACTGGGTGTGGGTATACTGAGGATTTACCCACACGCTCTCGATTATTGCTTAAAAAAACTCTGTCTCCACTCTTTGGTCTATTACAACACTTGAACATGCTATGGTGGGATCTTTTAATACTAAAATAAAATGATGGTGCGATGGCGCCATATTATATGACTATTACATAAACAGATGGGAAACTCCAGAAAAAAGTTGAAGCTGGCCAATGTAGTGCATAAGCACATGTTCAGGTACATGCTTACATGTACTCACTGTACTGGTGGAGATTGCTTTCTACTACCGAATGTGCTGGCACTGACAGCACATATCACATGCTTGTAAGTTGTTTCTTCATTTTTCTTCCATTAAGAAAAAAAGGAAGAGCCAAAGATGTGGCTTGAACTTGCCACTAAACTCAAAGGTAGCAAGTCACTTTTATTTCTCGTCTTGGCTTTACACATTTTTGATGGTAACTACCATTAAAAAGACTCAGTATGGCCAATCAAATTACCCATTTAAAGGACTAGTTTTGAAAGCTTTGCATAACAGCCGAGAACCTCTATAGTCTGTACAGAGAGAGACAGAGAAGGCCATGATGGAGGAGCCGCCTACAGTCAGCAATAACTAGATATTAAATAAATATTCTTCACAGTGGAAGTGGAGTCTTTACTACAAAAACATTCTAGAGTCTTACAGTACATCTCTGAACTGTGGTGTCAAACGTAATAGTAGTTCTGGAATCTAACCTGGGTGTATCTTCTACCTATAAAGATACAAAGTAATCTGTACATTTCATATCTAGAACAGCACCACAGTACAGTCTCAGCAATGCTGCATTGACATCTAGGTTCTCTGGTTTTGTTCCTGGCCAGAATGCCTTCTGTACAGATTTTGCTCATCCTCCTTGAGAATTGCTGGTTTCCCCCCACATCCTATAGATTGGTCAGCAGCTGAACTGGCAAATATTTAAACTGCCTATCAAGAGTGTCTGCATACTGCGATGGTATATGCTTTGGCCTCTCTTTGACTTTGTACAGTATAAAGCAGGTATCAGAAACGGATTTTTGCTAGGCAGAGAATGGCAAAGTTTGCAAGAAACATTTAAAAAATGACTAATGAAGTCTGAGTCAATAGCTGGATGAAATCTCTAAACTTTTTAATAAGCCTTGTTGTGTGTTATCCTACGTCATGCTTACAGAGCACTTTTGTTATCCACAATGGACTTGAGAAGTCTGCTCACCACCCTCTCTAAGTCGTGGTCGGACAGGGAGAACCGAGAGGAGTGGGACCTATGGCTCCTCTCTGATAAGAGTAGAGATCCCGGAG
This sequence comes from Protopterus annectens, assembly GCF_019279795.1. Lineage (NCBI taxonomy): Eukaryota > Metazoa > Chordata > Ceratodontiformes > Protopteridae > Protopterus > Protopterus annectens. Next base: position 774,211,839 of record NC_056734.1, read on the forward strand.
CCGAGTGGATAGAGCCAATGGATGGGGATCTCGACCTCTTTCTAGTAGATGGCTCCGACAAAAGTATCGGAGCCGTCTGAGTCTCAGACCTCTCGGCTCCAGCCGGAGCCGAGGTAACAGTTTTAGTCTTCAAAACATCGGCTCCAGACAGAGTCGATGTCGAAGCAGCTTTAGAGCCACCAGAGGACGGCTCCGAAGCTGGAGCCGATGCCTTGGAAGGCTTGGAAGGTTTTCCTGACGCGGTCTGGGTCAGGGAGCCTTCAGGCTTTAATAAGCCTCGAAGTATCAATTTATTTTTGCGTTCCTGCAGGACTCTTGGACTGAAAGCGTGGGAGACAGAACAAAAGTCCTGCAGGTGCAAAGGTCCCAGGCAATATACACAAGAAGTGTGACCGTCTGTCAGAGACATTTTCTGACAGCACGAGTCACACTTCTTGAAGCCTGAGACCTTGGAGTCTTTAGACATCCTAAAGAGCTGTAAAACACAGATACACACACACAGACACACCTTTAAAGAAAGGGGAAAAAAAGCCAACCACTCCCACAATAAAGTATGACTAAGGGGAAGGAAGGAGGGCCCGAAGGCCTAAGGAAATTAATAGGGGATAAACGGGAAAAACAATTGGGGGAACCCGAATGAAGAATAGGGATAGATAACTAAATAAACGTAAGAAACTATCCTAAGAAAAATAAGGGGATTTTAAAGTTTAACAACTATAAAAAGTCACTAACCTGCAGAGCCGGTAGAAACAAGCACCTCATAGCTAAAGCGGCAAACGAGATCTGGGTATTTACCACCTAGCATTGTGGGATATAGGGGAGCCTCGAGCCGGTAAAAATAGCTCTCGAGCTTTAGTATTGGCCGAGTCGGAGCCAAGGATCGGCTCCGAACCCATCCAGCAAGAATGAAGGCGAGATTGACAACTTAACATTATTGGTTAACAATCATATGGAAGTTTAATAAAGGTCGTCAAATGTCATTCGGTGTGATGTGTTTATTGAAGGGGACCGGGACAAACATAGTGTTTGCAAACTGGAAAATTCAAATTGCAGAGCAGACACATTTAGTGGTTATTCTTGTTAGACTGACTGCAACTATTAAGGGGGACATAGCCTTCTTACTTTAGAAGGAACTGTGGTAATGTTTTCTTGGAAAAAGTCTGTTAAAACAAAGAACTCAAGCTGTGACTTACTGTACCAAAGCTTCATGCTGAAGCCAACCAAACTAGACAATTAGCCTTCTATAATACAATGAATTAGCTGTTTGTTTTGACTGCCATGTGGACATTTCATATCATTCTCAAGTACTGCTTGTTATACATTTACTGAACATACACAAGCCTGACCTGGTGCTCCTGATGCAAACTTACAAATGTCTGAAACTTCTGGATGTTTCCGGGTAAAAACCTTTCAGTCCTCTACTATACCTCGTTCATCAAGCAAGTTGTGAAACTACCAGCTAGACATTAAAAAGCAATTTGCAGAAAATAATTGTGTGCAGTTAAGGCTCTTACACAAGTACAACTTATTTTCTTCTGCTGTACTTCTTATCTTTTAATTCTATGTAGTACTGCCACTGACCATATTTGTCCCCATACAGGAAAAGGGGGAATATCTACAAATCATTAGGACAGATGATGTATTTCAGAGATGGTGTACAGCAGCAGCTGTAATTAATTTTTTTTTTTTGTAGTTTTGGATCTTGCTTTGATGATGAAGCCATTTTGGGGTATCTTTTCCACTTCTGAGAACAGTAACTGTGGTCCCCAGTATTTTAAAACTGTTTATTTATTGATATTTGTTTAGCAGCAACTTCCTTCTGGGTAGGAGTCCATTTTCAGGGAAGGCGTGAGAAGAAAAGCTCCAAAGTATTACAAAACATTTTAATAATAATAATAATAATAATTTAGTCATTATAAATACAGAAAACAAATACAGTTTAAATAATTATACCAAATTAGACACAATATCAAAACATTGGCTAACAGCAGATACAAATTATATGCCAATGATTTAACGCTAAGAGAAATTTTAGCTCGTTTATAAAGAAATTAAGTTATGTTAGTATAATACAAACAGGAATTGTAAATCAAAGTGAGAGAAAAGCAGGCTTATGGTATAGTTAGAGAGAAAGACAGGGGAGAGAAATTGATAGAAGAAAGAGAGTGAAGAAGGGACAGTAAGGAGATGTAAGGTATGAATAGGTATTTTTCTTCATGTAGGGATACAGTTCATTCTGGTTTTGAGCAAGAACAGAGCCAGCTTTTGGCTAGGAAGTCTTTCGGAATAGTTTTGAAGGATGGGTGGGAGGGTATTGACCTGACGGAGAGAGATAAGGAGTTGCAGGCCTTAGCAACATGGTATGAGTACAGACACTGCCCAGCAGATTTGCGGACAGACAGGATTTTTTGGCCTTTGGATCATACTGACCAACTAGGAACATAATTATGTGGAATATTATTTAGTGCCGGACAAGCAGATGGATTTTAACCTATTTCAAGAATGGCTTAGCACATACTAAGTCCCTGGTTGTAGTTACACAGTATACCCCTGAAGATGGTATACACATTTAGTTAGTCTGAGGTGGGCACAGCTGTCCACATTAAGGGTGTAACGTTCCCCTTGCAATACCTCGCTTTTAGAGCCTGGAATGAAAGTTACATTTTGTAGTTTCAAGACCTACAATTTCCAGTCTCAAAACTGTGATAGGGTAAGCTGGGGTTACCTGAACTGTGGTCTTCAGAACTGCAAGACTCTTATTTGATAAATGGCTGAATATACACTCACATATACTTTGGGTTGTGGTTTCTCAGTGTAATCCCTCTACTCTGAGGTACATCACCTTTGGAGCTAGTATATAAATATATAGCCGGCAGAGGTGTGGGTTGCAAAGCCACCCATGGAGTAGGTGGCAGAGGCAAAGCTCCCTTCAAAATGCTCTAACTGTGCTATGTAACAGCAAATTCCAAAATCTGTTGTATAGGGACTGAAACTGAAGTTAAGTATTCAGTTTTGCAACCTTTTCTCATACTTACAATGAGCACCCAAATAAATAAAGGGCCATTTTACATAGTCAACTTTTTTAAAAAGTAAAATAATTAAAATTTTTCAGTTAGTCTCTCAATTTGGTCTTTAAATCAAAAGTTGAATTAATTACTGCTTAATCACTATTAATGTTTTTTGTTTCATTTGCATGCAGCAAACTGGGTTTCAAAAAGGTACAGAAAAAATAGTTTAAACATTAGTTCTGTTGAAAAAGAGGCAATATATCTCCTAGGAATGAAAAAAAAATGTCTGGCCTGACATCTGTGTTGCACCAGAATCATGTTGCTCTGAAGAGTTTTGCCCATAATGCCAGGAAAACAAGAACATGAAATACGAAAAAAAAAAAACTGTGGGAACATGGTAGTTAACAAAGATGACTGCCAGGCAACCAGTGCAGCAATGAGCCATTAGCATGCTAGGTGCAATTCAGTACAGCATTTTCCCTCATCAGTGCCCCTTTCCTATACTCTCTGAGCAGTCAAACTTTAAAGTGCTGCTGTTTTTTTTTGTAGAATTAATTCTCATGGCCAACAGATCCTGTGGACATACATAATTACTATACGTAGCTAATTAGATGGATTGCTCAGTCAACTGATTTTGCAAATTGGACAAAACCTGATGTTAACACTGTTTTCTCAACATTCACAGAAAATGCAGTTAAATGCCTTCAAGACTCATACTTAATATTTCAACAATATTCTGAAGGTAACTACACAGAAATGTAGTATAACATTGCATGTAAAACACAAGGAAGTGTTCACAATTGTCATTAAACAGGACTGTCTATATCTTGATCATAACGTATTAAGCTGCTGCAAAACTCCAGTATATAATATAAATTAACTTCATTTTCTTTATTCTATCATTTGCTATAAGAAAAGGGCCTTTAGAAACAAGGACACAATTAAATATTACTAATTACACTGTAAACTGAACAGAGGTAGCATTCATAAGGTAAGGGAGGGGGATACGGGAAGACGTGAATAGCTGGTTTACAGTGAGAAGCAGCAGTAGCTATATACAAAGACTTATCTGAAGATGATGCATGTTCTTTCAGCTACTGCTTGGCACAGAAAGTCTGATGGTGCACAGGGTCTGCTAGCCAAAAGCAGTATGTGTATTCTCCTGCTTGAAGGATAAGCAATGTCTCATGTAACAACTCTTCCCAAGAAATGCCTTACGTCTGCATTTGTTTCTAGATTATATTACTGTTTGTGACCCTATTACCTGTTTGTGAAGGTTATCCTAATGATTCAGCATTATTTTTGTAACATACTACAAACAGCCACCTAACTAGGTCATATTCTTTTGTTGTATGCCTTTTTACTGAAAGATCCTACTTACTTGGTCCGCATGGCGTCTCTTAAGGTTCTTAAGAATATTCTATCATCGCATCTCTGCACTTTGTTTTAACAATGTAACTATTCTACTATCTCTTTAAATAGCATCTGGTGGAGACTATGCAGCCATACACCTCCCACCTGTCCAGATTTTTGCCTCACATTTTGGTCTGTTCCTTATAAAATATGTGGCCTTCTGGCAAATAACCGAGGATGGACATTGCTAAATAATGACACACATTTGAGTTTCAGACTTTATATCCTTCAGAAAATGCATGCTAACACAAATATGTTATTCTAGCAACTTTATAAATTTCTAAGAACAAAATTTAAAATCAATCCTTATTTTTTGGGCCTTTGACCCCCATTATTATAGGCTTTGTCTGGACTTCTTACACTAAGAGGCTGAGAGATATGCATGCAGCACATTATTTGCCCTTGTCTGAACTACCTCTAATATGTGCGTCTTTATGATTCCTGTAGGAAGAGGGAGTCTTAGCTGAAATCTGAAATGACACCCTAAGCAAAGGGCTCTACGGTGTCCCCCCCCCCCACACACTTCACTCAGTGCTCCTATTGTCCCCCACCCACAATTCTGGCCCACCCAGACTACTTTATTTTTTTCACAGTTTGTCTTAATTCTTTGAGCTTTTTCCTGCAACTTAAAACTATAAATCCTCTCTGTAGCATTACAAGGTTCAGATTTTATCCTTTCCTTAAAGAAACCGCCACCTGCTTTGTTAATGTAAACCATAATTCCTTCCAATTATTATCTAGCATACTGTTACATGGACAACGATATGACAAGTGGTAGTTAATTTACACAACGTAACGAAAGTAATAATGTTCCAAATTTTAAATGGGAAGGTTTAGACTTCATTGGCTGGTTTTTTTTTTTTTTTTTTGGTTTGTTAAAGTTAATACAGTATTTATTGATTTGTTTTTTAAAGCCCCAAGATAATTCTTTGACTGAATAGATTTCATGAGTTTTGCCCACTTCTCTAGCATTTACTAAAATAAGAGGACTTGTTTATTAAGCTACTGCCTTCTATACAGCCATTCCTGTGAAACAAGGCTTCTTGCCTCAAGGAGGAACTGTGAAAACTTGCACTCTAAGTTGCAATGCATCCATAACATACATTTTGAGAAAATCAAGTTATATCCTTATACTTCAAACAAACGTTCATAGCTCTAGAACCATAAAGGCTACTAAAAGAAGTGTAAATGGCGAACTATCCAGTGCAAACTAATTTTTGCAGTGGCAAAGAATAGTTGTGTAAAATCTTACCATAACCACAGATGTCCTTCTCTTCCATGTTGCAGTATTCTTACTGTGGGATCATCTGCCTCAGGTGACATGAACGTTGGCTCCTATGCTGTTTGCTGCCAAGTGCGTGGGGCGTCATATGCAGGGGTATAAACCAAGGACCTTAAATGTCATGTCTGCGTGCACAGAACTCAGAACTGACTTCCCAGTTAGACAGTAGTCTAAGTAGTACCAAATGATGCCATCTAGACAGGGTAAATGTAGTGAAGGGGGATATGTGGGTGGGGAGGAATACTGCAACATGGAGGAGACGGACATCTATGGTGATGGTAAGATTTTACACAGCTATTGTATGTCCTTTTATTCCCATGTTGCAGTATTCTTACTGTGGGAGAGTGCCACAGCTCAAGTAGGAGGAAGGGTAGTGGAAGAAGCTGCAGATTCCAGGAATCCATGCAAGGTTGCCCTTGCAAATCCTGCTCTGGCTCTGGAGACATGCTCCAATTTGTAATGTTTCGTGAAGGTATGCACAGAGGATCATGTGACTGCCTCAAGAATGGTAGTTGTGTCCAGGCCTTTGAGGAAGGCCCCCAAAAGAAGCTACAGCTGTTGCAGAGCGTGCTTTGACCCCATGAGGTAAGTGTTTGCTGTGGTAGGAATAACAGAAGGAGACAGTTTTCCTTATCTGCAGGAGATAGTTTGCTTGGATACTGCCTTGCCCAGGACCCTGGGGTGGAAGAACACTAAGAGCTGACTGGACTTTGATAGCTTTGGTTTTGTCCATACAGAACCTTAACTGTCTGTGGACATCAAGGGAGTGCAGTATTCTCCCATTGTCATTCTGAGCGGAAGGAAAGAAGGTGGGTAAGTGAATAGACTGATTGAGGGACAGCTCATTGACCACTTTGGGCATGAAGGAGGGATTGGTGCGCAGGGCCACCCTATCTTTGTGGAAAATTGTGTAGGGTGGGGATGCCATTAGTGCTTGTAATTCTGAAACCTTTTTGGTTGAGGTAAGGGCTACTAGTAGGACAGTTTTCCATGTGCACATCTGCATAGAAGCAGAGCTAGCTGGCTCAAAGCCAGCAATTGTGAGTTTTTCTAGTACATAGTTTAGGTCCCAAGGTGCAGGAATAGGTTTATTTGGCGGCCTAAAGTGGAGAACCCATTTTAAGAATAGTTTGACATCTAATCTGGAAATTAGAGGGAGGGTCCAGAGGTAAGCAGGCAGAAATGGCAGATAAGTGTATCTTCACTGATGAACATGAAAGGTCTGATTTTATGAACTCACACACATAGGCTAAGACTACAGGAATAGCTGCTTGAAAGGGCTCCCTTCACCTCTGAAGACACCATCTGGAGAACCTTTTCAATTTGGAAACATAGAACCTCCTGGTATTGGGTTTCCTGGCCTCCTGTAGGACAGATAGCACATCCTCTGTGTAACGGTGTCTGAAGGGGATCAAAAGTTTACCCAGAGGGTTAAGCAGAGAATCTCAAAGTGTGGATGAATGAGATCCCTTCTGTTGTGTGAGCAGGTCCACCTTGTGAGGCAACTTGTGGAGACTTCCCTTAGCAAGAGACTGAAGAAGGGGGAACCAATACTGCCTTGATCAATAGGGAGTTACCAGCAAGATTCTTGGCTTGTCCCACCTGATTTTTAGGAGGACTTTCTGAATGTGTGGTAAGGGAGGAAAGACATAAGGAACAGTCCCTTCCAAGAGATGTTAAAGGCATCCACTCTCCAAGCTAGTGGGGAGGGAGTCTTGGCACAGAAAAGTTGCAATTGCCTGTTCTGGTGAGAGGCAAGAAGACATCTCTGTGTAACATCCCTTCATGATGCAGAGAGAATGATTTGCTGAGGGCATCCGCCTGATAATGGTCCTGGGATGTAATATAAACTGCCTGTAGTGATAAGTAGTTCTGAGAGGCTATCTCCCATCTCTGCATTGCTAGCCTGCAGCACAGGTAAGACCTGGTCACTCCCTGTTAGTTGATGTACCACATTACAGTGGTACTGTCTGTGAAGATTTGTAGGGGTCCTGGTTGCATGAGAGTGAGAAAGGTCTGCAGGGCTAGGTAGACCGCGGTCATCTCCCTTACATTGATATGCTTTTTCTTGAGTGAGAACTCCCATAGGCCTGCAACTTGCGGCCATCCATAGTTGCTCTCCACCCTAGATCGGAAGCATCCGTGTGCATGGATTGTATTGGACTGGTGGGTTGTATGGGTAGGCCTGGGTTCTATTGCACTTGCTGGATCCACCACCTCAGTTATGTCTTCAGGCATGGTAAGAAGGGTACCTGATAGTCCAGGGTATGGCTGTGTTGAGACCACACATTTTTCAGGTACCACTGGAACTTTCTCATACGCAGCCTGGCAAGTGGCAGCATAGGAACTGTGACAGCAATGAGGCCTAGGAAGCGCATGAACTGCCTTGCTGAGAGGTGGGTGACCAGAAGGAGTTCCTGGAAGTGGTTGACTAGGGAGGATAACTTGTCCTGAGGAAGGAAGGCCTTCATCAAGTTGGTCTTTATTCTGCAGACCAGGAAAGTTTTGTCCTGTGCTGGAGTAAGGGATGATTTTGCTGGGGTGTGGGTAAATGCCAATCTTTGGAGCAGGGACATGGAGAATAGAAGGTGATTCCTGAGGGAGACTTCCTTTTCTGCTAGAATGAGGATATCGTCTATGTAGGGGTAGATTTGAATGCCCTTTGTTCTACAGTAGGCTATTGCTGGGCCTAGGCACTTTGTAAATATCCTTGGTGCAGTGGATAAACCAAAGGGAAAGGCAGTAAATTAAAAGTGTGAAGAGAGTCCAGCAAAATGCAAATATTTCCTGTAGTTTGGGTGAATGGGAACATGGAAGTATACCTCCTTCGGGTTCAAAGTGGCCATGAAAGCTTTGGGTGACAATAGTGGAAGGAGGCTTTGAAGTGACAGCATTCTGAAGGCAGGGAACTTCAGAAATAGGTTTAGAAAGGATAGATCTAAGATGGGCTGCCCTTTTTTGGCACCAGGAATAACCTGGAGTAAAACCCACTCCCTTCTTGGCCTGGAGGGACAGTTTTTATGGTCCCCTGGGCAAGTAGTTTGTGGATTACCTGAGGGATTAGGTGAAGCTGTTTTTTTGAGAGGGAAAAGGATGCCTTGTGGCATGGGTTTTTCTTGCCAGGACATGAAGTATCCTTTTACTACTACTGCCAGAACCTATCAATCTGAAGTGATCTTTTTCACAAGGGGAAGACAGTGAGAGAGGTGGAATAAGGGGGAAGATGGCTGAGACAGTCAGACATTATTGTTTCTGTCTTGAAAGGGCTGCCTGGTGGGAGGCTGAGGATGGGCTGTTGATGAGGGTGTCTTCCTGGGTCCTTTTCTGTGAGCCTGAAGTGGTGGAGGAGCCTGGAGCAGTAGCTCTTCTGACAAAGGAAGTTTTTGCAGGGTAATTCCTGTAATATTTAGGAATTGGGGAGACCAGTAAATGTTTTAGGTCCTGGAGCTCCTTACTTTTTTCCTGGAGGCTTTTAAACAGTTCAGCAGACTGTGGAACAGGAATTTGTTGTCCAGAAAGGCATCCAATATCTTCATTTTAAAATCTTCAGGAAAGGGCTGTAGCCTAAGCCAGGAGTATCTTTGTAGAACAGAACCGGAAGCTGCAGACCTAGCGGAGGCCTCAGCTGCATCATAGCTGCACTTTATAGAGTTTCTGTTGACCTGAGATGCCAAGGACAATTTATATGCTACCTGAGATTTGTTGGGAGAGTCAGGCATGGAGAAGAGCAAGGAGTAGGCCTGTGAGACCAGAGCTAGGACATATCTGACCACCATGTGGGTCTGGTAACTGATAGCCCTAAAGGCTAGTGTAGAAGATATATACATCTTTTTACCCAGTCTGTCCATGACCTTGCTGTCCTTGTCTGATGGTAAGATGGAGGAAGAAGGTATGAGTCTGGACTGTTTGTCACGAGACACTGCAATAACTGCAGGATCTGCCAAGAGGGGTTTTATATGGAAATTTTGGTCATCAGGGATCTTATAAGCAATCAGGTCTTTTGGGAGCTGGTGGTTGTGATTATGGTGTCTTTGATGCTGAAGCAAAAGCATCCAAGTAGGCTTGAATCACAGGAGGGATAGATGAGGGGGAGGGTGATTCCACCTGGAGTAACTCAAATCTACCTTTTTTGGACTTATGTCATCTGAGTAGCATCCCACTTGAAGTACTCCCTCATTTTAGTTATTGTTTCCCCAATGGTAATATCTTCAGGGGGAAAGTCTCCCTGTAGGGAGTCCCCACCTAGGGAGTAGTAGTCCAGGGGGGAAGCTATCTGAGAGAAGTAGGTGACCGCTCATCAGAGGAGTAGGAAGAGGAGTCTTCCTCCTGGGTGTAAGTAGGAGGAATGGAAGCAGCTGAGGCTGGCATGGGGCTGAGGACAGACAATATGGCAGCTGTGGATGCTGAAGGCCTAACAGCTACAAAGGCTTGCAGCAAAGACTGTGAGAAGGAATGCCAGTCTGGTTGCTCCTCAGAGGAAGGAGATAGGTGCTTATTTTTTTGTTTCCTTTTCAGGGTAGTAGATTTAGTGGAGACAGAGGGCCTAGTTTCAGGGATCCAGCCTGTGGGTAAGGATTCAGATTCCTGGACTGGGGATGGGCATCCAGTGGAGCCTGGTTCTCCAGGTAAAGTTTTTGGGCAGCCAGACGTCTACGGATAGTTTTTGGTACAAACGACTGGCAGATGCTACAAGTGGTGTGATCATGTTCCTGGCCTAAGCAGAACAAAGTTTGTGGGTATCTTTGTGCAGAATTTGACAACCGCACCTACATTTCCCCTTTCTAGCAGACATTGGCTAAGAAATAACAGCAACAACCAAAGCTCAAGCAAAAATAAAAGGTTTTCCCCAATGGGGTATTTATCTTTAAACGTCTTGAAAACAGTGGAGCAAAGCGATCGATCTGATGTTCGACTGTGGCAGAAAAGTTCTGATGTCTGTGCGTGCAGACATCACACTTAAGGCCCCTGGTTTATGGTCCTATGTGTGACGTCCCATGCACCTAGCAGGAACCAGGCTTAAGTTTTTGCATAGTTCAGGTTGCCTGAGGCAGAGGATCCCACAGTAAGAATACTGCAACATGGGAATAGAAGGACATCATTTGTTAGATTTTAGGTTTTAATCTGGATTTTAAGTTGCATTAAACAGTTTAAATTAATTTTTGTAAGGTCTTAGGAAAAGGAGTTCCAGTACCTCAACAGGCAGCACACTTGATTTTGCTGCACAAGGCTGCAGGTTCTATTCTCACACCAGGCAGCTGAATTCATTTTTTCCAATACTGATACTGGAGTGCAGCACATAGGTGGGTGCTGAACTCCTGTGTGTCCCATCCTTCAGCATAAGATGTTAAACTGAGGCCCCATCTTCCTGATTTGGTGGTGGATCAGGTGGAAATAAAAGATCCCATGGCATCTATCAAAAAGATTAGGGGCCCTTTATTTACAGCAACATAAAAACATTACTTACATATTTACAAAATATACATATTTACAGGTATATATACACACTCTGTTTTATTTTACTATTCATCATTTTTGTTATAACATCCTCATTGTTACTCTTCCATAACTGACCCCTACTCAGTCCACAACCATAATCTAATTTTTCACAATACAGCTGCCAAAATTTATTTCCAATTAAACAAAACTTCATACAATCCTTTACTTCAAATATCCCATATTATATAAAATAAATTCTCATCTACCCTTCTCAGATATTTCTTCCTATTCTTATATCCATACATAATCAAATTCATATCTATATTATGTCATTAATATTCTCAAAAAAATTGTTCTTCATACAACTTTTTTCAGAGTTTCACATTTCAAAAATACATGAGCTGTTATAATCTTCCTCCCTATAAAATAAACACACACTTTCAATTTTTATTTTATATGGCATATTTCGCTTTATGGGTAACTTATCACCAGTCTTCATAGGAAATCCTGACATCTATCATCTTGGCACATCACTTTTTCCTTAATTTAATTGCTTCTTCTGGTAAATTTTCCCATGGATTTACATAATAATATTGTTATTTATATATATATATATATATATATATATATATATATATATATATATATATATATTGTTTCATCACATTATTATACCACATCTTTCTACCTTTTTCTATATCATTAATGTTTATTTTCTGTTTCTAGTTTTTCTTGATCATTTTTAATTTGTTCATTTACATAATCTTTTTCTTATTGTCATCACATCCCAGAACTTTCTGTAGTCATATTTAAACATTCTCAGTATTAATTTATCATTATTTTCCTTTTCCTGCTTTAATACTCTATACAAATTTAAAGAAGCAGAATAAACAACTAGATTTAGTAGCCCCACTCCCCTTTATCTTCACTCCTACACACCACACCTCTTTTTCACTAGGTTAATCTTCAACATCATATGAAAGAAAATGCCAACTGCAGAATTTCTTTTCATATTTTTCTGGAATAATATAAACATTAGACATGCATGCTATTTCCCATTAATACAGAAGTCGACAAACATTTTTTCACTGAAGGCTAATCTATACATCCTCCACAGAAGACTTATTTCTTTCATTTTTTTTAATTAAACCCTCATTTGCATCAAACTTAGATAATTTCCCAAACTTTAACTCTAGTAAAGACACTTCATTCATTGAAAAATATACAGCCCCAATTTTCACATCACCCAGATCCTTACCTCTCTTTATTCAAGGTCATTCCCATACCCTTTAAACATCCATTCAGGTAAACCAACATTTCCCTCATTCATATTTTACTCTTAGCAACCGTAACTATTCCATCTGCATATGTCAAAACTAACAAAATCACCATCTCCTTTTGCATTACATACCTAGCATCTTTCATTTTATAAGCTACTTCACTCTCTATCACATTCATTACCCATGCAAACAATATTCCTTTCATGGGACATCCTTGCCTTATACCACACCTCATGCATATTTCTTTACTCAGCCACCCTGTCACTAAAACTCTCACTCCATTATTTTTGATATGCTGACATACACACTTCTTCTACTACCTATTTAATACTGGTCCATAACATCACACAAAGCATCATGTTTTACTGTATCAGATGCCTTGTTAATATCACCTACCATAAGTTTCACATCCCCCCTTTCCTCCTCCTACTTCTATCATCATCCACAATTTCTCTCACAACTAGTAACAATTCTTGGCATCCCCTCCCTTTTGTACCACATATACATTCTTCCATAACATCCCTCATCCTTCCTTCCATTCTACTCTGTATTATTCTCACAAAAAAGTTATCATCTGTGCTATTCAGTGTAATAGGTCTCCCCTTTTTTGATTCATCTCATTTTTCTTCCATATATAAATTTTAATATTCCACTGCACAGCTCTTCATAAACAAACACTTCCGTCAACCATTCATTCAGTTCATTTACAAAGTATTCTCTTGGTCAAGCCATTAATTTCCTGTACATTCCATAAGCTATACCATCTCAACATTACACTGAATCAACGTTTACTTTCCCAAGTACTTAATTCAATTCACTAATAGTAATTTCTTTTTCAAGTTCTGGATTTTTTTTTACTTTCCATTCTCTCTGATCATACTCCTTTTTACACATACACATACTTTCCACATGCTGTACTATAATACTCAGTTTGTTCCTGTGTTCTTTTTACCTCTCCTTTTATATTTTTCATTTCCCTCATTATACTAATAGCCTCCTATACTGTTTTATCCATTTATGCAGATATCACCCCCTTTATAAATAATATCTCTGCCTAAACAGTAATGCCTTCAATTTTTTATGACTTCTTTTATATATATTTTTCCATGTCATAATATTCTTTTTTATTCTCTAAATTCTGTAATGCATTCTGTACATTTTCCCATACTTCTCTTTCTCTTCCTTTGTTATGTTATCCTGCCAGTGGAAAAAAAAATACTCTCTAAATTCAATCCATCACTCAGAGCAATTTTTTATAGAAGTCCTTCATGGTTATATGATCCTTCCAACAGCAGCAATGCTTCCCACTGTCCAATTTCATCCCATAATTTATAATTTATTCTTTTTATGCCCTTTCCTATTTTAATATACTCCCTTTCTTTCATCACCCCTTTCCATATTGCTAAATGGTCTGAAAAAAACAGTCACAACTGTATCACCATCTGCTACCCCCACGCCTTCTGATAATACAAAATAATCAATTTCAGATCCAAGTGCCCCCTTCTATATCGAATAATATTTGTTCCACACAGCTAATTTAGCACATTTTATTACTCCCTGTATTTTTTGTTACATCTTTCCCTTTCTTTTTTACATTTTCCCAATAAATCACTACAGCCCCCAGCAATTATAATTTTCATGTTAATCACCAGAGTCTAATATTTGATGAAACAGATTCTCTCTTTCCTTGCTAGCTTCATATGCATATAACGCTATAATTCTATAAACGTGTTCCCTCCAAATCACATCCACAACAGTTAACCTTCCCATGATTACCAATGTTTACATTTAGTATTTTCACTGCTTTTTTTATACAACCCAGCGACTCCAGAACAAAGTTCACATCTTAAGTTCCATACATTTCCATCCCCAGTTTTTCTGTTTGCAGTCTTTTTTCACTTGTCAGGAATCTTTCCTCCTCTAACAGAATAACATCCACATCACATTGAGCACATAATTCCAGTATCCCTGTCCTCCTTACAGTGCTAATAATACTGGTCACATTTACTGAAAGCACTCAGATTGTTGCTTTTCCTTTTCTTGTTTTTGCATTTACGGAAAATACTATTACATTTTTATTTTTTCATTCTCCCCTTTTCCCAACTGAATATTTTTTTCTTGGGTTTATATACAAATAATCCTTGATCCTCAGAATCAGATTTGTCACTGTCTAGAACTTCAGAAAATGTATGACTCCCTTACCTGACCTCTTTTCCTTCATGCCCTCTCTCTCTCCTCACTATTCCCAGTCCATATTTTTTCTTCATCTACAGTTTAACTAGTTCACCCTTTCCCCCAGCCTGTTATCTCTCTCATGTATATTTTCTTCCCTTTCCTCTTCTTTTTCATTATTTACTGCTTGCTCTTGACAAGCCATCTAAAAGTGTCCTGTTGTTTTAACACAACCTGCATTTTTTTCAACACAACCTGCATTCAGGCACACACTTTCTTTGTGCATGTCCTTTCTTCCCACACTGGTTACACTGAGCCTTGTCACAATCATTAAATGAGAAAAGTCCCGGCAAAAGAACTATGATTTAGGCTGGCCAGCATATCTTAGGGTCCCTGTATGACCAGCCACAAAAATAACACTTGGCAAGTGTTTCACCATGTTGTTTTCACATTTCAAAACAGCTCCAACTTCCACCCTCCTATTCCAAAAATTTCTCTCATCTCTAACTTTTACATTATTATCAACTCTTTCAGAGAGACCCTTAACAGTTTTTCCTCTAGCGCATCAGTTCTAAATGGAAAAGTAACTTTTGTAACATTTAAGTTACTGCCAGAAAAACTAATAACTGTTCCATGGATAAATGTTCTTTTTGTTACACAATTCCAGAAATTTCATCATTAGTCAATCCATTTTAAATGTTAAGTCTATGTCCCAATATGTATAAAAGATCGAATTTCTTGAACTTTAAAAACTAGAACAGTTACCAAATTGTCCTATACATATCTACTACAGTGTCATTTTTTATTCTTATTCTCACAGTTGGTCTTGCCTTCTTTTTAAAAACAGCTTTACTCACAGTTTTTTTGCCGATTTCACTTTTTGCCTGCTGTCACTGCTACATATATTCTAGTTAGTTGCATTATCTGCTGCCACAAAACCAGACACCTTCTCAGTTCATTGCTGCCCTCCTATTTTACTTTCTGGCACCACTGTATAAGTTTTAACTGCGGCAGGCTCTGCTGCCACACAACTTTGTTCCTTTTCCATATTACCATAGGTTCATAGGTGTGTACTAGGCTAATGGTCCTGGAACCTTTACAAGCCTAGCCCATAGAAGTGCCCTGGCATTGTGCCACCTGATGTTAGTTCCCAGTACCTCTATCAAGTACAGCCACTGGATTGATCCTTGGGGTGAACTTTCTATTTCCCATCCACTCATCAAGATTTCTCTTGAAGATGGCCAGTGAGCTGCTCTGCTTGACATGTATGAGAAGTCTATTCCATAGCATGGGCTGTCTCTGGGTTATGAACCTGTCCCTCCACCATGTTCTGTTGATTGTGGTAATGACATAGAGGTCTCTGGAGTGTGTGGTGTGGAGGAATTGGGATTTCTTTAGATGTAGCATTTCCAACAGACCTGGGCGAGATATGGCTTTGTAAATCAAGGACAGATTGCCTCTTAGTAGACGATATGAGACATAGAATAGCTGGAGTTTTTTCAGCACTACTGAAAAAATTATCTGCCATTTCACCCCATGAAACGGCAGAACTGCCAGTTGGATTATGCTGATTGATTATTTTTAATAGAACATCGTCTGCAAGCCCTTTTGGTGCCTGCTCTGTTATCTGCACCACTTTAACAGACTCAGTCACTTCCTTCTCCACAGAGAGAGCTAAATGTTGCTCATGTGTAACATCCACCATACAGGAATCTTTTTCATTCTGAAGATCTATATCAAAGATTTTTTTTCTCTTCCCACCTCCAAACTTTCTACAGCTTTTCTCTCCTCTTCTATGCAGCTGCTTCTCTTAGACCTGTTTCTTCCTGGTCTTGGAGCTCTCTGGAGCCATCTAGCAGGTCCAAATAGTAGAAGTTTCCCAGTGCCCTGGCCAAATTTCCCTAGTCAGTATGAATACCACCTTGGGGGTCTTCTAAAAATAGGCCATTAGATTTGTAGGATTAACCTGGTCAAGAAAGTGTAAATAAAAACAAAAATAAATAAAAGAACTTGCATTACCTCAGTAACCTCCCAAGATACATACGTACATGTGCATACACACACACACACACACACACACACACACATGCATGCACACACAGTCAGCAAGGGTTATTTCATCTCTGTACCTTCATATCAGGCGGTACCTGCATGTAGTGCTTGACTGTTGAAATATTTAGAGAAATATAAAAAATATGACTAAATTATGTTGCCCATTATGTAACCTTTGTATTACAAAATATCAATAGTTTGTATGTAGCATAGTTTTTAAATTATTAAATGTGAATATGAACAGGCAATATTAGATGCCTGGGGATGTTACTAGGATAATCATAATGCTGATGCTGGTTATTATGTAGCTAATGGTTTAAGACAAAGTAGTACCTTTGTGCCATTTAATAATGTCCACTTGCTAGTTTTTGAAAAGATGGTAGAACAAGACACACACAATTTATATATGAAGAATAATGTACCCACATTTTACAATTTAACCAAGGAAGAGAATGCTGCTATTCACTATTTGATAAATAATTCAGACCTTGCAATAAAAAGTGCAGATAAAGGGGGAAGCATTGCTGTAATGAGTAAAGATTTTTATATGAAAAAAATGAAGCTTATGTTGCAAAGAGATGAATATAGTAACATTACAAGGAGCTTATATCTCAAATTAAAGGACGCATTGAATGTTTTCCATGGTAGTGGTAAGCTTGATGATAGAACATTTGGCTATTTGTTTGTAGAAACCCAAAAATACCTGTTATTTATGGGATACCTAAGCTGCACAATGATCGGACTAACCCACCCATGAGGCCAATTGTGTCTGCTCCTGGGTGGGTTACAGAACCCCTGTCTAAGTTTCTAGAGAAAAATTTAAGACCTGTATTAGAGAAAATAGAAACTATTTTAAAAGACACTAACACCTTTTTAAAGCAGTTGTACGGATGGTCAAATGGACAACTTCCTATTAGTTCCCATATGGTGACAATGGACGTTGATTCATTGTTTACATCAATACCTCACATACATAGTACTGAATGTGTCAGAATATTCTTGGAGAGGTTTTCAGACTATGATACTGAGAAGATCAGACCACTGTGTGACGTATTAAAAATAGTTTTAACATCAAATATTTTTATTTTTGACACTCGTCTGTATTATCAAGAAAGGGGAGTAGCAATGGGAACAGCATTTGTAAATACCTATGTGAATATTGTCATGTACATGTGGGAAGAGACACATGTGTTGTCTTTGACTAATCCTTTTAAGAAGTGCATTATTTGTTATTAAAGATTTGTCGATGATCTTTTTGTTGTGTGGGAAGGTAATCGAGATGAATTTGAACAGTTTATATTATATGTTAATGGAACTACTACTTTTCTAAGATTCAAACATGATGTATCTGAGGAACAGATTACGTTCCTTGATGTAAAATTAAAGAAGGATGAGCAGGGTACAGTATATATAGAACTATACAGAAAGGAGGGTACAGTATATACAGAAAGAAGGTTAAGTGTAATAGTTGCTTGCATCGTAATAGCATGCATCCTCCATTTATGTTTGGAAATATAATAAAAAATCAGATGCAACGAGTAGTTAGACTAAATACTGTACATGATAGGATGTCTGAACAATTGGATGTTGTGGTTTCTGACTTTTTAAATAGGGGTTACCCAGAGTCTGAAGTCCATGTTGCTAATAGGAGCATATAACAGCAAAGACTAAGTAGAGGGCTTCAACCCTATTTTGGTAGTGAGAGTCAGGACAGAGTTAGAGCAGGACCGGAAATAAATAAAATGAGGTGTACACTTACCTATAACAGGAACACTGAAGCAGTAAAAAATATTATTAGGCAACATTGGTCAATTTTAAGGGACGTCCCGGCATTAAAGGAAATAGTAGGAGATCCACCAGCTTTCGGGTACAAAAGGAAGAACACTTTGAAACAGATGTTATGTTATAAGGAGCAACCCAAGGAATTCTTTAAGGTAGGAAATGTGAAACAAGGTACATTTAAATGTGGGAATTGTGTTACTGCAAGCATATGTTCACAGACAAATCCATTACACATTCCATGACATGTAGAGAGTTTGTTTTACATGCATATGGGAACTGCTACACAAGCAATTTAATATATTTAGCTAAGTGTGAAATCTGTGATGCTTTTCATGTGTGTATGACAAACAGGAAATTTAAAGAGCGTATAGCCTGTCATCTCAGTGATATTAGACATAGAGTAGTTACAAATGTTCTTAGTAAACACATTACAGAGAAAGGTAATCAACATAGTTTTAAGTTTATGATTTTAAAAGTAATTTATAGACCATTGTGGGGTGGGAATATAAAACTTTTAACTGAAAATGAAGAGATGAGATGGATTTCAAGAATGAGAGCGTTTGTACCACCTGGTCTTAATGACAGTTTCACTTTAAAGCCTTATTTAAATATGCTGCATCAGAAGGTGTAATTAGAGTCATGTGACTTTTTAAAATGTATTTAAGTTATGTTGTTTAATTGATAGTATTTATTTTGCCCAAAATAGCCTTGAAGGTGAAAGTGTTCACTTGCAAACTTGAACTTGGATTAAACATTTGTTCTTTTATAGTGTTTCCGTTTTCTTTTTGGATTTGATTTTGTGACTGAGAACTGGTTAACTGCCTCACAGCTGTTTTTTTGGATAACCATAGGGAAATGGCAGGAGGTGTCCCTAGGGTTTTACTGTGTATGAAGGCATGCTGATTTAAAACTGGAAATGTACAGCTTAACAAACGCATAATGCTAGGATTCTGACCGGTGTAAATACATGTGTCTGCATCTTGTTTGTGTGCATAACTCTCAACCAGTCAGGGACACATTTATCTTGTTTGTGTGCATAACTCTCAACCAGTCAGGGACACATTTATTTATTTATTAACATTTGATTACCAGGAAAGTCTGACTGGATAGAAGCCCATTTTCAGCGGAGGCCTGGGGAGATACCTTTAAACTGCTAAAACACTGGCAAAATAAGAGAATATGAATTAATATACATTTTAGTAAAAGAAGTCTGCAACTCTAATTACTATCATTATGTATTAAGTGCAATTCACCACCTTTTCTCCCAAATTCACCAGTTTTAGGAAGGATTAAAACAGACAATCGGGCACAGTTGAGAGATATATTTGTGCAACTAAGGTTGAAGTTGGAGCAGAGTTTGAATAGTGTTTTGTAAGGTAAGATGTGTAATGTGCTGTACATATGTTGTTCAGGTGAATGTGTGTATGTCCGGAAGTTTTGTGAATGTGAAGAAAGCAATGTGACTGGTGTGATTACATGCACTACAAACAAATCAATGTTCCCTTCCTAACGTCAAATCTGCATACTGAGGGCCACAGATGACTACACAATTAGTGCCCATTTTTTTCTTTGGCACAGGCTTAAAACACTGCATGTTTTAGTGTACAGTATGTGTATTGTGGTGGGTTATATGTACTCACTCCATATAACCAAGTGATGCCTACAGAACATAACTGAGATGAGAACAGTTCCCTTAGAGTAAATTGATCTGCAATGTCCATTTTCCATAGTCTCTTAAGGTAAGTCATTGCTACATTGTAAGTGCTGGCTGTTTGAGAGGAGGTGCTCAACATTTGTGTAATCCGACCACCATACCTATCCTACTGAAAACATCTATTTATTTTTTATTTTATTTATTTATCATTTGTTGACCGGGAAAGTCCGACTAGGTTCCACAAAGCCTGTTTTCAGTGGAGGCCCGGGGAGAAATGCTCCAGATGCATGTCTTTGGAATGTGGGAGGAAACCGGAGTACCCGGAGGAAACCCACGCGAACACAGGGAGAACATGCAAACTCCACACAGAAGGCACCCCAGCCGAGAATCAAACCGGTGAACCTCTTGCTGTGAGGCAACAACGTTAACCGCTGCACCACTGCGTCACCCACGTTACTTCCTTGTTCTTGTTACTTCTAAGGAAGAACAGTTGCAAACTCTCCTCCTATTTGCAGAGAACCATGTACAAAGAGATAGATTTACTTATTAATTTCATACAGGATGGACTGCTTACATATTAAGAAGCTTGGGTAAGATGCAGGATTATACTCTCCATGAACAACACATAAATGGTCTTTATAAGGTATTTAGGCCATTTCTAGTTCAATAGCAATCTTGGCTCTACTTTATGTGTTTATCTACATCTGTTTTCTAGAGATGTTAAGATGGATGACACAATTATAATGGCAGCAACTTTTGAGAATTTTAATTTACAACTTTAGTAAGAAAAAAAAATGCCCCAGTCAGGCCTCCAGATTTATTTTCAGTTAGGAAGTTTTTTTTTTATGTACTTATGCAGCTTTTCATAGTCAGGCAAGTGTTTCTTTTTCATTTAAAATTAAGACTTCTATTTCACTGAAAATCTTTACTATTTAGATGGGTAACATGTTATGGAAATAACATGTACAATTAATAGTATGATAAGCCAATAAAAGCAGCCATTCCAAAGGTTGTACTCTAATACTCTAGTAATGTAGTCTCATACTCTCTCTTGTAAAGGGACATTATGCCCAAAGGGAGCATGCTGCTGATAAAATAGAAATATTCAGCACTTACAAGCTCTCTGCACCAAGCAGCATTTCCACTCTTTCCCCAGCACGGTTACTATGAATGGTTAGCTTGAAGACGTAACACGCAGAGCTTTGTCTGGAGTACAGCATCCCTGAGGTAGTCTTCACTGGTGACACGCTCTGTTCCTCCATGTCACATGGTTCCACTGACAGCTGGTCTCCTAGTGCGTAGTCTGTAACTGTGTAACTTTCTTCACTGCATGAGAGAGAAAGAAAAAAAAAACAGTTAACTTGAAAAAGAAACTCTCACATTCAACTTCATTCTTTTTTTTTTTTTACCTTCACCACTTGTCTTTGCACAGCATATTTTGGAAACATTTTTGCCATTCTGAAAGCCCTAAGTTGTGCTTATATATCCAGGTCATATTTGTCATTGTGCATACTTATAATTTTCAGACACACGGCTTCCTCCTTCAATTGTCTGGCAGTTGGAGCAGAAGGTTAATGCTATGAACTGTAGTTCCTGTGAGCCAGAGTTTGATTCTCAGAGTTCTCATTTGGTTACTGTGTGACCCTGAGTAAGTCATTTAACCAGAAATGTCTCCCTGGTTGCCGGTGGGCCTACCTAGTTAACAAATGGGTGGTGGTGGTATTATTATTATTATTATTATGATTATTATTATTATTATTATTATTATTATTATCTATTCCCCACATCTTCTTCCTAAACCACAAAGTCAGGTCAGGGTTGCAATGATAGCAAGGTGAACAGGGATAGCTAGGCTTTTCTATCCTCAGCAACAGTCCCTGGCTCAAACTACTGCATTTTCAAGAGAAAATGAAAGATATAGTCTCTCCGGTATATCCTTGGTCTGTCCACTTCAAGATCCTACTGGCTTGCCAACATCCTCACACTGTCATAAAGAGCAAGTCCAGTAACCCTGCATTGCAACATTGTGTCCACTGGCTGTATTCATGATTTCCTCCTTCTGGTTGCTATCCTAACCTTTAGGGCAAGGGACAAGCCTGTTTTTGTTTAAGACTCGTCCCTCACTTCATCACCAAAGTCAGATATAATTCCTGCAGTTCTGCCACAGCTGCACCTTTCCAGGAGTCAGCACTATGACCCCCATACCCTAACTCCTCATGGACAAGACTCCAAGATACTAAAATGCCTCTGTCAACAGTACACTAGTCCCATAACCAGCAGAGAAGAATCTGGTCTTTTCTGAAAAACAAAATGGCTTATAGTTAGAGGTTTACATTTTTATCTTAGTCTCTTCACATGCAGCAGCAGAATACTCCAGTTATACACTTGAGTTGATTCAACTGAGACTAGAAGGGTATCATCATCTGCAAACAGAAAAGATGCAGTCTTCATGCTTCCAAACTATTTTTGAAATCACAGCTGTGCCCACATCTAGTCCATGAAAATCAACAACACTGGGAGACAAGACACATTCTTGGTGAAGCCATACATCCACCTTAACTGAACTTAGCAAAGAGAAAAACAATATAACTGAACCTCTGGCAGTTCAGCACAGAAGATTAAGGCTGCAAACTTCTAACAAGCTCCATCCTTCAGTTTAATTTTAACTAAGAAAGTACAGTAGACCCAAGGTACCTCTTTTAGCTAAGATTATGTTACAAAATTATAGTAGTAACTTGGGTACAAGAAATATAGTAGAATGTTACACCCCAGCTATATAACCATAACAAAATGGTACATAGTTCCTACTTTCTTAACAAACAACCTCTAGAGGTGTCCACTTTCAGCAAAGACCTTATTACAAAAAAGCCCATCTCTGGAGCATTGAGGGGATAATGTTCTGACGGTTTCACAGAAGGATACAGCTGTGATTAATGGCTTAGAACTGGAAGAGCTGGGCTGGGGAGGGTAGGAATGAGTGGCAAACATGAACTTGCCTGCTCTGAAGTAAGGGACTGATAGTCCAGTGACTGTATCACAACATACAAGTGGAGACTTGAAGGCAAAATATCCCTAACCAGAGATGTGTGCTTGACTTTCCAAGCTGGTGATGACACCTATCCTTAGCATGGGGGTGGGAGCACTCATATACAGAGGAAGGGTACAGAAGGCCCTTGCATTGATGTGGGGTTCACATCAGTCACCAAGTGGCACAGTCATGGGCTAAGCAGAAAAGTCCCTGAAGATTGCACGAATAGCCTCTGTAACTGGCTGTTGCCCTACAGAGGAAATTTTGGGGTAATGGTTGTGTAGGTTGATGGTCGACAGGCATCAGGGAGACAAAAGGGTTATTAATAATGACATTTTGTTATTACGCACAATAGTAGCTTATAAGCCGCGGTGGTGCAGCGGTAGCGTTGTCGCCTCACAGCAAGAGGTTCTCCCATTCGATTCTCAGCTGGAGCGCCTTCTGTGTGGAGTCTGCATGTCCTCCTCACGGTCGAGTGGTGTTCGAAAGACATGCATGAATGGGCATGCCTTTGTTGAAGGTTGGGCATTGGGCTGGCACCTCGGCACCATAAAAATCAACAGCCAATCATTAGCGGACCGGAGTTTTGCTGTAGCGACCCCTAACCGGGAAAAGCCGAAAGAAAAACAGCAACACAAAATATTAGCTTACATAACATGATACAGTAGGAACAGTACACTATAACCATACAATCACAATAAAACACATATAACTTCCAAATGCAGCATGGATTTGTATTTGTAAACAATAAAGCCTTTGCAATGGGCTACAGAATCTATCACTACTGGCAGCTGCATATCAATGAATCATGGAAAGGGTGAACATTAGGCTTGAATAAGTGAAAAGTGGGCATAGGCCTGATGCTCAGTGAGTGTCCTTTCCACAGTTTACGTCCCAGATGCAGAATGTGTCATAAAAGGATTCTAATTAATAGGTTTAGGTGAGAAGAGTGAAGAGGTTGACTTGAGGTATTCAAAAGAAAGTTTTATATTTAAGGTAGATGCTAGCCAGAGATGCTGCTGAATGATAAAGTTTCTATGTATCAATAAAGAAGGCAATGTAACTCATTGCGATTGATGAAACATTTTCCTTGGTGCTCAAACCAAAGTGAGTTAGCCATAAATCTACTTTTTGTGTTTCCATGACTTCACAGTCTTTTGAAGATGATGGAGGATGGTCTTGCCAACCAGGTTAATCTTACAAGTCTAATGGCCTCTTTTTAGAAGATACCCAAGCTGGTATTCATATTGACTCTGGGGAAAGTTGGCCAGGATAATGGGTAACTTCTCCTACTCTTTGGAGCTGCTAGACAGCACCAGAGTGAGAGGCAAGAAACTTGTGCAGGCACAAGTACACCTTTACTAAAAGTGCTTTGTGCTCTTGACTGCTAACAGTTGGGAGAGTGTACAGCTGCTGTTAGGAAGTTATTTAATCTAATGGTTATATTATTGAGATGTGAGAAGTAGTAGAGAAGGGGTGGCGACTATTACTGAAGGCCAATCGCTGAACTTTGAAAATAAGATGCCAATCTGTAAGTGACTGCCTATAGCTAAGACAGCTGGGCTATGAGAAGGTGGAAGCTAACTGTTGCTGGTATAGTATGTCTAACTTATTGTCAAGCTGCTTTTTGTTACTGGTATACCAATGAAGGTGAAAAACTACAAGTATTATTACATTTTTATACTTAAATTGTTTGCTGATGGACATGACACCTTAAACAGCAGCTTTAGAGATAGGTAAGCAGTGGTCAGAGAAAGCTCTAAGGTCAATAGAGACCAGGCAGAAGACATAGAAGTTGACTGGAGGGAAGTAAAACAGTTCAAGGAATTACTCAGGGCTCTATCACCCCAAGAACAGGAGGACATAGATGGAGCTGAAGAAGAATGGCAGTGCCTCAAAACAGCATGTATAAGGACTGCAGAACAGATAAGTAGCTGAGCCAGGTACAGAAATACAGTACACAAGGAAAGCTGGTGGTGGGATGCAGAAGTCTAGGAAGTCATCAGAAAAAAGGAGGAGTGCAGGAAAAAGTTGGACATAGAAAAGACGGACCAGGCTAGGAAGGAATACTGGTTGGCAAACAAAGAAGCTAAGATAGGATTTGCAGTAGCAAAGAATAGGGCATCAGAGGCACTCTACCAGCTTCTGAAAAGTGGCACAGTAGGTGGCACAAAGCAAACGGGTTGGAGGGGACAAATCACAAAGCTGCTGTATGCAGATGATATGGCATTACAGGCAGACTATCAGCAAGAACTACAGCAGAGGATAGAAGAATGGAATGTAAAACTGAAGGCACATGGGATGAAACTAAATACAAATAAGACAGTGATAATGGCAGCAAATTGGGGAAATCAGAAAAAAGTGGGAACTGAGACAGAAGGGAAAACAGTGGAACAGGTTAATAGCTTCATGTATCTGGGAGGGGTGATTGATGAGAATGGAAGTCTGAATAAGGAGGTTAGAGCTAGAATCAGAGGGGCTGCAGTCAGCTGGCATAGAGTGTCAGGTGTAGTATATGACAAAAGGATGCCAAAGAAGCTGAAAAGTAAGGTGTACAAAACAGAGGTGTGACCAGTACTACTGTATGGTACAGAAACCTGGGCAGTAAAGGCAGAGCAGATAAGGAAGCTAGAGGTGATGGAAATGAAGTGCCTGAGAAAGGTGGCAGGATACGCACTGTGGGACAGAAGAAGAAATGAGGACTTAAGAGCAGAAGCCAAAGTAGCTCCAGTTGCAGAAAAGATCAAAGAGAACAAATTATGGCGATTCAGATACATGTGCAGAAAAGGAGAAGACAATCTGGTGAAGACGTTTTGGGACAGACAGGAAGAAGTTAAGAGGGAATTAGGACATCCAGCAAAGAGATTCTGGCACTGAATCGAGAGAGATGAAGACAGTTAACATAACACCTCGACCTCATGTAGAAAATTGAAAAAGGGGGTGCTTGATGATGATGAGGGGATGTTATATAAGACTGCAATGGTAAGTTTTAGGCAACTGGTAAAGCAGGAGTAAGTGATTCAAAGCTGGGTTAAATTTGCCAACAGTGATGGCATGGCAAATAAACTTGGCAGTAATGTGCATAGATGTATGATGTAACATGTTATCTATTCTGTTTCCTGGTGTAAAGCTATAAACAGGTTCATAAGTGGAGGAAATGGTAGATTGGAGTATTTCTTGAGGTTTAAGCCATGATTCTGAGCTGGTTATGCTATTCAGGTGGCACTGATGTGCTGTGGGTACTTATTTTGGATACTGCTAGCATTAAATTAAGATATGGACAGTGCTTGTGTCAATGTGGTGCCTCTTGCGGACCATGGTTAAAAATGATTTGTCTCTGATTAATGTAAGCATTGTGTGGCACAGCAAAATACCTTTGGGAAAATAATTATTGGAATAAATTGTCTTAATTTGCCTACAATGTGACTCAAAAAGCCTTACCAGACACCACTTCTGCAACAACCCTGAAGACAGGAAATTTATAATTACTAAGTGTGCCCAGTTAGAAAATCACTTAAATCGAATTAGCAAAAGCTGCAGTCCTAGAAACTTGTACTGTAGCATGTAACATCCTCCTTCCTTTTTATTCTCCTGAATGGAACAACTAAGTATCCTGTAATCCTAAAGATTCAAATGCTTCACACATTTCCTACAAATTGTTTTCCAAATCTTATTTATATTCTATTGTATCTTAGCAAATGGGTAGACACGAATGGTCTGAAGTTCTTTCTTGAGAGGCACTGTGAGTATTCTGAATATTCATTTTGCTGATTTGACTTTGAACTGAAA
Source organism: Protopterus annectens (assembly GCF_019279795.1). Classification (NCBI taxonomy): domain Eukaryota; kingdom Metazoa; phylum Chordata; order Ceratodontiformes; family Protopteridae; genus Protopterus; species Protopterus annectens. Next base: position 774,238,735 of record NC_056734.1, read on the forward strand.
AAGTGCAAGAGAATGCTTATTGTATGCAATCAAGTTGTAAATATAGTTTTTGCATCTCATTTTTTATATCACTTATCTTTTACATTTAAATACCTGGGGCTTGGTAAAATATAAGACCTGGGTTTATTCAGATGGTAACAGTTCAAGATGTTGCTGGCATTGTAATACAAAAAAAAAGTTGCTTGCCTTACCTTGTGAGATAAATTACTGTTCAAAATTACTGTTCATGTGTTGTGTTTTTACCAAACTATTTACTACTAGTTTATGATACCTGCAATACCTTTGCAATTGTGCATATAATATCTTAAGTAACTTCTGAGTGAAGTTTGTTATGAGAGTTAAATTTCATATTTACTGTGTGTTATCAAGACCTGTAATTATCATAATCTTACAGACTGACGTTGATATTTGGAAAGCATATACATTTATAACAACTTATTTCCAGAGCCAATTAAGTTTTTAGTTTAACAAAGGGAACACCAATGTTGGAACTCTGTATAATAAATATATGGAACTGTTCTGCTTGATTGGTCTGTAAACATACCCTGATCCAACCACCTAGCTTCTCCACCCATTCTCCCCCCTTGACCCTTTAGCTCTCCAGAAAAGACATATTAGCGCATTCCTGCTCCCACGAGGTAACAGCTGGTACACTATAATGTAAGATTACAATGCTTTTTGTCATTGATACATTTAGATATAATCCTAAGACCAATAACCATGACTCTGGCTTGGAAAAGTACTTTTGAACATTTTTGTTCTGTGCTGGATGGAGTGGTCAGTAGGTATGCAACAATGAAGTTTTCTGCATATTGCAGAAAGCACAAAATCTCTGAGTAGGATGAAACCTGAATCACATAAAAAGAAATAAAAAAAGAAAGCCTATTATAGATCACTGAATGGAAACCCTTCATTAAGTCGTATGGATCAGACTAAACTTTAATTTACCTTTTCAGATTTGTTAATAAGTAGAAGTATAAAACCAGTTTAATGTGCTTGTTCCTATCAGTTAAGGAGTATATTATGATGGCTCTGAGCAAGTCAATCATTATAACAACCCTGACTTGCCCTTTATTTAGGCTATTCCAAATAAGCTTGTCAAGTGAGAATAAGGCACTATCTGCATCACAGTCATATCTCTCAACCTGGAAATATCAAAAATCTGGGCAAAGGCCCATGAAAATAGGTACAAATCTGTATGCTGATTAACATAAAATTTGCATACATATTACGTAGCCTCACCCACTCCGATGGAATTGTGGGATACCAACTTTTAAATGCAAACTGAAGAACAGACAACCAAAATATGATCATGACATGAAAAACAAAATAAGAATAGTGTTTTATTTATATTAATATTTATATTTGAACTTCTGCAAAACTAAAATACAATATTATTTTATAAAAATAACAGTGGGTGCAGCTGCGCAGCCCACACCCATACTGTTACATACTTATAAAGCTTATTATCTCATCTATTAACTATGACAAAAGGATTGCAATGGAGGTGGTACAAGATGGCTCAAGCAGTGAGCATATTTGTATTGCCATGTGTAAAACAAAACATTAACTGTTACATTGGGGTGCATTATGCTGGGATTGTACAGTGCTGTTGGTGCACTGACTATATGCAGAGATAGTGTCCCCGGAAACAAATACAAATCAATCAATAAATAAATAGAAGGGCCATAGAGATCAGTGCTCTACACCAGAAAACAAATAAACAAAATGGTTAGCAGCACCTAATTTTCCAGTAGCTGTACATGATTTAAGATAGCAGCAGCGAATTTCATCTGTAAATTTGCAATGCATTCCTGTTACATTTATAGATGTTTAGTTATAGGCTTCCACCTCGTAGACCATGAGGGTGGCCATTACTTCATTTTGGGATGCATTTTTTAAGCATTTCATCATGCATACAGATTGTGAATTCTCTGTCCTACACTTTCAAGTTAAAGAACACGGTTACAAATATATAAAAATACTTCATTACTTCCCCATAATCAAAGACTGAAAATATTGAATGTCCATCTTAGTCAAGGGCTAGCTATAAACCACCCCCACCCATTTCAGATGCCTTCTTGATTGTACTAATAAGGCTTTAACTAGGGATTCCTCTGGATAATGGTGGCAGGATGTTTTGTGGAGTGTCAGTATTTTTCTCTATTTCTTAGTGTGGTACATTTTTCATTTTAAATGTAGTTTAACATATTCGGAAACTAGGAGAAAAAAAACATGCCAATACAATAAGTTTCTAGAAGACACAATATTTGCTACTAAAACGAAGAAAGGAAAAAGCTTGAATTTTTATGTCAGGCTAACAAAAATGCTGTTAAACCACTACATGGGACTAAAGTGCAAAAGGACAAATGAAAGTAATAATCTTTATGGCAATTCACAAACTGCAGTCAAAGATGAAACAAGAAAATAATTTTAAAAAAATGAAAAGAAACAAAAATCTGCTTCTAGACATGAGACCTTACACACATACAAAGGCACTGTGGCAGACACATTCGGGATCCCACATATGCACAGAGTTTTTGCCCAACCTAGGACAGAAAAAGTACAGTTGTGTACACTTACCATAAATGTAGATGTTCGAGTGTATTCACTGTTGCAGTCATTACATTTGAGTTATGTGCTTGCAGGTAACCCTCAGTTGGCATGATTAACAAAGTCTTGGGTCCTGCGTCGGTTGCTGTCCCTTCTTCCATGACGTCAGGTCATCAGGTCTATAAAACATGCAGCCAATGCCATTACATCAGTTTTTCTTGCCCCAGATGTCAGGTGCCCCCCAAATGGGGAGCAAATGAAATTAAAAAACACAACAATATACCTCCAACCAAAAGCAAATACACCAAAAAGGCTTTTTTAAGCACGGTAAAAGAAAGTAGAGGTATAGTAAGAGAAAAACAGGGGGCTGGAGGGAGGGTAACCAGGACTGCAACAGTGAATACACTCGAACATCTACATTTATGGTAAGTGTACACAACTGTACTATGTTCTTCGTGTTTCACTGTTGCAGTCTTTACATTTGGGTAGATTCCCAAAATTATGGTTGGGAGGATGGCGTTATAGAGCATTAGGACCAGCTATAAGGCCCTGCAAGACTGCAGTGGCAAAGCCAGCTCTGGATTTAGAGAAAATTGGTAAATGGTAATGCTTGGTGAAAGTATGTACTGAACTCCAGGTAGCAGCTTCTAGAAAATCCCTGGTAGGAACACCTCTGAGAAAGGTTGCAGAAGTAGATGCAGCCCTAATGGAATGAGATCTGATCCCCTGGGGGATAGGTTTTCCATGGTGCTTATAGCAGAAATTAATGCAATGGCTTATCCATTTAGAAATGGTTTGCTTTGAAATAGCCTTCCCCTCTGCCCCAGCATCAAATGCCACTAGCAATTGTTCAGATTTTCTTCGAAATTTAGTTCTGTTCAAGTAGAATCTAAGTTGTCTGTGCACGTCCAAGGAATGCAGAATCTGTTCCCCTTTGTTTTGTGGATTGGGATAGAAGGTTGGCAAATGAATGGACTGGTTAAGAGCCACACAGGAAACCACCTTGGGCATGAAGGATGGACTGGTCCGCAGAGATACCCTGTCCGCATGAAAGACGATGAAAGGCTCCACTGCCATAAATTCAGAAATCCTTCTAGCTGAAGTGATTGCTAAGAGAAAGGCTGTTTTCCAAGAAAGACATTTTAAGTCTGCAGTAGCAGCTGGCTCGAAAGGTGGTAAAGTGAGCTTTTCCAAAACAAAGTTAAGGTCCCAGGCAGGGGTAGGAACCCTCCTGGGTGGTCTCAAGTTCTTTGCCCCTCTGAGATACTGTTTGATCAGGGGATGAAAAAAGAGGAGTGGGTCTGTGTTATAGTGAGCTGAAATAGCTGAAGCATGGATTTTAATAGAGGAAAAAGACAGGCCCTTGTGAAGCATCTCAGTTAAATATTGCAAAATCTGAGGTAAATTGGGCGTTGCTGTGCTCATCCATAAAGATTGGTTACAGTCACAGAATCTTTGCCATTTGTCAGCATAAGATCTTCTAGTACTAGGTCTTCTCACCTCCAAGATGACATCCATCACAGGTTTGCTGAGGGATGCTAAGGGTAAATTTAAGTGATTAGCCAAGCTGCAAGGTTCAATGTTGGGAGCTGAGGGTGCAGAATTTAGTTCTCCTGCTGAGACAGTAAGGAAGGTGTCTGAGGCAGGTGCCATGGAGATATTTGTGACACACTGCGCAGGAGTGGGTACCAGTGTTGGCGTGGCCAGTCTGGAGCAATAAAAATCATTTTTGGTTTATCCTGTTTGACTTTTAGTGGAACTTTGGAGAGCAGAGGCAGAGGTGGAAAGGTGTAGACTGATAGGTTTTTCCAGCTGAAGGACAGAGCATCCACTTTCCAGGCTTTTTTGTGAGGAGTCCTTGTGCAAAATTTGTCCAACTGGTAGTTCTGGAGGGAGGCAAATAGATCTATGTCTGGGCTCCCCATTTGCTTGTCAACATGTTGAAAATCCGTGGTTCCAGTTTCCACTCATGTGGGTCCATGAGAATTCTGCTTAGTCCCTCTGCCAGTGTATTCAGTTTTCCTGGCAAGAATTGAGCTTGTAGTTGCACTTGGTGGCTCAAGGCAGTGATCCACAAGGCCATGGCTAGTCTGCAGAGGGGGTAGGAATGTGTACCACCTGCTTCTTTATGTACCACATAACCATGGTGTTGTCCATCTTTACCATTAATTGTCCTGGATGAATGTAGCCCTTGAAAGCTATCAGAGCATTCTGTACAGCTAACATTTCTTTTTGATTGATATGCAGGTGCATTTTATTTGGATTCCATTTGCCCTGAATGCACTTCCCTGCCAGATGAGCCCCCCCATGCATAGTCTAATGCATCTGTAGTTAGGGTTTGGGTGGTATGGGGTAGTGTGAGTGGCAGTCCCTTGTTTTGGTGGCAGGCCTCTGCCCACCATAGGAACACCAGGCGTAGGCAAGGGATGATAGGAATCATTGTTTCCAGGCTGTGACAATGTTGACTCCATAGACTTTTTACGTACCACTGAAGTTTCCTCATAAGCAGTCTTGCATATGGAATTAGAAGAATTCAGGAGGCCATAAACCCCAAGGCTTGCAGTATTTGCATTGCAGGTAGCAGGGTTTTTGTGGCCACTTGTTTGAAGTAAGTTACCAAATGAATTTGCTTTTCTGGCGTGAGGTAAGCCATCTGGGCAGTTGTATTCAAGCTTGCACCCAGGAATGTTATTTGTTGAGAGGGTACCAGTTGTGATTTCTTTTTGTTTATGGTGTACCCTAGACAAGTTAGAACCCTTTTTACAAACGCCAGATGATTTATAAGTATGGCCTGGTTTTCTGCCTGAATTAGACAATTGCTCAGGTATGGATATATTTGAATATTTCTTTGCCTGCAAAATGCAATTACTGGAGCCAGGCACTTTGTGAATACCCTGGGCACAGTAGACAAGCCAAAGGGCAGTGCAAAGAACTGATAATGGAAGTAGCCTGGTTTGAAGCGTAGGTATCTTCTGCAAGATTCCCTGATTGGGATATGCAGTTAAGCTTCTTTTAAATCTAGAGTTGCCAACCAGGCATCTTTGCCTAGCATAGGAAGTAACTGGTGAAGAGTCAGCATCTTGAATTTTCAAATGTCCAGAAAGGTGCTTAGAGTAAACAGGTCCAGAATTGGATGCCATGATTTGTTTTTTCTGGGTACCAGGAAAAGCCTGGAATAGAAACCGTGTCCCTTTTCCTCTTCTGGTACCGGTTGAATAGTCCCCAATGTTTTAGAGGGAAAGTACTTGTTTCTGAGCCTCTGCCCACTGATTTGGGGGCAGGTCTGGCCACCCGTTTAGTGTTGGTGACGTGTGGAAATGAAATCTGTATCCCTGGGACATTATATTTAAAACCCATTTGTCCTGGGTTATGAGTTCCCCGTTTTTTGCATGAAGAGCAATTTTTCCCCCCAAAGGGGTGGCTGTAAGTTAAGTGCTTGGTAATTTTAAAGGAAAGACATTGAGATAGTTTCCATAGGGGGTGTCTTATTTCCAGATTTGGAAGTGGAGGCCCCCCATTGCTTAGTTCTGAGAGTCCCTTGGGACTGAAACCTGGTGCTTTTGGTGTGTCTGGGTTTGGCTTGAGTGGATCTGGAAGGAGCTGGAAAGAACCAAGTCTTAGTAGGCCAGTGTCTACTAAATCTAGGAGGTTGCACTTGTAAGAAATCTTTTACAGTTTGCATAGATTTAACTTCATCTTCCATCTTTTTTAGAACTTCTTCAGCCTTACTGCCAAACAGGCGGTCCTGATTTAAAGGAGCATCCAACAATTTTGCTTTAACATGATCAGGCAGAGATTGCTCCTTAAGCCAAGCATGCCTTCTAAGCACAGACCCAGTAACAGCAGCCCTGCAAGAGGCCTCTAAAGAATCAAAACCACATTGCAAAGTATGTTTTCCAGCTTGTTCAGCAGAATGCAATAAATCCTGTAAATCTTTATTTTCTACACAGTCTGAAATCAACATAATTTTCTGTTTGAGCAGCCCCATAATATGCTGTTGATATTTTAACATATGAAATTGACAGTTTAAAGCCCTGATTGCCAAAATTGCAGAAGTATAAATCTTTTCACCCCATCTATCCAGCCCCCTGGAATCTCTATCAGGAGGGGTAGGATTTTTAGCAGTAGAAGCATTAATGCCCTTAGGCCCCTGAGAAATGGTTTCTGGATCCACAACAGGGTTTTTATAAAGGAACTTGTGGGACTCAGGAACCCTGTAGCATCTGTTACGTTTACTGGGAGCTGGAGGCAAGGAATCAGGGGCCATACTAGATTCCGAAAACACAACAATGTCTAGTACAGGAGGTATAGCAAAGGCCTATGCTGAGGTAGGAGAAGGAAATCCCTAAGCCTCTTTTTAGATTCAGAAAATTCCTGACTTTCCCAGTGGAAATGCTCCCTTAGGGTATGTAAAGTTTCCCCAAAAGAAAAGTCCTTGGGGGGGGGGGGGGCAGAGGGAATGGAATCCTCTGCATCAGAATCCTCATATGTACGAATGGACAAACCTAGGTCATTGGAAGAATTAGTGGAACCAGTGTCCTGATCAGAAGAATCATAGTCAAGCTCAGTCCTAGGCCTCTTAGAAATTTGTGGGGGGTTGACTACCCCTGATTAGAGTAATAAGATCTTCAGCCATTTTGATCATTTGTTTTTCAGGCAGAGGGCCTGAACATGTGGCCTGGGCATCGGTTTTTTAGACATAGATCGAGATTTAGTCCTTAGAATAGAAGGTGGAGTCGGTTTAATATGCAAGTCTGTAGGCCTGAATACACTCTCAGAAGTCAGTGCCTGCACAGCAGCTCTGGATCCATCCAAGGTAGAGACATCCGCGGGTTCCAGAGGAGAAGCATCTCGCGGCATACCAGACTCCGAATGGGTCTCAATAGAGGCCTGCGAGTCAGAAGTAGCGGGTATCAGGGCTGCGAAAGCACGTTACTGAGTACCGGCGAACTGGCGACTGGCTTAAGCGAAATCTCGAGGGTCTGTCTCAGTCTTTTTCTTTGTGTTTTTTTCGGAATTCCGGTAGTCGGATGGCTAACCGACATTATTTCTGGATAATTAAACCGAGAACCTCTGAATAAATAAAGCACAAAACCAACAGCAAGGTACGTCATGGTCAGGGCCTAGGCAAGGAATACAGTACAAATGAAAATCCTTAAGAGGTATTTGCTTTCCACACGTAATGCAATTATTAACTTTTACTGACATCGGTAAGGAGCAAGAAAAAGTTTCCCCAACAGGGCACTTAGCTTTAAGTTGAAGACTTCGGTTCTGAAACTCGAAAACGAAAATTTCAGGAGTCTGCCGACTGGCACTTGCGAACTGCTTCTGCTTCAGACACCGCACGGCAAGAAAGACTGATGTAATGGCATCTGCTGCATGTTTTATACCCCTGACGACCTGACATCATGGAAGAAGGGACAGCAACTGACGCAGGACCCAAGACTTTGTTAATCAGGCCGACTGAGGGCAACCTGCCAGCAGATTACCCAAATGTAATGACTGCAACAGTGAAACACGAAGAACATTTGCAGTTACACAGATTTGACTGGTTAGGATTAATTGGGATCATGAATGCAATCAAAATGGTTACACTGACTTTGCCTTATTTCACTGTTATGCAGTGGGACCTTGCATCTCAAATACTGTAAGCCAACTTTGCACCCCGAGCCTTCAGAAAAAGAGACCTGTCCTGCAACCAAACATTCAACAATGGCAAAGAAACTGAGATGGAAAGACGTGAATGAAAAAAAATGCACTTCACTGTAATTAAGAAGAGTTAAAATATGAAGACATACTTCAGTTACCAAAGTTAGAGCCCATTTAACCTTGTGTCTGTTTCCACTTTGATGTTTTGTGCCAAAAAGATTTTATCATTATCTGCTAACATATAACACAGATTATTCTCACTGTGTTGAAACCAGGGGACAACATCAGGTATACCAGCTTAAAGCCCATTGTAATTGTAAAATGTAGTAAATATTGGCTGAGTTATTGTCTGATGGACTTCAGTCTGAATACTAAAGTGTTTTTAACTGCATTTCCCCTCTTGAACTTGGCCTAATTAGGAGTTTTGCTCAGCACATGCTACAGCAGAACAGAATGAGTTTAACCCCCAGTTTTTTACAGTTCCAGGAGCTTTAAATAAAATTTGCCGATTCCGATTGATTTCCAAGTTATTCTATAACTTTTAAATTCTATCGCTGTGAGACAGTATAGAGACTGCAGTTAGTAAATAGCATTTTACCCATCCAATTTGCACCAATGAAAATTAAAATGTTTTGTGCATCTCTTCTATCACATATCCAAGTTGGCTCAAGAGAGCACCAGTGCCCAGATAGTGGAGATTTAACAATACTGCTCAACCAATTTTTTCTTTTTTTTTTTTATCATTCTAGACCTCAGATATAGCTAATGGTGTGCTTCTAACCCCAAAGTAGAATCATATCCTCCATTTAGGAAGTGTTAGTCTTTAACAAAAAAAAAAAAAAGCATAGCACTTGTGATGTGACACCTTGTTCAGTCAGGAATAACCATCAAGTTTTTCAGTTTCAAGCCAGAATATTCATAATTTTGTTTTCCTTTCTAGAATACTTTATTATACTATATTAGGCTGACCTTAATCATGCCAACATGCGTTGACATTCCATAACAAATGAGAAAAACGATCATTCTCATATAAATACTCACGTCATAAACATTTCATTCATTTCCTTTTATAAATTATTTTATTTACCTCCTGGTGCTGGAGGAGCCGGGGGAAGAAGCAGCAGCAGAAGCAATAATTTTCATGGTGAATGTAATGATGACTCGACTACCAACCAAGAACCAACAGAGATTAATGCCGCACAGCTCCGAGTCCGTTACACGTCAGTTGAGTTGACTGTTTTACTCTCCTCCTGATTCCTGCTGCCTGCCTAAAGTGCCAAGCAACAGTGGTGGTATAGTGCACCTGTAATGAACACCTGCACCAACTAACTAGTACACAAGCAAAGAAAATTTCAAGCCAGTGCCTGCCACTTCTTTAAATTATTTTATATATAAAAAAAAAAACACTCGAGGGATTCTCTGTTCTCTCGCTCATTCAAACTCAGTCAGTCCCGCCGCTCCTTCAGCCCACCTCTCCATCTCTTTTATTGGTTGCTGTGGTTGAACAGTAGTTCCCTACCTGGCCTATCCTAACTGCAGGCTTGCAGCAGTGTGCCGTGTGTGAGACGGCGTCGGCATGTAAAGAAACAGCAACAACAGCCCTCGACTGGCTGGCAGGCTGCTCACGGAGCTGACGTAACTGCGAGATGATGTCACTCCAAAAAAAAAAAAAAAAGACGAAAAAATTAAAAAAAGTAAAAAAATAAAAATAAAAAGCCGGGAAATACGGAAATTAAGGGGTGCCACTTGGGAATCGTGGCACCCCATCATCTGGACCTCAAAATCCGGTAAAAAACGAGTGATTCAGGAAGGTTGAGAGGTATGATCACAGTCTTTTCAGCATTTATGCTGAGATGGACAGATAACACTGGATGGAGAAGTCCATGAGATGGAAGTTTGCTAGTTAGTTATTCCTTTTGATAGGGAGCTTTTTTTCAGACAAGAAAAACCACCTTTGTGCAGTGGAAAACCATAAGCCTCTTTCCACAATTTAGGAACTATCTCTTCTGATGTGTTTCTGTTTGTAAACATTGTCAGAAGAATAGCTAAGGAATAAGAGACCATCTTTATAAACCTGTGTTTCAGTCAATCATACAAAAAGTTCCAGTTTTTACACTTGGTAACTCTATCCTGACCTCCAAGACATTTGTTTTGTTAAGAAAGAAAATCACTGAATGATGTGTACTTATGTTGATTTTGCAGGAAGAAGTTCAGTGTAGTGTCTCTGACAGCAGCCTTACAATGACTTCTTAGTTCTACGAATAAACTCTGTGAGGAGGGCTTTCTAGTTTTAAGGTGCTGGACAGATAGACAATGAGTCCTCTGAACTACTTGAGATCGTACCAAAATTTCCCAGCAAGTAATGCTCCTAATCAACATCTCAAGTGCACACGTTTAAAGCAAATGCACTCAAGCCTGTAATTAATGAGAAAGTACAGTTGTGTACACTTACCATAAATGTAGATGTTCGAGTGTATTCACTGTTGCAGTCATTACACTTGGGTTATCCTGCTGGCAGGCTACCCTCAGTCGGCCTGAATTCCAAAGTCTAGGTCTGGCGTCGGTTGCTGTCACCTCTTCCCTGACATCAGAGCTCCGGGGGTATAAAAGATGCAGCCGACGCCATTTTCTTCAGTTTTTCTTGCCCCAGATGTCAGGTGCCTCCAAAAGGGTAGGCTAAAAAGATATGCCAATAAAACAAGCATGCACCAAAATATATTATACCTTCATCTACAAGCAAATACACCACATAGGTTGTATAGATTAGAGAAGTGCAAATAAGTTCCAGCAAAGAAATGGGGGATGATGGGTGGGTAACCTGGACTGCAACAGTGAATACACTCGAACATCTACATTTATGGTAAGTGTACACAACTGTACTATGTTCTTCGTGTTTCACTGTTGCAGTCATTACACTTGGGTTGAATCCCAAAGCTATGGTTGGGAGGCTGGAGCTAATATAGCATTAGGAGCAGCTATGAGGCCCTGCAGAACTGCAGTGGCAAAGCCTGCCCTGGATTTAGAGTAGAGTGGTAAATGATTGTGCTTTGTAATGGTGTGCACTGAACTCCAGGTAGCAGCCTCTAAAATGTCTTTGGTTGGTACTCCCCTGAGGAAGGCTGCTGAAGTGGCTGCTGCTCTGGTTGAATGTGGCCTAATGCCCTTAGGCACTGGCTTGCCATGTTGTGAATAGCAGAACCGAATGCAGTGGCCTATCCATTTAAAAATAGTCTGCTTTGAAACCGCCTTTCCTTGTGGTCCTGCAGCATATGCTACTAGTAGTTGTTCCGTCTTTCTGAAAGCTTTGGTTCTGTTCAACTAGAAGCGTAATTGTCTGTGTATGTCCAAAGAATGCAGAATTCTCTCCCCCTTATTCTGTGGGTATGGATAGAAAGTAGGCAGATGAAAAGCTTGGTTAAGGGCCACACTGGAGACTACCTTAGGCATGAATGTTGGGTTCGTCCTCACAGAAACCCTGTCTGGATAAAAAATGATAAAAGGTTCCACAGCCATGAGTGCCTGCAGCTCTGCGACTCATCTTGCAGAAGTTATTGCTAGGAGCAGAGCTGTTTTCCAAGATAAAAACTTTATATCAGCTGTAGCGGCTGGCACGAAAGGAGGCAGGGTGAGTTTTTCCAAGACATAACTGAGGTCCCATGCAGGTATTGGTGATCTCCTTGGAGGCCTTAAGTTTTTGGCTCCTCTGAGGTACTGCCTTTAACAAAGGATGAGAAAAGATTGGTGGCTCTGTATTGTAATGAGCTGAAATGGCAGAGACATGAATTTTAATTGATGAAAAGGATAGGCCTTTGTCCAGCATCTCAGTTAAGTATTGCAAAATCTGAGGAATATTTGGTACAGCTGTGTCAATTCCTTGTGCCTAATTCCAAGCACAGAATCTCTTCCATTTTCCAGCGTAAGATTTTCTGGTACTAGGCCTTCTGGCCTCCAAAATGACATCCATCACAGCTTTAGTGAGAGGCGCGCTTTTGTATGACTACATTATCCACCATGCCAGCTTTAAGGTCTTTAGCTGGCTGTGCAGGATCTGATTGTCTTGTTGGGACAGTAGATGCAAGGTCCAAGCCGGGCATTGAGACAAGTTCCTTAGAATTGGATACCAGTGCTAGCGGGGCCAGTCTGGGCAATCAGTATCATTTTTGGCTTCTCTTGTCTGACCTTTAGGAGTACCTTGGGGAGGAGAGGCAGTGGAGGAAATGCATATACTGCTAAGTTTTCCCAGCTGAAAGACAGAGCGTCCACTTTTCATGCTTGTCTGTGATAAGTCCTTGTGCAGAATCTTTTTAGTTGGTAGTTGTGAGGAGAGGCAAATAGATCTATGTCTGGGCATCCCCATTTCCTTGTTATCATGCTGAAGACTTGTGGATCCATGAGGTTTCTGCTTAGTTCATCTGCCAGAGTATTTATCGTTCCTGGCAGGAATTGAGCCTGCAGATGTACTTGGTAAGTCAATGCTGTGTCCCACAAAGTCATGGCTAGTCTGCAAAGGGGGTAGGAATGAGTGCCTCCCTGCTTGTTTATATACCACATGACCGTGGTGTTGTCTGTCTTTATCAGTAGTTGTCCCGGATGAAGTAGGTCCTTGAAGGCTGTCAGGGCATTCTGAACAGCTATCATCTCTTTTTGATTGATATGTAGAGGCATTTGGTTTGTGGACCATGTGCCTAGAATACACCTTCCTGCCATGTGGGCCCCCCAGGCATAATCTGATGCATCCGTTGTTAATGTTTGCCTGGCTGGGGGTAAAGTGAATGGCTGCCCCTTGTTCTGGTGACAAGCCTTCGCCCACCATCAAAACTCCTGTTGCAGGGAGGGAATGAGGGAAATTATTGTTTCCAGACTGTGGCAATGTTGAGTCCAAACACTTTTTAGGTACCAGTGAAGTTTCCTCATATGCAGTCTCGCATATGGAATTAGTAGAATGCAGGATGCCATGAAGCCCAAAGCCTGCAGAACTTTTCTTGCAGATAACTGGGCCTTTGTTGCTAACAGGTTGAAACAGGTAGTCAGTTGTCTTTGTCTGGCGTGAGATAAGCCATCTGGGCAGTTATATTTAAGTTTGCACCCAGGAATATTATCTCTTGAGAGGGTACTAGTTTTGATTTATTTTTGTTGACTGTGTATCCTAGGCCAGATGCTGTAGTAGAATGTCCTTGTTCTCTGCTTGAATGAGGCAGTCGTCCAAGTAAGGATATATCTGTATTCCTCTTTGTCTGCAGAATGCAATTACTGGTGCCAGGCACTTTGTGAAGACCCTGAGCGCAGTACATAAGCCAAAGGGCAGTGCAGAGAATTGGTAGTGCATTGAGCCAGCTTTGAATCTGTGGTATCTTCTGCATGTTGGTCTGATTGGGACATGCAGGTATGCCTCTTTTAGGTCTAAAGTCACTAGCCAAGCCTTCTTGCCCAGCATGGGCAGAAGCTGCTGTACAGTCAACATTTTGAATTTTGGTATATCTAGAAACGTGTTTAGAATAGATAGGTCACGTATTGGTCTCCAGGTCTTGTCCTTTCTTGGGACCAAGAAAAGTCTTGAATAAAATCCTTGTCCCTGCTCTTGCTCTGGTACTTGTTGAATGGCCCTCATGTCCATGAGGGATGAGACTTGCTTTTGTGCCTCTGCCCATTGATGTTTTGGCAGGTTTGGCCAACCGTTTGTCCTTGGCAGGGTATGGAAGTGAAACTTGTAGCCTTGTGACACTATGTCTAGGACCCATTTGCCCTGGGTTATTATATGCCAATTTTGAGAAAAAAGTGCTAGTTTTTCCCCTAAAGGTGCTGCCAGAAGATAACTGCTTGGTGCAGGCAGGGGGAAGTCATTGGGACTGTTTCCTGTATGGCCGGGATTTGTCTTCTTCACTTTTGGAGGTAGAAGCACCCCATTGTTTAGATCTGTACGAACCTTGGGGCTGGGATCTGCCTCTTGGGCATCTGTATCTGCCCCTTTGTGGTCTGTCTGACATTGGAAAGGACCAATTCTTTGTAGGCCAGTGTCTGCTAAATCTAGGTGGCTGTACCTGTAAGAAATCCTTAACCGTTTGCCTAGATTTAGCTTTGTCCTCCATTTTCTTTAACACCTCTTCTGCTTTAACACCAAACAAAGTATCATGCTGTAATGGAGCATCTAATAATTTTGCTTTGACATGATCAGGCAGATTTTGTTCTTTTATCCAAGCATGCCTCCTGATGACAGAACCCGTAACAGCGGCCCTGCAGGAGGCCTCCAAAGAATCAAAACCACATTGCAAAGTATGCTTTCCAACTTGTTCAACTGCATGCAATAAATCCTGCATTTCTTTGTTTTCTGCACATTCAGAATTTATCAACATTTTCTGTTTAAGCAGTGACATAATATATTGCTGATATTTGAGCATATGAAACTGACAATTTAAAACTCTTATAGCCAAGGTAGCAGAAGTGTAAATCTTTATTCCCCATCTGTCCAATGCCCTAGAATCCCTGTCTGAGGGGGTAGAGTTTTTTGCAGCAGAAGCCTTGACCCCTTTGGGACACTGAGAGATTGTTTCTGGGTCAGAAGCAGGGTTTTTGAAAAGGAATTTATGAGTCAGGAACCCTGTAGTATCTGTCTGGCTTAACAGGAGCCGGAGGTAAGGAGTCAGGGGTCAAACTGGACTCTGAAAATACATCATCTACAATGTCTAACACAGGTGGAATAGCTAGGGGCCTGTGTTGTGGTAGTAAAAGGAAGTCTCTGAGCCTTTTCTTAGATTCTGAAAAATCTTGGCTCTCCCAGTGAAAATGTTCCCTCATGTTATGCAAGGTTTCCCCAAAAGAGTAATCCTCAGGAGGAGAGGCTGAAGGGATAGATTCTTCAGCATCAGAATCCTCATAGGGAGGAATTAAGTATTCCTGATCAGAAGAGGAATCAGATGAAATGGAAACCTGATCTGAAGATTCATATTCTGTCTCTTGCCTAGGCCTTTTATCAGGAGGGGGATGAGAACCCCTGATCAAAGTAATTAGGTCTTCGGCCATTTTGAGCATCTGTTTTTTGGGCATGGAGGCCTGTCCATGAGGCTGTTGTACTTATTTCTTTGTCTTTAAAGGTGCTTTAGTCTTTGCCTTTGAAGCTAAAGTCGTTTTAATGTATTATTGAGTAGGTCTGAAAACACCCTCAGAAGCTGATGCCTGCTCAGCGGCTCCGGACCCATCTGAGGGAATAGTCTCCAAAGGTCCAATACTTTGATCTTCCAGTGGCCTAGTCGACTCCACGTGGGAGTCGGTAGCGGCCTACGGGTCTAAAGTAGCGGGCGTCAGGGGCTGCGAAGGCGCCTCACTGAGAACCGGCGACTGGCTTAGAAGAAGCCTCGTCATCGGTTTTGGATCTTGGATGCTTGTCCTTTTCTTTTTCTTTGCGTTTCTTGTGAATTCCGGTAGTCGGATGGCTATCCGACGACATTGTATAATTAAACCTTCTGCCAAAATAGTGTAATGCAAAATCGTACCGACGCTTAATAGTGCGTTTGTTAAATGTAGCACAAAACAGACAACTAGCAACGTCATCGTCAGGGCCTAGGCAAGGAATACAGTAAGAATGAAAGTCCTTATGAGGTATTTGCTTCCCACAAGAAATACAATTATTAACTTTTTCTGACATCGGTCCGGAGCAAGAAAAAAGTTTTCCCAACGGGGTACTTAGCTTTTGAAGAAGACTTCAGATCTGAAATTCGAACACGAAAATCTCAGGAGTCGGCCGACCGGCACTTGCGAGCTCCTTATGCTTTGGGCACCGTGCGGCAAGAAAGACTAAAGAAAATGGCGTCGGCTGCATCTTTTATACCACTGGCGCTCTGACGTCAGGGAAGAGGTGACAGCAACCGACACCGGACCTAGACTTTGGAATTCAGGCTGACTGAGGGTAGCCTGCCAGCAGGATAACCCAAGTGTAATGACTGCAACAGTGAAACATGAAGAACATCATGCACACTGCAAAGTAAAATACTTTGCTATCCTGCACCTCTCAACAACCCAACTTTATTAGCTGCTCTCTGACACTGCTGCATCTTTAAGTGAGAGTGATCAATAAAATACAAAAGGAAATCTATCCTGCCCTTTCTCTGACAGGCTACAGTCTTAGTGAGCATAACAAAAGAGCACCATTCAAGTACAAACATACTGCTCCTAGGTGGAATACCACCACAAAAGAGGTTAATCACTGGACAAATGCATCTCAAACAACTGTGATACAAACTATTCCATGTAAACTGGTACTGAGCTCATGCTCTTTCATGAGACTTCACACTTTGCTTTCTAACTTGCATCATTCCTGGGAGATCTATCTTCTTTACTCAATATAAAACTTAATAGAGGTTACATTATTTAGTAAATTCTGTATATTGTTGAATAAGGTTAATGCATTAAGCAAGTCAATGACATCCCATAGAACAGACCTAGTTAATGTTGCAGAGAGAGTCACATTTCCATTCTTTAGTTTTGTGGGGAGCAAAACATCTGGAATTCCAAAGTAAAAAGACACTTTCTGCAACCAAATTCTAAGCCTGCTCTCCCAAGGTTGTGTATCTGGATAAACAGTAAAGAAAAATTACAGGCTACATAATAATGCTCACTTCCCTGGTGTAGAGGCACTGACCAGGAAATAAGCAGAAAAGAAATCTAATGTAAAGGGGCACTGCATGACTTAAAATAAAGAGCAGTTCCTGTACTAATTTAAATTCCAGTCAAGTGAGAAGTACAACCCTGGAGAGCTGCCCCTGCCTACTGACTTAAGATCACACAGAAGTTTTGTGGTTTGCAGCCATGCAAGTCTCTTTGCAGCTTTACAGCTAGACCTAACATTGAATTATAAATGCTTTGGATTTTAAGAATGGAAAGGACTAGCTATACAAACAAATGTAATGCCAATATACTTTAAACAAAATATAATTCCTGGGTTTCAAATTAAGTTTATAAGAACACATTACTCAAATCAGCATGTTCGATTTTAAAATGATTCAGCACTGAATGGTCCTTCACTACTGTATACATATGAAGTGAAGTCCTGTAAGAGTTCACACATAACAAAAGCTGTTTTAACATAAGGAATAGTGTTTCAGTGTTAAATGCACAGTGACATTAGTATTCTAATCCATTTGCAAAGTAATTGGGGTGTTCTCAAGGGGGGCAACGATACATTCCACGCTGTGGGTACAGTATTGTAGTTCAATTTATAGGAAAATGTTGGGACATTTACTGAGAAGTCTGTGGTGCTCAGCCATTTTAAGAGGGAATATTTCTTAAGTTTTTGGTTATATATTTATTTTTAATAAGAAAGCTGGTTACTTTTCGTTGAATTTAATATTAAATGGTGTAAAACATGTAAACCATGTTATTAAATAAAGATTCACTAATCTTTTTCAGCAGTTGGATTTTGTCAGCAAATGTTCTTTGTTCCCCATCAAAAACTTAGAAGAATGCAAAGTTCTCTTCAGCACACACAGTGCCTTAAAGGGTATGAACTACTGGCTCTGAAAACAACTGAAGTAAAATCTTCAACTATTATCAAAATGCCACTAACGGGAAAAACAAACAAACAAAAAACCAGCAAAACAAAAACAAATTTCATAAATTCAAAACCCAGAGGGGGATAAAGCCCTGAATACTGCCAAGCTGACCCAGGTTCAAGTAGCAGCTTGGGTGACAGAAAGAGCAGCAGAGAAGGTATGGGCATGCCCATCCCATAAGGGAAAGTGCTCGTTGATGTGCTCCATAATGGGAAGCATGGTCCAAAAGAGTGGATTTGCCCTTGGTCGTAAACAATAAGCTGGGGGGTGGAGTCATAAAAAAAAAAAATCCCTCCAGATGGAAGCATTGATGAGCTCAGCCCCCAAGACACCCTCAGGATCCATGACTGGCCCCAGCAAATATGAGGTAAGTCCAGGGGGGGATTTGGAGAGTGGCTGGTAAACCTGGCGTGGACAGTGAGTACAATGAAGTCCAAGGAAAAACAAAGCAAGAAACAGAAAAAAAGCCACGGATCAGATTCCATATCAATCCAATGAGGCTGGCAAGTAGGTGCCTGTACTGCAGCAATGACCCTTCTACTCAAATATCTACAGTTATATAGTGTTTGTTCTCACATGCCTGTACTGTTTCTGTCATACACAGAATTGTTACACTGGATTCAAAAGCTCCAAGTAGTGTTGGGTCATGGCCCTGGACAAGGGTGGAAGTTAACAGCATACCTAAAATGTGGGCTTTCTGGTTTAAAAGCCCATTTTTGTGCTCGTTTCCCACATTTCCTGTAACTAGTCTAGTCCAGATACAGATTTGCTGTATCCAGGACTGTTTGTAAGCTTCTGTGACGTGCCAAAAGTCTGCTCTTCAACTTTTCCCTTAGATCTGCTAGTTCTCTCCTCTCCTGCACTTTTACTAGCTTATTAGTCTAGCACTTTACCATACCAGACTTCGTGTAGCAATTATTGTAGCACACAAATGTGCTACAAGGAAACAGCTCCAGTACTTACTATTAATGCCCACCTTCCAGGCATGTCTAAAGGTCAGTTCCCTATGCTTTCTCCTATTAACCTGGTGAACTTGGGCATCCTGAGCCAATTAACAACTGCCACATGTACACCGACAACTCTCTTCTCTTACCTCCCAACACTCAGACTTGCAAGAGATGCACTTACATATCCAAACTGGAAACCAAGCACTCTCCAGCCAAGACCAGAATAGCTGGTCAAGAGGAGAAGTTCAACACTTGCACCACACCCCATGGAACACACAGCCCTCCAGAACACACACCAGCACTGCCTTCACAAAAAAACACAAACCACACACCCACCTTCGTGGAAGCTCTCAATAAAAATCTACCCAAACAGCAGAGACCTCCAAGGCAGAAACGCACTTGATCACCACAACTCAACACTAATCACGAGACACATAACTCACCTAAACAGTGTGCCACTCAACCAAAGCCCCTAAGGCAAAACAGCATGCCCAGCACACTAGTCATAGGTGACTCGATAGTGAGGCACACTGATGTTCCACTCACTAGGTTGAGTAAGGCGAAAGAAACAGTCAGCTGCCTGTCAGGTGCCAGGATCCACCACATAATGCACGCACTCAGGTCCCTCAACAACAGGTACAAATATGACTCTGTCATTGTACATGTTGGTGTGAATGACCTCAGACATACCTCCCTGGACTACATGAAGAGAGACATGGAGGAGCTCTCAGATTATGTAGCCCAGGCGGGTATGACCCTAGCCCTAAGCAGCATCCTATCATCACTCAGAATGATACCACAGTACAAGCAGAAAATGACTGACTTCAAAAATTGGCTAAGTTTCTGGTGTCATTCTAAGGGAATCCAGTATCTGTCTGCCTGGGAAGACATGACTGACAGACCTCAATGCTTTGCCAGAGATGGCCTGCATCTGTCACCCCTGGACATCCGGACACTGGCAAGGCTCTTGCCACCCTTATACTGCTTTTTTTAGGTGGTGTTCCAAAGACCAAATTACCACCATAACCGCAACAAACAAATGCAATCTGAGGGTCATGCTGCTCGATGCTAGAAGTCTAAATCTCAAAATGCACTCGCTCGAAGCACTCCTTAAAATAAAGAACACTGACATTTGTGCTGTAACAGAGACTTGGTTCAAGGCAACAGAAAGCACCCCTGCACTACCAGGCTATAATTCATTTCACACCTTTCGGCCCCAGAACTTGGACCGAAGCTCCAAAGGCAGTGGTGTTTCCATATTCATAAAGGATATGCACACCTCCAGACTGGTAGCCCACCATAATGCATCTGAGATACTTCAGGTGCAACTAACATTGGCTAAGACAGCGATTCAGGTCATAGCCTGTTACAGATCCCCAAACATGTCCCAAGACTCTCACTCCAAGTTCCTAAGCACCCTGGAGAATATTAGGGTCCAACCTAACACTCTCATACTGGGCAACTGCAACTACCCCTCCATTAACTGGGAAAACTAATCATATACCAATACACTTGCCCAATGTTTCCAGGAATTCATTTATTCCAATGCCCTGGACCAGCTCTTTCTTACCCCCACTAGAGGTAGCAAAATCCCTGACCTGGTCATTACTAACATGGCTGACCGTTGCTCTACACCAATAGTCAACTCCTTCCTGGTTAGATCCGACCACAAACTAATCACCTTGGAAATCCACATCCCTCTCACTCCCCCACCCCTCAAAGGTAACCACCATGAAAAACATCTCCAAAGCTAACTTTGGGCTCCTAAAAACAGAGGTGGCTAACTTCATAGCACCCATGGAAATGGAGGATAGTTGCATGACTGCAGAATCATACACCAACGCACTGTACAAACACGCACACAAATGCATGGATCTCACCATACCCAATAGAACCAAGACACTCTCCTCCAAAAAAAAGAAGCCAATCTGGTGGTTCCCTGTCATAAACAAACTCTACAATAGAAGGAGGAAACTGATGCGGAAAAAGGTTAAGTCCCAAGACTGGAAAAACTCCCTTATCAGCCTCAACAAAAAGTTGAGGTCCCTCAACAAATCCTCTAAAGCTAGCTATGAAAACAGAATTGCAGCAGATAGTAAAAGGCCTTCTATAGTTATATAAAGAATCTCCACATCAAAACCCAGATTTGCTCTGAGCTACTGCACAATGGTACTTCCTATACCGAGCCAACAGATATTGCCACTATACTGGCTGACAGATTCAAGTGCCAACTTTATCCCTCTCCACTCCCCACCAAAGGACCAATCACACTACCAGTAGATTACCAGGCACCCCGTATTACTGCTGCACAGATTAAAACAGCACTGTTCAAGGCCAAGAGTACAGCTTCTATGGGACCTGACAATATCTCTGGCTGTGTTCTACATGAACTATAGAGTTAACTGGCATCTCACCTGTGTGTCCAGTTCAATCACAGCCTCACCTAAGGCTTTGTCCCTACCGAATGGTGCACTGCTACAGTCATCCTTCTCCACAAAGGAGGAGTGGCTACAGACCCTGGGAACCATCGCCCCATTAGCCTGACAAGTCTGACATGCAAAGCTATGGAATGCATCACCTGGGACCTAATAAACAAGGACATAGGGAATCTCCAAACTCTGGATCCCACACAGTTTGATTTTGTGAAGGGTAGATCATGCCTGCTCAACTTGGTCAACTTCTTGGAGTCAGTCGCCAGATCTGTGGATGAAGGCAAGGTGGTTCATACAGCCTACCTTGATCTGGCCAAGGCCTTTTATACCATTCCCCCTCTCAGGAATCATAGAAAAACTCATTAAGTTCGGCATCAACCCCCCTATATCACTAGGTGGGTTGCAAAACGGCTCACAGACAGAACCCACAGTGTGAAAGTAGCTGACTCCAAGTCAGACTGCCAACCAGTCACTAGTGGAGTCCCACAGGGATTGGTCCTGGGTCCTCTCCTGTTTGGTATCTACTTCTCAGAAGTCCAGGCCAACACGAAGGGACTCTGGCTGTCAAAGTTTGCAGACGATTGCAAGTTGGGAGCCATTATTAATTTCTCAAGTGAGGTTGTGTTGACATCCTACAGAAAGGCCTCACTGAGACCAACGACTGGTGTCAGAACCATGGTCTTAATCTCAATGCCAAAAATGTGTCATCATCCCCTTTGGGAAAAACCCATTTCCCATGAATTACCACATCGATGGTAGTCCACTGAACACAGAAGACGTTATAAGAGAGGATCCTTGGCCTTAAACACTTGCCCTATATGGACCGACTCAAAAAACTCCATCTATTCTCTGGCTCATATCGCCTACTTAGAGGCGATCTCTGCTTGACTTACAAAGCCATGTCTGACCCAGCTCTGTTAGAAATGCTACATCTAAAGAAATCACAATCTGTCTGCACCACGTGCACGAGAGACCTCAACCTCATTACCACAATCAACAGAACATGCTGGAGGGACAAGTTCATAACCCAGAGACTGCCCATGCTATGGAACAGACTTCCCATACACGTCAAGCAGAGCACCTCACTGGCCCTCTTCAAGAGAAATGGGAAATAGAAAATTCACCCCGGGGATCACTCCAGTGGTTCTACTTTACAGAGGCACTGGGAACTAAGGTCCGGTGGCACGATGCCAGGGTAATCCTATGGACTAGGCTTATAAAGGCTCCAGGGCCATTAGCCTAGTACACACCTATGAACCTTGCAATAATACACTGGCTAAACCAACACTACTCCTGCAATGGGCTTCCACCATGATGGACCGCTTGGATAATGGTCAGATATAAACTCCAGGGGCAATTTCACATATGCTGTAGACAGTGTTGGCTATTTAGTTTTATATTTGTTTACCATGGTAGTGCATTGATCTACTAATTTCAGACTCAGCCTGGGTGAAATTCAAAACAAATCACAAATGAAAAGACAGACATGTAAGCAATAACAGAGTAGTTCAGAAAAATATAAATGTAGGGACAGTGCTTGAAGTAATACGTCCAGTACTGAAATGGGAGCATTTAACTTGGATGAAGAGGTGTGCTCTGAATTTGGACTAAGTGCTGATTTCACTTAAGTCAATGGGGGGAGCTTGTTAACGAGTAGATGCCTGAGAGGAGAATGCAAGTGTTCTGCTGTTGTATACTTGGGGTGGCTTGTAACTAGTGTCTCAGGTTGTTTCAGGAGTTTTTTTTTCATGAAGTTTAATACAAGTGTCTGGAGTTGGAGTAGTTTGTAGAGTTAGCATCCTAGCAGTAGGATCCATCTTTGTTTTTATTGGTAGCCATTTGGCTTTTTCTAGGGTGATACAGTGATGCTCATAGAAGGCTGAGTTTGTAATGAAATCAGCACATGTTGTTGGAGACTGCAGTGTGGCTGTATTTTTTTTTCTTGAAAGTGGATGCAAAACTGGGTAGCCCATATTCTAGTTAAGAAAAGAGAACTCCTCTGTTGATGGCTTCTCTGGCTGGTTGATACAAAAAAAGAAGAGATTGACTGGCTCAAAAAAGGAGGGGATTTATTTTTGTTCTAACTCGGTCTATGTGGAAATGGAAGTTTTAGAGACTGATCAAACCACAATCCTGGGCGTCTGAGGATTCTATGGTATGCTTGTGTACGGCAACATTAGTCAAAGACTAAGGTGCTTGATGAATTTTCTGTGGATTTTCAAAAAGCATAGTTTTGGTCTTGAAGTGTTTGAGTAGTAGTGTATGTTTATGAGCCATGGGTGGCACTCGTTAAGTCTGTATAAAGATGGGATTGAATGTTGGTGTGAGTTTTACTGTATCAGTAAATGACCATGTCATCTATGTATGAAAGATGGAGGTCACAAGGAAGTCTGCTCATGAATATGGAGAAGAGAAGGGGGGCAATAATGGATCTTTTGGTACACCTTTGATAAGAGGTGCATAATCTTATTGGGAGGGTCCCATTTTTACTCCAAACTGACTGTAAGTGAGCAAGTCTATTTTCTGAGGAACACTCCTGAGCTAGGCCACAGGGGTTGTAGTTGCTCTAATACAATGTACCTTGGTCTGCGCAGTCAGGGTTCTAACAAATCTGCCTCAGCAGAAAGTGATGCAGTTAGCTAAACATTTGAAGAGCATCTGCTTAAATACACATTGGCACTGTCTGCCTGGCATGAAGAATTTAACTCACAAGTTGGCCTTGGTTTTGTTAGTGTAAAACCTCAGTCATCTATGTATATTTGTGGCTTATAAGATCTTCTTCTCAAGAGATTTTAGAGTTAAAAGAAAAAAAATTTTACAAGAAAATTATTGTACTCCAGTTGTGCCCACAGGTTCAGAGGAAGACAGAATGAACTTCTTTATGACAAAGCTGGCATCTCAAGCTTGAAAGGGTTGACTCAGTGACCAGAGGTGGAAGGTCCTTTTCAAAAGCAACTTAACTGATGTACTAGCTGGAACTGGTAGATTTAGATGGACGCAGGCAGAAATGGCACACAGATGCATATCACTTAGGGAATAAAAGAAACCTTGTTTAAACAACTTTAAGATGTACTGAATGATCTAGGACAAAGGATAACGGATTGAAGATTACTACCTAATCCTGACTTCAATGTGACTAATCTATTTAATATAGATAAATAAGACTCCCTAGTGTAAAATGTCTGTGATGTTTTTAGGATATGTATAACATCTGTGGAGAAGAAGAGAGTCTTAGCTCCCACTGATTCTGCCAAGTCAACTTTCTTGGCTGTAGTTTTGCTAGATGATAGGCAAAGACAGTGGGAATCTTGTTCATCCATTCATGCAGGTCACTAATAAGATGACGAGGCAGTTTGCTACCTTAAGAGAGCCATAGTTACTCCCGCCATTTACCTGTGCTTCACTGAATTTCAACACTGACATTCAGAGCACAGGGCAGAAATCACGTTAACTCTTCAGTCTGCCTGAGACTCTCTTCTCTGGCACTGCACCATCTGCATTTAATAACTGATGGCTGTGATTCTAACAGTGGCTGAAACTACAAACTTACCAAAACAGTCAATGTTTCAGCCTAGAGATCACTGCTGCATTAGCAGTATTCATACTGCATGGGAGTTAGTCATAGGTACACACCGGTTTGACTGACCACACTCCCAGGTCTTCAGATGTCTCCCAAGAGTCCGGTTTACTCCTCACGTTGTAACATTAGACTGATGCTACTTAAAAATGGGATAATAGTTCATGCCATCTCTGGGTTTTTCTGGCAAGATCCTTAACAGGCTAGTATCAACAACTGTGACTGTGGCATGCGCTCATAAAAATAGTAATGTCTGACCACCCCAGGATAAACAGCAACTTCCTGCCTCAAGACCCTAATGGATAACATTTTACAAGGACATGGGGTGAAAAAAAGACTGATACAGTCTCCCTCCCCTAACATACATGCAGTTCTGCTGGAGGCCACTAATAAGTTCATACCTCTCAACTTCTTAGCGCAAGAAATCTGGACATAGCCTAAAATAAATAGGGGGACAAAGGCCCAAAAATAGGGACAGATTTTAAATATTGCATTTGTGTTAGCATGCATTTTCCAAAGAATATGAAGTCTGAAAATCAAATGTGTATCATTATTTAGTGACTTCAGTCCTCAGTGATTTGCCACAAAACCACAAATTTTATGAGGAAAACACCAAAAATATGAGGCAAAAATCTGGACATTCTATAAAAATCTGGACAGTTGAGAGGTATGGCTACTATGCAGCAGTATCCCATTATGGGGGTCAGAGCAAGGCCCTACTGCTGCAGTGATTCTTGAATTTGAACATCTCTGGGATGGATTTTCACAACTGTACTACATATACTGTAGGGACCACTGCTACACAGTATTTGTAATGCATGGGAAAAGTGCACTGCTGAGTGGGATGTCTTTCGGATGACACATTAAACCAAGGTCCCATCTACCTGAGTCGCTGGTAGCTCAGGTGGATGTAAAAGATCCCACAGCACCTAGTGAAAACAGTAGGGACTGTTCTGCCCTTGCCCTGCACAAATTTCCCCTTGTAGTATCAATACTACTTCCGGATGTCACCTGAAAAGAGGCTACTAGCCTTGTGGGACTAAAGCAGTCAAGAAAGGATAAATAAATAAATTTTATGGCACAGTCAGTAGACAGCTGACATACTCTAATTTTTCTAGTATAAAATGTACTTTGTGAAGAGTGGCCACTGGCTTCCTGAGTGATCTTAAATGAAGCTTATCCTTAAGAGTTTGGCTGTAATACAAGTAGCCAGAGAAGGATGCAACAAACAGATATGACAATATAGCCAAAAAATGGATTTTAATGAAGGTGCAAGTCATTTCTGAATCTCACAAGAGACTCACAGTTAAGAACTTACGATACTAAGGCTGTTTTGGGATCAGTTTTCTTAGTTGAGCGCCTGAAAGAAAATCTCTTCCATCTCCCTAAATAAGGCTTCCAAGCTTCATTAAGAATACAGATAGCTTTGGTTTGAAGGCTTACCAGTTCAGGATCAGAGACTTATCCTCCAGCCAGTCAGACAGGGCTGACTAGTCCTCTTGATAAGTATGCAGAGCACAACGTTTTGAAAAAGCCATGAGTTTTTTTCTTTTTCTTCTTTTTAAGGCTGTTAGTTACTTTATGTGTTTATTTATTTATTTTTTGGCACCCTGCCCCTTGC
This sequence comes from Protopterus annectens, assembly GCF_019279795.1. Classification (NCBI taxonomy): domain Eukaryota; kingdom Metazoa; phylum Chordata; order Ceratodontiformes; family Protopteridae; genus Protopterus; species Protopterus annectens. Next base: position 774,265,056 of record NC_056734.1, read on the forward strand.
AGTTGACTATTAGCTGTTCCTTGATCACTGGCTCAGCTGAATCTGATAAGCCTCCTCCTAGAGCTAGTGCGTAGTGGGGCATGCTGGGACACCTTCACATATACTGTCTTTTTATGCTCCAAGCTCTAACTCATGATGCACGCAGTTGGGCTCTCCAGGCAAGTCAAAGGCAGCTGCTCTTGCTAAGAGATAAGTGTTTGGGGATGTAAGAGATAAGTGTTTGGGGATGGAGAGAGAAAAGTATTCCCAGGTTCTCTGTCACTTGTTTTGCCACAAACATTTCTAGATGGCCAGGATGAGGGAAAAAAAGGTGTTCAGGGCAGTGAAGATGCTGGATTCACGTACTGTTTAGGAACTACTGTGTTTTCATGTGGACTTTGGCCACAGGTACCATGATGTTGCCTGCTGCAATGGATCCCATGACTCTGAGCAGCTCTTCTGTTGATGGCTTTTCCTTTGTGCTTATTCATTCCTTCCAGTGGCACTCTGGAAATGTACACTCTATAGCTACCAGTGGCTTCAACCTAAGACTTTTGACAAAATCAGGTTTTATAGGTCTCATAGTTCAGACAAATGCTGACAAAGAACTATAAAAGGCAAATGGTTCAGCACAGAAGTCTTTACAGAAGCAGTACTCACTAGATTTTAGGTCTTTAACTGGATTTTTAAAAGTCACAATGAATACTAGTTTTTGTAAAGTTTTGTGAAGAACATACGTTACCTCAGCAGCTACTCACGCTAGAAACATACTGCCACCAGCACATTATTTATTCATTATCCAGCTGTAAACTGCTACATGAGGCTTAGTTCTTCTCCATAATTTGTTTAGTTGTTGATGTTTACAGAAATATAAAAGTTATGGCAATATGAATAAAGAGTACATAAATACTTATTACTTCTTTAGCTATAATACAAAGAGATTAAAGGTCAGTGCAGTTGTGTTGCCCATCATGCTTGCTTTAAGATTAAATCTTTCACTATCTTGTATGTAACAACATTTTGCAATTACTACTGTAAACAAGAACAAGCAATGTCAGACACAAAAAGGCATCACAAGATGCTCTTAGAGAAACACCTGGAGGCATTACTGAAGTTCAATGAGATAATCCAAAAAAAGGTGACCCATTCTCTGGGGAGGGACAGGAAGACTGCCTTAAGAAGTGTCCAGGAGTGTCTCCAGGAAGAGCGTTTGGGTTTGAAAGTTGTAGATTCAATTTCTGAGTACTAAGAGACTCCCACGTTAGTCAGGTAAGAGATAATCTGATTTCGACTCTATGGTGCTCCTTGGAGGAAGTCTGAATTATACAACTGTTTAGGTATTGGTAGATATAGATCCTCCATAGCAAAATTGATCAAGCAAGGATTACAAGCATTTGTTGAATATCCTAGAGCAGTGGAAAAAAACAAATATCAAGACCAACTGGTGTAGGTCTGTCTAAATCCTGAGTCAAAGTCAAAGCAAACTTTATTGTCATACAGATCAACACAGAGGAAAAAGTGCATGTCACTGCACGAAATTTCGATACTCGGGCTCGTACCATAAGAATTATAATTTACAGAAGGAAGATTAATAATAATTTAAAAATACTGAAACAGAAATTAAAAATAAAAGATACTAAAAGTTAACACAATAAAGTATAAAGTGTAAAGTGAGCTATGTAGATAACAATGACATATTGCACATAAATAATGTTTGTTTACCCATTTAGCAGGTTAGGCTATGAGTTTGTTGTTCAGCAGTCTGATAGCACGTGGGCAGAAGCTGTTATGGAATCTGGATGCCCTGCATCTAATGCTTCTGTAGCACTTCCTTGTTGGCAGGAGTTTGAACAGTCCATAGGCCGGATGATGTATATGCCTCAGTAGTTTTCGGACTGCCATAGCATCTGTTTGAATATATGTCCTGTAGGGACTGAAGGTTGGAGCCAATGATTTTTGTGGCTTGTTTAATGGTCTTATCCAGTGCCTTCCAATCGGCTTGAGAGCAATTTCCGTACCAGACAGTGATGATGTTTGTCATTACGCTCTCAATTGTGGCTCTGTAGAAGGTAAGTAGGACCTGTGGAGGGAAGTTAGCTCTACGAAGTCTCCTAAGGAAGTGGAGATGTTGTTGGGCTTTCTTTATAAGGTAGGAAGTGTTTGTGGCCCAACTGAGGTCTTGCAAGATATGTATCCCTAGGAATTTGGTGCTATTAACTCTCTCCACTGTGGCATCATTGATGACGATAGGTGTGTGTGGCTTATTTATCTTCCTAAAAATCGATGATGATTTCCTTGGTTTTCCCAACATTTAGTGCTAAGTTGTCAGTGCACCAATGAACGAGTTGGGTCACGTCCTCCCTGTAGGCTTCCTCATCTTCCTTTTTGATAAGGCCAATTACTGTGGTGTCATCTGCAAATTGGATGATTCTGTTTGAATGATGCTTAGCTATGCAGTCATGTGTTAGAATTGTGAAAAGAAGTGGACTGAGTACACAACCTTGTGGGACCCCGGTGTTTAAGGTGATGCTGTTTTAGTGATGTTTTCCAGCTCAAACTATTTGTGGCCTTTCAGTCAGGAAGTTGAGGATCCAGTTGCATATTTTGTTTTCTATACCTAGATTTCTCAGCTTAGACAGCAGTTGTTGTGGAATTACTGTACGGAAGGCAGAGCTGAAGTCTATGAACAGCATGTGTACATAAAACGGTCCTTATTTTCCAGGTGGTCCAAGGTGTAATGAAGTGTTAAGGCTATGGCATCCATTTGGCCTGTATGCAAATTGAAAAGGATCAAATGTAGCAAGTAGGCAGGATGTTATGTGATCCTTGACCATTTTTTCGAAACACTTCATCACTACTGAGGAACCTCTTGTTTCAAAATGGAGATATCTAGGTATGTCTATAGTTACCATAAAAGTCTGGAGTATAAACACAGGTAAGAACCTGCAGGATTATCTTCTTGACTTTTAGGTAACTGTTCAGAATGCAGAGATCTCAGATGGAACTCCAGGCTCCACCCTTCGTTGGGGCCTGAAAAGCCTTGAGTACAACTTGGTACATTCTTCAGCAGGATGGAACACTTAACACTTGCAACAAAGGGATAGAAAGTTGGGGTTTCTTTCTAACCAAGATGTACTATTACCTGTGGAATTTCCAAAAGACCATTGTTTTTATGTTATCCAAAAAATTAACACATATATACACAAACCCAAAGGCCTGCCTCTTTGTGTTGGCTCTCGAGAATTTCACAGTAAGAGTGGGGACTGTAGATGTTCAAGCACTAAACACTTATATTTAACATGATCAGGGCAAAGAAATTGTAGGAGAAATATCCACAAAAAGTAGGAGTAGCCACAGGTACACAGTTTGCATGCAATTATGCAGACTTATCCATGGCTCAGTTTGACAGAAGGTACATTTCATGTGACAATTTTTTTTTTCAGGTCACTTATTATAGCCAATTTCCTGATGACTTGTTTACTTCTTAAGGAACCCCAAAGGAATATGAAAGCTTTTTTGTTTAATAGCTTACAGAATTTATTTACCAAATTCCTAGACATTTGTTTAAAAGCTGATCCTAGCAAACATCTTTTGGGTGTAAAGATATAGCTATGTTTGTTTTCTCTGCAAGTGATAATATGCATCCCAACCTATTAGAAGGCTTCCTTTTCTCTAAATTGTTTTAATGGCCAAGAGAAATACTACATGGGCATAAGATTACGAAGAAGTGAAAAGGATGGCATGTCATAAAATATTAAACAGAGGTTGCAATAAATGATTATTACAAATGAATACTAAAAAATTGGACACGAGAAGTTGGAAAGTTGAACAGTATCATGCAAACACAGCTAAGGTTAAGGATTCTGAAACTCAACAACTACAATATGAAAATGTTTTGCATATCATTACCATATATTGTAATTTGTCATCAATATTTAAAGAACTTATTTAAAAACTGACACAATTAGTAGATTAGAAGTTGGTTACTATTTTACCCATGCAGATGGTGTTTTCATATAACAGGGTAAAAATAATTATATAATATGCTAGCTATAAACAGATTTGAAAGAAGTTACTTCCACTGATTTTAAGGGTAGAATGAGCCTGGGCAATATTCAGCTTTCTTCACTAACTGCTGAAGGAAATGTGTGATACTCAAATGACAACAGACATAGGGTGAAGTGTTTTTAATTAATTCACTTTGTAACTGTAGTACTGAAAATGCGATTTATGTCATTTACTGCAACTGTATTATACTCAAATGGTACACTGAAGAAAAAACAAAGTTTATAAAACAAGAATCTAAGAATATTTATGGGAGATAAAAATCAAAACATTCAGTCAGTTCAACATTCATGCATGTTATTCAAATACATGAGGGAAGATGCTGGGTCTTTAAAATACATAGCACTGTTTGTGGTCAAGCAACATGACGGCAGAAATTAACATCAGTTTTTGCTTAAATTAGCAGCAAAGTACATATTGAAATATACAACACTTTTTCCCACAGGACTGAATGTAGAAGTTATAACTTTCCTCTTTTTATAACAGATAATTTTAAATTAACAGAATAAAAATGATGATAACTGCTGTTCGTTCTGTCTCGCTATCATATATATATGTGTGTGTGTGTGTGTGTGTGTGTGTGTGTGTGTGTGTGTGTGTGTGTGTGTGTGTGAGAGAGAGAGAGTGGTAGACAACTCACTGAAACATCACTCACTGAAAGAGAACTCAGGGAAAATGTTTGGAAGGTCGCTTCAGTGAAAAACTACCACATTCACAATAACTGAAATAACTCAAACATTATACAATCAAAAATACCTAAAGCAAAACTATTCAAAACCACTTTTTTGTGTGTGTGGGGGGGCATACCTAACTGCACACCCCATGGGGGGTGGGACTCATCTTCCTCACCACCCACATACTTACTCAATCGTACAACTGCCAAAAGGTGAAAACACCATATGCAGGGAATCACTGCCAATGCACATATACAGACACCAGATCAGCAGTGATTAAGTACAGGTTACCTGAAACACTAGTTAAAGCACCTTCAATCACACCCAAAGATTTCTGCTTCTGTATTGCAGAACTACATATAGATATACCACATGCAATAAAATGGACTTTTAGGCACAGCTTTCAGTGAAACTGAATATTTGTAGTGACTGACCCTTCATACTGTGAAATTATTAAATACCATTGTATGCAACCATATATGCATATACAGACATAAAGGGGAGGGCTTTATGTCTATATATCTCCTTAGAAGGCATTCATGCCGAGATGTTAGAGTTCTGTAGTATTTATAGTGACTGCATGACTGGGCAAGTTAAAATTGTTACACTCTATACTAAGACTTGCCATGTGCCTCACTAAGGACAGGTTAACATGCTTTCTCAATACTGAGTCATGTCGGCTTGAAAGAAATATGGACAGGTAATTTTTGCCCATCTAAGTAAGCTCTTCTAAGTCTTTTAACTCTTAAAATTTCACCATAGGGTAAAAAAGGCAATAAATGCTCATGAGGATGACTATAACCAAAGCCATATCCTAGAAAGGCAGTTGTGGTTTATGGAACAACTTAAACGTATCTTTACCGGGTACATAGGGGATTACCACACTAATGCCCTAAGAACCCTTAAAAGCCTGTTCTAAAGAAGGGGCAATCTCTGAGACATCTCTCTCTCTCTCTCTCTCTCCACCATGTTTTATCTGAGTTGCTAAGTTATGATCCCTAGATTGGGTGATCCTCATGCCGTTTGACATGTGGATGTGTAACAGCTCCGTCACGGCTGGATTTGTGAGTGCCTTGTAGGTCAGGCATAGGTCACCCCTAAATAGTCGGTAGGCAGAGTAAAGGGATAGGGCTTTTAGTCAATCTGCATAGTTCATGTTGTTTGCACCTTGTACTTTCTTTGAGAGGAATCTGGGGTCACTCTAGCTGCGGTAAGGTATTCCAAGAAAAAGAAATACACAAACTTGAAATAACAGAGACCTGGTTTATTATCTGTTCTTTTAATATGGATATGGAATAATCTCACTTTCATTGTAATACAAGTGCTAATGGACAATTATTGCATGTGATCTCATTTTCTTGTATTGCCTGTCTGGTGAGGGTCATGTCCAAAAAATAGTCATTAGAATAACTCACTCACCTAATTAACAAATGCTAAACAAATAACATCAGATGCATATATTCTTTAACTATCATCCTACATTTAGCCTACCATACCTCAAATAAAAATGACATTGAATATTTCAAATTTTAAGTATGCAGCATTTTCACATTTGTTTGTGCATACACTGAAACAAGCTTGAGCCTCCTCATTTGAGAAACTCTGCCAAAGACCATGTACCATTACATACCTTACAATCTGCAAAGCTTTATGGGACTCCTGCAACAATGACCCTTGTAATGCACACAGGATAACTGCAAACATTGGCCATGACAGTAAACATACAAAGCTCGCAGGACAGGCTCCCTCCTGCCTCTTTGTACTGTCTGCATACAAGTTCTAGGAAATGGCATACACATCCCTTTGACATCCCTTCTAGTCCACCTGCATAACTTTAGAAGAAGATCATAATACGTGCTTACAGATGTGATTTCGTTTTCATTACAGAAGGTTGCATATGAAAATTGTGGATGTCCTACAGTCAACTATATTTTGTATTGGAAAGGTCTGTTTAGGTTTTATTCTGCTGCTGCTTTAGACTGCCACAACAGAATATTGCAACCTCTTCGCCTGCTTCTTTCATGATACAAAAAGAGCAGCAATTATCTTTCCTGACTGGGCTATATTCTTTTTGTCTTTTGAAAGTTTTTACTACATTTTTGAACACAATGAAACAGTATATTAATAATCCAAAAGAAACAGCAAACAAAAAACAACTATTTACAACAGCGTCTACATCAATTAATCTAACAATATTCACAAGTTCCACTTAATGAAAAGAATAAAACATTAGTAAATAAATAGAGGTTATCACAGAAATTTTAAATCACTACATTTCTAATAAAACATAACTTTAACCAGTTACTTGGCTGTGTTCTAATGGGCATGGCAAGGGACTGTAATCTTGTACACTGAGGGTCATGTTACTGCAGAATAATCTGGACAAGGACACAGTTCTGCCTTTGTCAGACATTTCCAAGGTACATACAAGAATCCTGCAGTAACATTCTTTTTTTAACTTGCAGTAACATTCTTAATAGTCATACATCGACTGTTGTGGCAAGCTGTCACACAACTTTCTGCAAAATACCCCTGATTCCTGCAGCCTCAACACACTGCTGATTCCTTCAGTGCTCAATGATGTATGAGCTAATTGCATTCTCTTCTCCCCTTCAACACACACACACACAAAATCTCATGAAGTTCTCAGTAAAAGGACAACCCTTTTTCTTCTTCCAGTGTTGGCTTTTCTTTCTAGAATCAATTTGATATTCAAAGCACAGCCAAGCAGGTAGGTCACAGACATAACAGCAAAAGAGTATAACAATAACATAATCCGTACAAACAATACATTAGTCATGAGTTACAGAAGAGAATACATTTACAAGTATAACTAGATGCAAATTAATACTACCTACAAAATACAGCAATACGAAAGTAAATAACATCAAGAACAGAAAAAAAAAATCACTTGCAACTTAGTTCTGTAATCGCAAGAGATGAAAAAAAAAGAATATAGTAACATGAAATGTGAATTGACTGGAATGCTACATGTTCAGGGCAAAAGCCAGCATTTCTGAAGCACTTAACATTTATTTTCATTCACAAGGTGCGACTTGAGGGAATTTTTGAACAGCTGAACCTATTCAGTTCTTTGGAGCTCTTGTGGGATGCAATTCAAACTGACTGGTGCATACCTCTCAACCATCCAGATTTTCACCTCATATTTTCGGTCTGCTCCTCATAAAATTTGTGATTTTCTGGCAAATCACTGGTATGATCTGAGGACTGAAGTCACTAAATAATTATATACGTTTGTGTTTCAGACTTCATAGCCTTCAGAAAAAAATGCCTGCTAACACAAATACTGTTATTCTAGCAACTTTCTAAGTTTATAAGATCAATATTTAAAATATGTCCCTATTTCTGAGCCTTTTCCCCTCATTCTGTAAGGCTTTGTCCAGATTTTTTGCGCTAAGAGGTTCGTTGAGAGATATGGACTAGTGCTATTTAGGAACATGCCCTTTCACAGCTAATGACAGAATACTGTGGCCTGGCTAACTGTATTCAATCAATTTTCTTGAGGGAGAAGCTCTGCTTTCGAATATAACATTTGCGAAGAAGAGGAAAACAGCATCTTTCATGGAGTATTTTAAATGTGTGAGAACTGAAAAGAAGTGATGCCCTGGTGGCCAAATGCTTTTTTGCAGTGTGTACATGCCAAGCTCTTTGTTTTTGGCCAGATTAACAAATCTTAGAACTTTATTTTCTACAGACTGGATTAGTGAGGTGTTCTGAGAAGAGCACCATAGAGGAATAGTAAGTCTATAGTTAAGTCTGAGGAGAACAAGGGCATTAATATGTAGCTGCCTGCCTTCCATTGTGAGAAGGTTTGAGACTTTGTAAGCAAGTTTTAGTTGAGTAAGTGCTTGGTTAACAGCTATCACACTTCCAGTTTAGTGGCATGACAGTGCCTAGTACCACCAAAAAACATCTCTCCTGGTCTCTTGGACCCATCTGATCCAGAATACTTACCTGGAGACTTTCACAGGTAAGGAAAATTAGCTTTGCATTGCTGCCCTCTGTGCTGAGCTAAATTGAATCACATTCCACAATGCTTATATTCAAGCAACTTAATTATTGATAGGCTCCAATACTGTCAAAGCCCAAGGTGGTTTGGTTGGGACTGTACTCGCTAGGCTCCAATACTGTCAAAGCCCAAGGTGGTTTGGTTGGGACTGTACTCGCCAGACTTCCCTGTTTCTGAATCAAAAACTGAAAAGTTATTTAAAATGAATGATGGTCACTGATTGATGTTGTGTCGTACTTACTGAAGCTGCCGACTACAGGTCTGTGTTAGTGCCTAGTAATAATTAGCTGCTGTTTTAGTGCTTTCTAAAAAACAACTCTGCAGATTATTAACATTTTAAACTTCATGCAGTGCTATAAAAACTTGTCTATATAACAGATGACACGTACAGCACTGTACAGTTTGCAGGGTTCACTGTCTTCAAGTCTGATTTTCATACACCATGAAAGATGTTCTCCATTAAGCAGATCTAACAACAAATCAGATCTAACATTATACACTTTTACTGTCCTTTCATAAGCAGTCTTTTGATGTTGATGTAAAGCAGTTTGTTGGAAACTTCTGAAGTCAGTACTTTGGTATTTCTGAAGTCATACAGTTTGCTGTTAAGCTATTTTGTGTTCTTGTTTCAAGGTGAATTTCATGACAGTTCAGTAAGTTGTCCTTGCATCCAACCTGGTTCCTTCCTTGCACCTGCGTCTCAGGAATTCCTTATCTATAATCCTTGAAGCTTGTACACACAACTGAATGCCTCTTTTAAGGAGTTATCCTTGTCAGGTTTTTTCTCAAGCTGTACCAGACCCTCATGTTACATTTACAGATGAATGCCATTTTTTTTAATTATTTGATATTTAGTTAAGAACAGTTTAACCCTTTAATATATGTATGCTAGCAAGCAGTGATGTATGCATCTAACTGACTATATTATTCATAATTTAGTACTAAGCTAACTGCCCTTGTGAGCCATTTTAAGCCTAGCCAATTATCCCTTATAAGATTCAAACCCTGCACCTTGTAAGTCTAACACCTTAGCCATTAAGTCACCCTCCCAACCCTTACAACAAATAGAAGTGTATGCATCTAACTAGCAAACAGGTGTACATGTAGTATTATTTTTATTACATATATATACATATATATATATATATATATATATATATATATGTATATATATATATATATATATATATTCACTTTACAATCTCGAAATACTGAAATATCGAATTTCAGTATTTCAAGACTATAAAGCCAAAGAAACAAAACGCTGAAACCCAAAAACAGCGAAATTCAAAACATCGAACATAAACACACCATACACCACAGAACACATACATCAGCCTCCCCACATTAAAACAAACAAAATACACACAAACACAATATAAATACATAAACCTACCTTACGTATAAGCAGGGGGGCAAACCCCCCTGTGCCCCCACACTCCTGCTACTTATATATACTAACTCCGAGGTCACACAAAACAGAAAAGGACAGTAAACTCACCACTACACACTACAGTCCCCACGCGCACACACATCACAAATGTACAAACACCACCACTTTCTACACTTACACATTCGTATTCTTAGCTACCCCTAACCCACACCTAAAACTTCCGAACACATTCACATACACTCAAATCCCTATCCAAAACCCATAAAAAAAATTCACTTACCTTAATCTCCAACCAGCAGACCACCAAAACTGCAAATTCGACATTTCTGGATTTGCGTTTATGGGGTTTCACTATTTCGGAAGTTCGGCTTTATAGTCTTGAAATATTGAAATTCGATATTTCAGTATTTCGAGATTATAAAGTGAATATATATATATATATATATATATATATATATATATGATTTACTATCACATTTTCAAAGTGAACTCCGTCGACAGCACTTTTGCCGAACACAGTAATTCAAAAATGGTAATGTCGAACACCAAAAGCCAACCTAGGAATGATTTTAACATGGGTCGAGATAGGTGTTCACTGTTACTACCAAACTACAAACCTCTCCCCTATCTCGACCCATGTTAAAACCCATTCCTAGGTTGGCTTTTGGTGTTCGACATTACCGTTGTTGAATTTCCGGGTTCGACAAAAGTGCAGTCGACGGAGTTCGCTTCAAAAATATGACAGTAAACCATATATATATATATATATATATATATATATATATATGCCAATGCATATATATATGTGTGTGTGTGTGTGTATGTGTATGTGTGTACACATACATACACATTTTATTAAACAAAAGTATATATGTCTAAATATACATCTAACACAAACAGCCATTGCGTACCTCTGTGCAATGTGTAAACATACATAACTACTTTATGAATTCCTCCATAGAAATTGAACCCCAAGATCCTCTGCAGGTTCTTGCCTAGAGAATCACAGGTTGTCTTAAATGATTAGATACAGTACCATAGCCTAGGAACTTTATGCACTGGACTGCATCTAAAAATTCCATAGTGCAGTGATCAGCAATCACTGGGTCTGAGTGGATTACTTCACAAAAGTCTGATGGATGCCAGGAGTCAGTTACCATGGAGAGCAATGAAATCCTGCTGCCTAGAGACTTTAAATACCATTAGGGATTCAATAAACTTAATGATGTGCCAATGACAAGCCCAAGAGCATAAGACAGAAAAAAAAGAGATTGGGAGTTTAGAAATCCAACTAGAGAAACTGCCTGTGGATATGCTTTACCCCTACAGATATACACACATCAAGGTAGTATGTATAATGCCTGGCTCCCTACTGAAATGTCAGCAGTTGTAAGGCCAAGTAATAAAGATTAAAAGAAAAAATGCAGGAGAAGAGTGAATCTTGAACATCTACTTTAACCTGTTTTTTCAGAGGGGCAAGCCCACCCCCACTTTCCAAATTACCTATACTGACTCTAAGATCGCCACACCTTGGAGAAAAGGGGAAAATGGAAATGGCCATCTTGGACTTGATATATACAAGTCTGTTTTTTTTAGTCATTCAGTCCCTATACTTTGGAACTTGCTCATGCAGGCTCCAACATCTCGAATTGTTACCATAACGCCTGCTTGTAGCAAACAACCTTGTTACACAGTATAAGAAGATATATTCTTTGAAAATAAAAAATGTGACTTCAGAGATTTTATATACTTCAGAACTATGAAGTAGGTAGGACTGGAGTCTTCTGACCTGCTGTGCTCACAGTGGACCGCTTGCCATTCAAAGAAACAAGCATGGTTACACATTAGAGGGTGTAAGATGATAATCATATACACTTAGCAGTTCTATGGGAGTATGTATATTTCAAGCTGGTATCACATTCCATAAATTATCTAAGGATTACTGGTATCCCTTTTCTTTTTAATAATGTAATACTTAACCTTACACTCACCTCAACTAGAAACCAATAAGCTGAAATCAAGATAAGGAACCATTTTGTAGAATCACTTATGCTTGGAACATTGTTCTCTTCCAACACACATTCTGTTACAAGTAGGGTTTGCACAGATTTGCACTCATCTGGTAGAAAGTCATTCTGTCAATAACCTTAATTAATTTATGAAAAGAACTCAACGCAAACAGAAAAAAAAAAAAAATAATAAAAGAGGAGTGGCATAATACCTGATGCTGGGATACCTTCCTTTTTACCTCATTCAGAATGATCTGTGAGCATTAGCTGTGTAAACTGCATTTGTTATGCTAATGACATGCAATTTTGGATAGCCCATAAAAATTTAGAAAAATTAAGCAAAATATCTGCAATTCTAAAATTTGTGTAAATGCTGCATAACTTTTTTTTGAAAATGAAAATTGTTATTCAACACCCAAAAGGGCTAACTGGAATCAATGACAACCTAGCAAATGCTTCACCTGATGGGGTACAGATAGGCAGAGAGATAGAAAAGCCCTACAGGTACTTAGGCATCCTTCACCTATTCCCTATATGCTAGTTAAACTATTTCCCAAGGCTAGGTCTCTACTGGCATCCTCTAACTAAACAAGCCAACCTTGTCTTAAGAGAAGTCAGTGAATCACTCTTCATGGGGGTGGTACTACCCACTTTTAGATGCACACAATTTTTCACAGAGGCATCCAAGTTACTAAGCATACAAGATTAACTCAAAACAAAATCTTTTTCTTCTTGACAGGTGCCCCCTACAGAGGACATGACTGCACTACAACAGCTAGAGAGTCGGCTCTTTACTTACCTACTTCACATCCAGACTCACATATTAGTAAATACAAAGTTCTTCATATGAACTTTTGTAGATTGTGGTTTTGAAATATTACTATAGATATTCCTGACTGGTAAGCAAGTTTCAACTATTACAGAGAGACAGAGCTGTCATGATAGCACCTTTACTACAGGTACCTTCAGTGCCTTCTTAGTATTAGGACCACAAATTAGGAATGCACTCTGTTTGAATATTAAAATAAATCCCTGTGTGTTTCAGTACATTGAATTCTATGAAGCTACAACTGCGCGAAGCACACCAGTCAAAGTTTCACCTCATTGAATCACACACTTTTATTATAAGAAGCAGGCAGGCTTCCCCACACCCTCCTTCCGGCAACCTGTTACTTTAAAAATATTAAACTCATTGGTCACATACCAACCAAATCATTGTCAGAATCTAAATAGAACTGCAGCAGCAAAAGTGGCTTCTTTCCGTGAATAATTTGAACATAGAGATTATAAAGTACAGTTTTGTACCTACCATAAATGTAGATGTTCGAAGATCCACATTGCTGCAGTCCTTACACTTGGGTAGTCCGCTGTCCTCGGTCGGCCTGAATATCAAAGTATAAGGCTGACGTCGGTCAAGGCGCATTTGACTGACATCAGGACGTCAGGGTACAAATGCGCATGACCGACGTCATATCCTCAGTCTTTTCTTGCCCCAGATGTCAGAAGACCCTAAAAATAAAGGTCAAAACCAAAAGACAGCAAACAACCAACCAACCACCCTTGCACTAATTATATGTACAATATATACAATATACACAATATGTACAACCCAACCCACACAACCACCTCTAACTACAGAGGGAAAGGAGGGAGGGTAAATTGGACTGCAGCAATGTGGATCTTCGAACATCTACATTTATGGTAGGTACAAAACTGTACTATGTTCTTCATCTCACATTGCTGCAGTCCTTACACTTGGGTAGAATCCCAAAGCAGAGGTAAGGGAGGATGGCTAAACTACAAGGAAGCAGGAGCTGCCAAAATGCCCTGCAAAACAGCAGTGGCAAAACCAGCCCTGGATTTAGAGTAAAGTGGCAGGTGATAATGCCTATGCACTGAACTCCAAGTAGCTGCCTCCAAAATATCCTTGGTTGCCACTCCCCTCAAAAAAGCTGTTGAAGTGGCAGTAGCCCTAGTGGAATGAGGCCTAATCCCAGCTGGAATCTCCTTGCTATGATGGGAATAACAGAAAGCAATGCAAAACCCAATCCACTTAGAAATAGTTTGTTTTGACACAGGCTTGCCCTGAGAACTCAAAGCAAAAGAAACAAACAACTGCTGAGACTGCCTGAACCCTTTAGTTCTGTCCAAATAATAACGCAACTGCCTGTGTACATCTAAAGTGTGCAAAATCTTTTCCCCTTTATTTTGGGGATTTGCATAAAAGTAGGCAAATGAATAGTTTGGTTTAAAGCCACACTAGAAACCACCTTAGGCATAAAGGAAGGATTAGTACGTAATGATACCCTATCCTTATGGAAAATCAAGAAAGGCTCAACCGCCATAAGGGCCTGCAATTCAGAAACCCTTCTTGCAGAGGTAATGGCCAACAAAAAAGCAGTCTTCCATGACAAATATTTCAACTCAGAAGTAGCTGCAGGCTCAAAAGGTTGTAGAGTGAGTTTCTCCAACACAAAATTGAGATCCCAAGCAGGAGTAGGAGCTCTTCGTGGGGGTCTTATATTCTTTGCCCCTCTAAGAAATTGCTTGAACAAAGGATGAGAAAACAATGGTGGGTCGCAATCATAGTGAGCCGAAATTGCTGCAGCATGAACTTTAATAGAAGAGAAAGACAAACCTTTGTCTAGTAACTCCGTAAGATATTGAAGAGCCACACACAAATTAGGCTCAGAAACATCAAAATATTTTGCTGCACTCCAAAATAAAAATCTCTTCCATTTGTCTGCGTACACTTTCCTTGTACTAGGCCTTCTAGCTTCCAAAATAACATTCAAAACTTGCTGAGGAAGTGGAGGCCCACTATGGTTCAAAACAGAATATGCCAGGCTGTTAGGTGCAGAGAGTGAAGCTTGACATTGAGCAAATGGCTGTCCTCCTGTGACAACAGGTGTGGAATCGAAGGCAAAGGCCATGGAGGCTTCCGTACCAGACTTCTCAGTAATGGGTACCAGTGCTGTCGAGGCCAATCTGGAGCTATTAAAATCATCCTTGGCTTGTCCTGTCTGACCTTTAGAAGTACCTTTGGGAGGAGAGGCAGAGGTGGAAAGGCATACACATGAAGATTGCTCCAATTGAAAGAAAGAGCATCCACTCTCCAAGCTGTGGGATGAAACCTTTTGTGCAAAACTTTGGCAGCTGATGGTTTAGTGGAGAAGCGAACAGATCTATGTCTGGAGTTCCCCATGACACTGTCAATTTCTGAAATACATGAGGATCCAATTTCCACTCGTGGAGATCCATAATTCGTCTGCTCAACACATCTGCTAAGGAGTTCTGTGCTCCTGGCAGAAACCTTGCCTGAAGATTGAGCTGTAAACTGAGAGCAGTCTCCCACAAAATCATTGCTTGCCTGCATAGAGGATAAGAATCGTTCCCCTTGCTTGTTGATGTACCACATGACAGTTGTGTTGTCTGTTAGAATCAACACCTGCCCTGGAAGAAGTAATTCCTTGAAAGCTATTAATGCAAACTGGACTGCTAACATCTCCTTCATGTTGATATGTAGATGTTGTAGTCTGGCAGGCCACTTGTCTTGTATCCACTTTCCATTTAGATGAGCTCCCCAAGCTTTGTCTGAGGCATCTGTCGTTAAAATCTGACTCGCTTCTGGCCGGGTCACAGAGAGTCCCTTGTTTAGGTGACATTCCTGAGCCCACCACAAAAATTCCTTTTGAATGCAAGGTATTATTTGAATGACAGTGTCCAGATCCTGGCAGTGCTGTGTCCATACATTTTTGAGATACCATTGTAGCTTCCTCATATGCAGTTTGGCATTGGGAAGCACCAGAATACAAGATGCCATGAACCCTAAGGCTTGAAGGACTGTCCTTGCAGTCAGCCCGGACTGATGAGATAGTTGATGGAAGTAAAGGGATAGACTCTTTTGTTTGTCCGGGGTTAAAAGGCCATCTGGGATGCTGTATTCAGTCTCACACCCAGAAAGCACATGTCCTGAGAGGGTACTAGACTGGACTTTATTTCGTTCACAGAATACCCCAGGCATCTTAGCACTGCTATCACATATTCCAAATGATGAAGAAGCTCTCCCCTTCCTTGAGCCAGAATCAGGCAGTCGTCCAAATAAGGATAGATCTGTATTCCTTTTAGCCTGAAGAAAGCAATCACTGGAGCCAGAACTTTTGTGAACACTCTGGGCGCAGTAGATAAGCCAAAGGGCAATGCAGAGAACTGATAGTGAGAAGTCCCAGCTCGAAACGCAGATACTTCCTGCAACTTAGTCTGATAGGAACATGAAGGTAAGCCTCCTTGAGATCCAAAGTTACCATCCAATGATCTTTGCCCAGCAGAGGTAAAAGCTGCTGCAACGTCAACATTTTGAACTTGGGAATGTCCAGATAAGTGTTGAGGATAGATAAATCCAAAATTGGTCTCCACGTGTTCCCCTTCTTTGGTACTAGGAACAGGCGAGAATAAAATCCTAGGCCCACTTCTGGCATAGGGACCGGCTGTATGGCCCCTATTTGGAGCAACAGAGAAACTTGCTTGTGAGCCTCTATTCTTTGTTGAGGAGGAACGTCTGGCATGCCTTTGAAAGGAGGCAAGGTATGGAAATAAAACCTGTAGCCGTGGTGTATGATATCCAATACCCATCTGTCTTGGGTAATTAAACTCCAATTTTCTTTGAAAAGTGCCAACCTTCCTCCCAAAGGTGCTGCCAGACGAGAAGACTCTGGCAGCTGAAAAGGTAGGTCATTGGGTCTGTTTACGAAAGGACTGACCCCTGCCCTCACCCGAAGACTGTGCAGGAGAACCTCCAGTTCTAGGCCTGAAAGAGCCCTGAGCTCTGCCCCTACCACGTCTAGATCTACCCCTAGACTGGGAATCATAAGAAGGATACGTCCACCCCTTAGTAGGCCAATTTCTACTAAACTTTGGAGACTGGACCTGCAAAAAATCTTTAATAGTCTGCATAGACTTAGCCTTGTCTTCCATTTTCTTTAAAACTGCCTCAACAGGAGAACCAAACAACACGTCAGATTGCAAAGGAGCATCTAAAATCCTTGTTTTAACATGGTCAGACAAATTCTGATCCCTCAGCCAGGCGTGCCTGCGAAGAACTGACCCAGTGGCAGCCACCCTAGACGAGGCCTGTACAGCATCAAAACCACATTGCAAAGAATGCTTACCCACCTGTTCAGAAACATGTACTAAATCTTGCAACTCTTTACAATCAATACCTTCTGCCAGAGCATCAACCTTAGACTTCAATTGTGAAAGGAGATAGTTTTGGTATTTCAACATGTGAAACTGGCAATTCAAAGCCCTCATAGCAAGAGTGGAAGAAGTATAAACTTTCTTTCCCCATCTATCCAAGGCCCTGGCCTCTTTGTCTGCAGGAACCGGATTCTTTACAACAGAAGCCTTAACACCTTTAGGCCCCTGGCTAACAGTTTCTGGGTCTGCCCTAGGACTCTTAAAAGAAACTTATGAGCTTCAGGCACCCTGTAATACCTATCCGGTTTAACAGGAGCAGGAGGCAAAGAATCAGGATTAAGAGAAGCCTCTGTAAAAACATCTTCCACTACATCCAAAACAGGAGGTATAGCCAAAGGCCTATGCTGGGGTAAAACAAAATTCCCTAAGCCTATTCCTCGAATCACAGAAGTCCTGACCTTCCCACTTAAAATGCTCCCTCATGGAATGAAGAGTTTCTGAAAAGAAAAATCCTCAGGAGGAGAAGCAGAATGAGTAGAATCATCCACATCAGAATCAGAATAAGGAGAGTACTCCTGCAAGTCTTCAGCCGAAGACTCTGAAACATCTGAAGCCTGCTCAAAACTCCCTAGCTCAGGCTCCACCCTAGGTCTCTTATCAGGAGGGGGCATAGATCCCCTAATCAAAGTAATCAAATCTTCTGCCATTTTAAGCATATGCTTCTTGGGCACAGTCCCTGAAGAACTAGGGGTAACACCAACTGAAGCTAAACCTGGCCTGCCCCTGGGAGAAGCCTTGGAAACAGAAGGAGAGGGCCTAACCACCCTAGGCAGGGAGGGGAGTATAGTAACCTGAGAAGCCCCAACAGCCTGGCCTGCCTCCTGAGAGGCCACATCCTGCAACAACAAAGTCTCTCCCTGGGAACCCAAAGAAACCTCCGGTGGAACCACCGGCTCCACCGAGACCTCTACTGCTTCTGCATCGGACCATGCGGCAAAAAAGACTGAGGATATGACGTCGGTCATGCGCATTTGTACCCTGACGTCCTGATGTCAGTCAAATGCGCCTTGACCGACGTCAGCCTTATACTTTGATATTCGGGCCGACCGAGGACAGCGGACTACCCAAGTGTAAGGACTGCAGCAATGTGAGATGAAGAACATCATCAGCAAGAAAAACTAAGTAGTATTACTGGAACTGAATTCATCCTCAAACTTGGTGAGTACCTTCATGTGGTGGACCCTGTTTTCAAAAAATCTTACCAAGATGACACTGATATATAGACCGTATTTTACATAGCATATATCACAAAGAGAGGTAATTAAAAAAAAAAAAGACAGCTGGGTGCAGAAGTCCTAGGATAAAAAATGTGCCCAATCTTGATATGCACACTGGTGCCAGGACTGGAAAATATAACAGTGCAGAATCCTCAAGACACTCAAATATTTTGACAATGCGTTTGGCCAGGCTCAGATGAAAGATGGCCCCTTTGTTGTAGAAGGAAGCAGTGGTCCATAAAAACTGACAGGCCAAAAAAGAGTTATAAAGATGATAGAGTGGACCATTAAGGACAAGGAAGAAATTATGTATTGTTACTATTCTACAAGAGCAGCAGAATTTCTAGACAGACGATATTCACAAGATTAAGACAGAAATTAGAGGAAAGAAAAAAAACTTGCACAAGAAAAACTGTCAAAACCTTCAAATGTAGATTTGTGTTCATTAGTACAACAGACTCATGAAAAACATTACATAGACAAAAAAACTGGGCCATTTGGAAAAAGAAGCAGCAGAGGAAGTGTGAAAATACAAAGAACAATAACTAGAGATTTTTGAAAGGTATAGAAAGAAACAAGGACATGGGAAACAAAAAGAGATCTAATATGGTGCAATATTTATGCAAAGGAGAAAGCCATACTAATCAATACAAAAAGCAGCTCCAAAGAAATTTAAAGAGAAATACAGGCAAAGGCACCCAGATATGGAAAAGTTAGCAATACAAAAAATAAGATCACAAAAGGGGAATGTAGAACAGAAGATTACTTAAGCAGAAGTTAAAAAAATAGAAGTTGAAGTTATGGAATACCTGCAAAGTGAAGGATTTAATGTAGAAGTCTAACAAAGGTTAAAGCATGATGGAACGAGTCCCTAAATTAAGGAGAAACAGGTGAAGCAGGAGACATTTGAAGATGAAATAAGGACATGGGAAAGAAAAAGAGATTTAATATGATGTAGTATTTATTCAAATGAGAAAGCAAAACTAATCAGTACAAAAAGCAGCAGCAAATGCATTTGAAGAGAAATTCAGGCAAAGGCATCTGGATATGGAAAATTTCACAATACAAAAAAAAAAAAAGAGGAAAGTAGAAAAATGATTAGTAATGGAGAAATTAAAGAAACAGAAACTGGAATTATGGATTACTGGTGAAGTGAAGGATTTAGTTTAGACAGTCCACCTCAGGTAATTCCACAGCATGATGGAACAATGAGTCCCCAAATTAAGGTGAAACAGGTAGAATGGGAAGCATCATGAAGAGCCTTCAGTAGGAAATCAGTACAAAAGTTCAGTTGGAGTGTCACAGCAAGGGAAGGAGCACCAAAACAGTGGCAACTCACCGTCAATATTGTGGAGTGATGGGCCAATGAATTCCCATATGAAAGAGCAACTGATGAAGAAGGATGCAGCTGAACGGAATACGTCACAGAAAGGCAGTCTGGAACTTTCTCTACAATGCTCGCAGGAAACAGAGAGCAAAGAATGTGCTCTCAGATTAGAAGAAAATGATCTAAGGGAAGAGCTTGCTTAATTTTTAATAGAGATGGACAGGCATATTAAGTTTGATCAAAGAAATAGATTACAGAAAGTAAATAAGAGCCAAAATGTTAGAAGTCTGATAAAACAGATGAACACAGTAATCAAGACTAATAACAGAAATTCATGTGATATAACATAGGATATATTATTGTTCATCTAAATTAATAACAGCTAAAGTCTTACCAAAAAATGCCGAGTAATAAGGGAAGAAATAAAATGCCATCGTGGAAACATCAAATAGAGAAAATTATGATGCAATTAATGCAAGAAGTTTCATTGTTAGAAGACTATAGAACAGGGTATCGAACAACAAAAATACTTAGAAAGATAGACACGATAAAACAATGCCCAGTATCAGAACAGACCAGGATCTGTCCTACACTACTGCAAATAATAAACTAAAGACACCAGCGCAGGCACAAAAACTTAAAACATATGCAGATAACGGTAAACGAGGAGTACAAAATAAGCAATTCAAAGTTTATAGAGAACTGGGAAACAAAAGAATAGAAACACAACAAAAAATGAAGAAATGAACACATTTGGTGAAATATCTATGAAGACCCTAGGGAACATAACAAAGATGCTAACTGGATAGAAGTAAAAGAAACAATAAGTTGTTCAAATGTGCAGGATATGAAATGGAATGAAGTAATGGCCAGAAAAATTGAGAAAATCTCCTAAATGGAAAACCCCAGGCCCAGATCCTTTATCTAACTTTTGGATAAAAGTATTAACATATTTACATGAAGATTTAGCCTTGACTAAGAATTACTTATATATGCATCCCAGACACCAACATGGTTAACAACAGGAAAAATTATACTTCTACTTAATGTGAACCTATAAGCCATCCTAAAAACTATAGACCAATTATTTGCCTTTTGACAATATACAACTGGAATTGATGGTGACAGAGTTTATATTCATTTAGAAAAAAAACTCAATCAAAGCAACAGAACAAAAGTGTAACAAAAGAAAGTCATATGGAACAAAGGATCATTTTGTTGCTAAATAAATTCACAGTGGAGAATTGTAAAACCAGGAAGCATCTGAGTATAGCATAGACAGATAACAAAAAAAGCATTTTACAGCATTACACATTCATGATTCAAGGAGTGCTTACAGATGTATAACATACATCCTACATTTATCAGTTACATTACAGTGACCATGAAACAGTGGCAAACCACTTTGCAGTTAAGTCATAACAAAGGGCAAATTATTATCCCAGGGACAGAAATTCAAAGGGGGATATTCCAGGGTGATTCTTTGTCACCACTGTTGTTTTGTCTTGCCCTTAACCCAACAGATTAGGTCTTGGTTATAATTCGGCTCCCAGAAAACAAACTTGCTTAAAGATTTCTCAACCTTTTGCGGTTGACAATAGCTCATCAGCCGAGGAACTGAAAGCACAACTGCAAGTTGTTAAAATGTTCCCCAATAATATAAGGATGGCATTTGGTTTTTGATAACTATACAAAAGCAACGTTTAAAGCAGGAAAGTTGCAGTACTAAGAATCTGTTTACTGGGAAATTCCGACTGGACACAGGTCCTTTTTCAGCAGTGGGCCGGGGAGAAAAACTCCACAAGCAAGCATAAAACTGAGTTACAGTATTGATCATGACATGCAATAAAAACAGAGTGAAAGATGCACAGTAATAAACAATTTAAAACAGCAATAGTTACTAGTAGCCATTTGGAGAAAACAGAGTAAATAAAACTCATGTAATCTATGGCGGCAGTGGTAGTAAGCTCTAACATGCTCAGTAGCAGATAATTAAAAGAGTACTATATCGTTTGGGGTAGGGGGTTTTAGTCAGGATTGGGGCAGGGGCACAGCCAGTGCAATTGTAGGTGAGACCTGAGTGCAGTCTTGAACTGACTGCCGGATGGCAAGGTGGTTATGGGGAGGGGGGGTTGTTCCATAGCTTGGGTATGGCACATGAGAATACGGCTTCACCTGCAGAGTTTTTGGGTTTGGTGACCAGAATTAGATTTTTGCTGTTGGAGCGTAGGAGATCTAGAGGATCAATAAGTTTGGAGAAAGTTCTGAAGTGACTTTATGAGGATGGTTTACTAGTTTACGGGCAAAAGAGAGTTGATTCAGGTGAAGAGGTTGTGGGGGATCCAGCCAGGTCTATATTACAAGATCAAATGCTTAGGTGATGGAACACCTAAACATCAAACTTGTTTATTGAACTTTGTTTCTGTAAAGTGCCCCAAGTTTTTTTTGTACTTTTTTATGGTAAGAGATATGTGGACATCAAATCTGAGGTTGTTGTCAATCTCTCCACACCAAGAAGTTTGGTGTGATCTGATGGGGAGAGGATGGTATCAGTCTGAGACAGTAAAGTGATATAAAGGAATTTGAGCAGAAAGGATATCTATATTTGGGATCAGCAATAAAACATAAACAAATGAAAATAAAACTCAGTAAGGAATAATTCTGAAGACTAAAACTAATATTGAAAACAGCCGTGATATCAGTGAATAAAGTCCAAGTTATAAACCAATTTGGTATCCCTGTTTTACCTTACAGTTGTGGTGTGATTGACTAGACGCAAAAGGTAGAAAAACAAGAAAAAGGCTTCACACTTATCAAATGATATATAAAAATAAATCGATGTATACCAAGATTATATATACCCCTTGCTCACAGGCAGGTATGAGCCTCCTTGAACTTTATTACATGCAGTCGTAGGACTGCATACATATCTACTGACCTCATCAGATCCAAACATAATGAAAATTTAAAAAAATGAGGAAAGGCATTCTAAGATGACTTCTCTGTTTAATTTAGCAGAAGAATTCAGGTTGCAAGCAGGAATGGAAAGCATACCAGTAGATAAAAATCATGCAACAACTGAATGTGTCAAAAATAAAAGAATGACTAATAAGGTGAAGGAAAAGAATATGGAAAAGCCACAAATATAGTGGCAAGCACCTGGAACAACCTCATGTTGAACAAGATTTAATACAGGAAAGGAGAAGTGAACTGAAACCAAAGGAGGAAAGCTTGATAATCAGCCCAGGATAATGGACTAAGTATACATTGACTTACAAAGTCCACTGAACATTTGGGAAAAACAGACAAATGTAGGTTCTAAATATAAAAAGAATTGGAAACAGTCACACACCTTGTTGCTGGGTGTGAAACACCAATGGCAGAGGGCTTCTTCACTGAAAGGCACAATAGCAAGACTGTTGAAATGGGGATTGTGCAAACATTACAATATAGAAGTAGCTCCCTAAACATCAGAAACATGAGCAACAGAGCATTACAGAGAATGATGAACTGTGCATCACATAGGATCACCCATTACCAACTATTCAAAAAAAAAAAAAAAAAAAAAAGACGCGAGAGAACCAGATATTCTACTCCATGAAAAAAAGGCAAAAGTAGCATTGATCACTGAAATTACTACACCCAGTGATTACAGTGTCTTACATATAGAGATACACAAAGTCATAAAATGCCAGCATTTGCAAGCAGAAACAAGGGCAATGTGGAAGAAGGGTAACCAGACCGTCCAATAGTAGTAGGAGCAATGGGTCTAATATAAATAATCTACACTCATATTTAGCTATGCTACTGATCCATGTAATTCTGCATGAAATGCAGGAGGAGTAAATCCTGTGAATGTTGCAGGTGCTGCGAGTAGTACTTCTGGCTAACATCAAAGATTGAAACAATACTTATTTTGTGAACTTTAATTATACCCCGACTTAGGAATGGGGTCAATTTTCTTCATGGTATTAGAAACTCAAAAGATTTGTACAGAATAAACTGAGAGGAACAGAGAGCACAATCACATTACACTTAACCAAGACAGGGCAAGCCAATTAAAGCCTCTACCTCTCATCATAACTTTATAAAAGCAGTAGAAGAGCTCCTTAGAAATGAAACTGCTTGTCACAGTCAAGGAGCAAGAATTTAGCCACATACTCACATAAGCACTGTAGTTTTTATAACCGCTACTAGCAGGGATGTACTGAAACTAAGGGATTTCAGTTTGCTTTTAATTACAAGTTGGTGAACCTACAGCATAAAAGTTTAGATTTTATGTACCACTTCTTTTATTATTACATATTAAGGTCAAAACTGAAAAAAAGTGTGTCTGGTGGTCTAGTTCACTTACTTGTAAGCAAAATAAATAACCTACCGCTGACACATTAAAATTCAGACCAGAAGCAGGTAATGTTCATAGAATATTCTGGAAGAAAGAAAGGAGGAAAAAAAACAGCACACACACAAGTGCTAATTTTCTCAAACACAGTGTTCAGGATACTGCAACCCCCCCAGAAAAGATCCTAATTCTTGCTTATTTACTGATAAGTATGAGGTAAAGAAGGTCATTTTCATTTTAATAAGTGTGACCTAAGAGAGATCACAATTACATAAAACTAAAGTATCAAACAGATGTGCCAAGTCACATTACTTCCAATTCAAACTATCACACTGGAAAAGGCACATTATCCCACTATTAAATACTCCTCATTTGGCAAAGTGAAGTGTTTAAGCTGTGATACTGACCACTAAGACTTCCCAAGTTATGTTCACAATGCAAAGAAAACACCTGAGAACATGTAATTGCAGTTTGTCAGCTATCTATACCAAGCGATTGCAGCCCCCCAAACATCTCCAACGCCCAAGTGAGAACTGCTCTCTCCAAAGCAAAAAACACAGCATCCATGGGACCTGATGGTGTCCCCGGCTGTGTGCACCACGAACTCAACGAGGAATTAAACCCACAGCTAGGACAGCTGTTTAATCATAGTCTTACCTCTGGATACGTACCCAGGGAGTGGCGCACTGCAACTGTGGTCCCACTTCACAAAGGCGGTGCCTCCACCGACCCTGGAAATTACCGGCCCATTAGCTTGACAAGCCTTATCTGCAAAGCCATGGAGAGGATCATAATGGACCTCATAAATAAAGACATAGGGAATTTGCAGACTTTGGATCCATCCCAGTTTGGCTTTGTCAAAGGCAGATCATGCCTTCTAAACTTGGTTGACTTTTGAAACAGTCACCAAAGCCATTGATGAGGAAAGGCAGTCCATACAGCCTACCTCGATCTGGCGAAGGCCTTCGATACAATACCCCACTCGGGTATCATTGAAAAACTCATCAGCTTAAATGTTAACCCATACATCACAAGATGGGTTGCAAACTGGCTGAGTGACAGAACCCACAGGGTCAGAGTCGCTGGCGCCATGTCAGACTCAAAGCCTGTCACAAGTGGTGTACCACAGGGCTCAGTCCTGGGCCCACTCTTGTTTGGCATCTACTTTTCTGAAGTACAAGCAAACACAGGAGGGTTATGGCTGACAAAGTTTGCAGATGACTGCAAACTGGCCATAGTAGAAAACACATCTGACACAGATATCCTTCAGAAGGGTCTCACAGATACGCATAACTGGTGCCAGAGCCTTGGCCTTAAGTTAAATGCCAAAAAATGCATAGTCATACCCTTCGGGAAAAACAAGGTTACCCCTAGCTACCAAATAGGTGGCAATCCACTGAGCATAGAAGAAGTTATGAGGGACCTGGGGACCCAGGTTGATAGTAGTCTGTCATTCGACACCCATGTAGCTAAAGTAGTTAGGAAGACCTTCTACATTGCCCACCTTATCATGAAGGGATTCTCATCTAGATCAAGGGAGGTCATAGTCTCCCTATACTCATCACTCATCAGACCAATGATAGAGTACAATGGCCCATTCGGAATGTATCTGACCCGACACTTGCAGCAGCTGGAGAGGCCACAAAAGTTCCTCACCAAAAGGATAAAGGGTCTCAAACATCTGTCCTATGCTGCCCGACTGAAAGAACTCCAGCTCTATTCAGTCGCCACCGCTTGCTCAGAGGTGACCTTTGCCTAACATACAAGGCCATGTCAAACCCAGATTTGATGAATATGCTTCACCTCAAAAAATCTAGATCCGTCAGAGCCACAAGGGCAGGAGACTTAAACCTCGACACGGCTATTAATAGGACGCTGGAGGGATAGATTCATCACCCAAAGACTCCCTATGCTGTGGAATAAAATCCCGGTATATGTGAGGCAGAGCACCTCGCTGGCCTTGTTCAAGAGAAATCTTGACCAATGGATGGGAGATCGCAGATATACCCCAGGGATTACCTCAGTGTCACTGCTCAACAGAGGCACAGCAAAATAATGGGTATAGTTCCCCATACTAAAGGGGTGGCGTAAGCCACAAAACTATGGGCTAGGCTTGTAAATGCCCTCGGGCAGATAGCCTAGTATGAACCTATGAACCTATGAACCTATAAATACACTATCATGGAGGGTGTGATTTCCATAAAAAAATGTAGGGATAAATAAGAAGACATGAGCTAAAGACTGAGGAAGAAATTTGTGAGGCAGTATAATCAACAAGAAGGCTGTTTGCTGGTGCTACTAATGTGAAATAAACTTAAAGAAGATTTGACCCTTGTCAAGGTTGTTGTCAAATCTGAAATTAGACTGAGTGGATTACTAGGCAGACTGAATACAGGCAGTGGTATGTCAGAACACCAACTAGGTTATCTCAACCCAAAAACATTATCAATCATAATAAAACTGCAAGAAAGTGTCCCAATAGGATACTTATCTGCTCAGTTTGAAGTGTCTTATGGCAAGAAAGAGCTAAAGATGGCTAATCGGTAGACACTGCCTTTAGACGAGAATATAGAAAGGTTCAAGGGAAGGATGTACTGGCTCAATGTGAGGGATCTAACAAGGTCTGTGGACACTGGACCCTTTTGTTCATGACTACAACAGTGTAAAACAAACACTGTCTCAGCTTCTTGCACTGAAATGTTATCTAGCAAAGACGTGGCAAAGCAACAAAGGAATTCTGCTCTACAACATGCTGAAGGAAGACAACATGGTACTTGTATAACAGAGCTCATACACTCGGTCCTTAGTGACAAAACAAATGCCTTACTCTCATCCTTGGTTTTCTTTTATACTCTTAAATTCATTATATAGTTTTGAAAGGTAAATAAATAAATGTGGATAACAGGTTATGCTAAAGATGGGGTAACTGCAGGGAAGTAAGGCATGATGGCTAAAAAAAGCAGAATTGTTTTGCAGTAACATTTCTTCTACTAACTCAGCACTGCTTTCTTTTAACATTTCAGATGAGACACTGAAGCGCAAATAGCCCAGGTCATCAAAAAGGAGATTAATTGTCAGAAGCAAAAAGGCTGACAATATTGGAAGACGTTATTAGCATATTAAATGAGACTTTGAAAAACAGAATTCCAGCCCAGTATGTTTACAAATATGAAACTTTTGTACGTCTATCAATTATACATGAAAGTGAATGCAGTAATGAACGTTAATGAAATCATAAAATGAAATGAGAACAGTGTTTTACTTTTAAGAGCTACAGCTTTGGCTACTAAATGGTACCATTTAACTTAGATGCAACAGTAACGCATGCCAGCTTCTAATGCTTTGAGTAAGAGGCTATTTATATTCTGCTAAGCTGTAGAAACTCTCATTACTTATAGTTTAAATAAATGCAATTTTAGCATTCATGTAAACATCTCTTCCTTTAAAGTACTTTGAAACTGGACTTAAGGAAAAAAGACATTTCAGTAAGCAGTGTCTTTTCTTAAGTAAAGATGCATACAATACTGACAATTACAACAGGGCACTGAATGTTTATTCTAAAGAGAAAAGAGAAAGATAAACTTGCCTTGAGATGGGAAAATGTCTATGGCCTTGCTTGCTAGCAGCTGCCTTAGAACAATGGATTCAAATGAGGCAAAGAACAGTAAAGCAGCACTCTGTTTATTCAGCAGTCACAGGATAAAGCTTTCGGGGAACACCCTTCATCAGTATGTTGATACCATCTTATTCACAGTATAAATAACCATTTTACTAAGAGCACGGGACATAACCAACCAATAAAAAGTTAATTTAAGTCAATTAACTAACATTAATAAAGCTTTAAAGACATACCATTACAAAAAACATTTTCATCAACATTTTATTACATTTCTTACTGATATTTCTATAAGTTTGTGTAAGACATTCATTTATATTGCTTTTGTTTAGCTACTAACATGGGTTTTAAGCTAACCATATTATTCAGACCCGGATATTTGTCTGCTTCTCACATAGTTATCCATCTATATTCAGCTATATCCAACTTATTAATAATGACCCCACCTCTCATGTTTACATGTAATACTTGCAGCACTTTAAACTTAAATTTGCATGTTGGTCCCTTTTCCTTAAAGTGCTTGGCTAATATATTGGTCATCACTATTCTTTTAACTTCTGATTTGTGCTTAATTATATGGTCTTTCAAACGCCTAGAGCACTTACCTACATAAAATCCTGCACATACCGTGCAGGTAGCCAAGTATACTATTAATTCAGTACTGCAGGTTGCATAACAATCTTACACATTTCCTTACTTATAGGATGTTTATATTCTAGTTCACTGCATATATCTTTACAACAACTACAATTATAGCACGGCATGGTGCCATTTTTATTTCTAATTACCACTTCCTTGTTGTTCAAACTAAAGACTTTATAGCATACGTCTCTCTCTAGATTCAGACAATTCCTGTGTGCAAATCTTGGCTTCTCACCTACAGTGGATCTCAATTCTGGCATAGATAACAATATACGCCAGATTTTGTATATGACATTCTCTATTTCCTTGTTAAATTGTTTTGGGAAGTAATATATCTTAGCTAATTTTTACTCTCTTCATTACCTATATATATATTTGTGGGATATCACTAAATACAGGGGGTGCTATTTTATCCCTTTTGTCCAATATTTATCGTATATTATTATATACTTGATCCTCATTGTATCCCCTTTCATTAAATTCCTCAGCTAACATTTCCATTTGTTCCTTACATTTTACCACATTTGCGTTTAATCTACTTATTCTTAATAACTGACTTTTCACTATTCCATGAAACACATGCTTAGAATGCAAGCTCCTGGCATGAGTGTACCTATTAACTTGCACATCCTTTCTATGTACTGTTGCTTCCAATTTTTTCCCTTCTCTATACAATAGTACATCCAAATAACTTATTTTTTCTTTAGAATAACTCATCTTAAATTCTAAAAATGTTGTGCTATTATTTAAATATTGGACAAATTCTAATACATTTTCAGCATCTCCACCCCATACCAAAAAGCAATCGTCCACAAAACACTGATAAAATTGAGCATATTGTTTATATAGATTCCTTTTACCATAAATATATTCTTCTTCCCATTGATTCAAAAAAAATATTAGCATAGGTATTGGCCAAGGGGACGCCTGAAACTTGCAAGTATGGATTACCATTAAACAGGAAAACATTATTTGCGAAAACCATTTCTATCATACTGCATACAGTTTCTATGCTAATTCCATTCATTCTTGTCTTTGCACACAGGAATTCATGTACTGCATCTATACCATGCTTATTAGGTATTACTGTAAATAGTGAGTTTATATCCAGGGTCATCAATAAATATGTATCACTGTTCTTTCTATATTTATACCATTCATAAAGTTTCTTCAAAACGTCATTAGTGTTTTAATGTAACTAGAACATAGTGGTAAATACTGGTTTAAAGTGTTCTGCACATATATAGATAATGGTTCGGTAATCCAACCCCTACTTGATACAATTGGTCTCATAGGAGGTTCAGTAAAGGATTTATGCAGTTTAGGTATACCGTATATAATAGGAATAATGCGGCATGTAACCATTAGATAGTTAAATAATTCTATAGAGATATTCCCTTATAGCTGTAAGTCATACACAAACATGTTAACTTTAAATATCTTCCTAATGTCAGTAAAATTAACTTCTTTAAAAGTTTTATCATTTAAAAAAAATATTCATAGCTGCATTGTACATATATTTATCAATCAACACTATTGCTCCACCTTTATCTGCTTGTTTAACAATCAAATTATCTGCTGTTAAGTCACATAACACCTTATATTCATCATACTTTAGGTTAAAATATGTTTTACTATTAGGATTCTTTTTCTGTTTCTTATATAATAACCTAAAATCCTCTTCACATGCATTGAAAAAGGCATTAACAATAGGACAATGCACAGGCATGTAAATACTAGACTTCTTATGTTCTAAATTCCCCACGGTTACTTCATTCTTAAAAAATAACTTCAAGCTTATATTTCTACAAAAAATACGTAAATCTGTTAATACATTAACAAGAAACAAACAGAAGGGACCAGCACTCGAAGACAGCAGTTTAAAATATATTTAATTAGATTGTAACAACAACCTAATGTGAAATGCACATACCGGTTTCGGCCAACAATGCCTTTCTCAATGTGTCTTATCCAAATAATTTAATTACAGCCCATAATGCATTCAGCTAACAATTTATACTGCCTTCTTAAAGTGGTATGTTCCACATTCATTCTGTATTACTGACAGTTTAGCTAAACACAGTGACTCCATATTTTACAAATAAATTCACCAAAATACACCTGTTAAATACAACAAAATCTAACTTCAATATTAATATTATAATCAACCTGTGATTTATTATACATTAACAAGACCATCACCTCTAGATGGTGTAAACTATAAACTTTTGTTAAATCGTTTTACATGCGAGTCTGTTAAAACAAAAGTTGAAAAGTTCACCATTAGTCCATTATATAAAATCCTTACCTTCGGCTCAGCTTGCTGGAAGAAAGAGAGATTTATGCTATAAAGTCTTTAGTTTGAACAACAAGGAAGTGGTAATTAGAAATAAAAATGGCACTGTGCCATGCTATAATTGTAGTTCTGTAAAGATATATGCAGTGAACTAGAATATAAACATCCTATAAGTAAGGAAATGTATAAGATTGTTATGCAACCTGCAGTACTGAATTAATAGTATACTTGGCTACCTGCACGGTATGTGCAGGATTTTATGTAGGTAAGTGCTCTAGGCGTTTGAAAGACCGTATAATTGAGCACAAATCAGAAGTTAAAATAATAGTGATGACCAATACATTAGCCAAGCACTTTAAGGAAAAGGGACCAACAAGCAAATTTAAGTTTAAAGTGCTGCAAGTTGGATATAGCTAAATATAGATGGATAACTATGTTAGAAGCAGACAAATATCTGGGTCTGAATAATATGGTTAGCTTAAAACCCATGTTAGTAGCTAAACAAAAGCAATATAAATGAATGTCTTACACAAACTTGAAGAAATTTTAGTAAGAAATGCCATAAAATGTTGATGAAAATGTTTTATATCAGGGTATGTCTTTAAAGCTATGTTAGTTAATTGATTTAAATTAACTTTTTATTGGTTGCTTATGTCCCGTGCTCTTAGTAAAATGGTTATTTATACTGTGAATAAGATGGTATCAACATACTGATGAAGGGTGTTACCCGAAAGCTTTATCCTGTGACTGCTGAATAAACAGAATGCTGCTTTACTGTTTTTTGCCTTACTTGAATCTATAGTGTGATATTTCAACAGTGAAACCTCTCTGCAGTTTGTGTATAGTTATATTTTAGAACAGGGGGATGCCAGAGAGAGATGCTTCAGAGGAAGAGGTTTTTACTATAGCAATAACCCACGCCTGGGTGTGGGTAATGCTAAATTTACCCACGGTTGGCGTGGTCCAAACAAAGCCAGCCGTGGGTAAATTTAGCATTACCCACACCCAGAAGTGGGTTATTGCTATTATACCATGACATTATTTAAGAAAAGAAGCTAGTATAATGCCTGTTTACTGCCCTTCCGCAGATGTCTGGCATCCGCGGCAGTTCTGATGTACTGCGCGCCTGCGCAGTACATCAGAGTTGTATAAAGCAACGGAGAAAGCAAGATCTCCGTTGCTTTTTTTTAGTGTCTCGCTATGTTAAATGAGTTTAACATAGCGAGACAGTTTTAAAATAAGCAACGGACATCTCCATTGCTTATTTTAAAACTGTAGCGAGACACTAAAAAAAAGCAACGGAGATCTTGCTTTCTCCGTTGCTTTTTTTTAAAACACTGTCTCGCTATGTTAAATGGGTTTAACATAGCGAGACAGCTTTAAAATAAGCAACGGAGATCTCCGTTGCTTATTTTAAAGCTGTCTCGCTATGTTAAACCCATTTAACATAGCGACAGTGTTTAAAAAGTTATACTAATGGAAAAAGTCCGGCGACGGACCTTTTCCATTAGTATAACTCGATTTACAACGGGCACGCTGGCCAATCAGTGTGCACGTTTTGGGGGGGGTCATGGTATAATACATATTCTTCACTGATTCTGTTCTAAATTAAAAACAGGGACAATCAGAGTTTATCAGAGTTCTAAAAATGCACCCCCCACACACACACACACACAATACAATTTATGTTACACAGTTGTCTATTTTCTTGAAAATGTTTAACTATAATTTTTGCAAACGTAAGTTTTAGAAGTCCTTTAGAATTCCACTCTTAATACTGTTCACAATTTCATCTCTAGAATCCTTAAATGCTAAGCATATTATGATTCTACTTTTACTTAAAAGGCCTTAAATGTCTTGTATACTCGTACCTTGAAAGTGATTGCACTTGCCTGCAGTATATCAAGTAAAACTATTACTCATGTAAGTGCAGATGGCAGATTATGTCCTACTTTTGGATGAATTAAAGATTTAAACAAATTATGTAAAATTACCAGTTTCATGGTGCTTTCCTCTAAATAATAGGACCAACAGTCAAAGCTTTGGCTTCAATGGCAGAAACATTTAAATGCAAGTTTATTATTATTATAACTCTGTTCCTTTCTTCCCTCATTTACCTATCATCTTCTGCTAAATAATCACCATTTAATGTAATTTCATTGTCTATACCTCAGTGTCGAAATACCATCACTTTACATTTGTATGTACACCAGACTTTAGATCATGTTGGTCTGCATACACACATTAGCGTCATTCAGGTGCTTGTTTCCTTCAAAGACAATAAATTCCCCAAGTCTGTAGTCACGGAATTCTGCATCTGTACCTTCACTATCCCATCAATGCTCTCTCTGCATAGTCTTCATCCTCATATGATGCACATACTGCTTTATTAGATGTTAAACACTTAGAGAAGAGCAGTTCTCCACTAGAGCCCTCACTAACAGCGCCTACATTGAATAACTGTGCATCCCGCATGTCTCAGACAGCTCTTATTTCCTAGCCTGATACACACTGTACTTCAGTATTTAATAAGGAGGTTTTCAAAACCAGAGACTGAAGTCTGACTCATCAGCTCAGATACCCTGATACACAGCTTAAAGCAAACACTGCTAGAGAAATTAGGTTTGGTTCTTTCCAGAAACCCTGTTACCCTGCAATCCCACAACTCTCAACCTCTAGGCCACTTTCTTCCTCACTGTACTACTGCATAAAATAAAAACATGTTCTGTGGAACAGGATTATATTTCTGACAAACACTGAACCTTTTACTTGCTACTAGCATTCATTTCTTTTTAACATATTTTTATTTCCATTTTCTATACAAGACTTGCTGACAGCCATGACTTTTTATTGCCTAGGAAATGTAGTCTTGAAATGTAATTTCTCCACAGAACTGTCAGCAGGAACATGAGAATTAGATCCTGCGTAAGAATTAAGAACCTAATACCCAATTTAGAACTCTTGCTGCCATCTATGCCTGTAAAAGTTATCTGTTCAGAAATGATCAGACTGTGCCAAGTGTCTGTTGTTTTCTGAGCTTGTCTGTGAAACATTTACTGCATCATAATGAATTCAAACCAGCTTTAAGGTTTTAGGCCTGACTCACACCGTTCCCGAAGGTATTACGAGAAAAATTCTAACAGAAAACAAACAATTAAAAATAATCAACTAAATGGCAGTTGCCAGAAGCAAAAGAAAAAAAAATGGCAAAGGAACACAAACTGCTGCCAGAAACAGAATACCCAACAACCCACAAGACATACATTTTCATGTCTTTCCTTGCAGCTTTCCTTAAAGGAAGCATATGTTGAGCAGTTACACATCCCAGTGCATCCAATTAGTACTGAAACAGAGGAAAAAGTAAGGGCCATTGTTTCAGCATGGGCTTTCACTTTTCAGGCACTAGCTTTTAGTAGTAGCAGCAAACACTCATTTGTAGTATTTGGAAAATTAAAATATAACTTGCATATAATATGGGTTTCTTATACAACGCTTGCATCCACACAGTTCTGCTGGAAAACAGAGGTAGTTCACCTTCCTGGAATAAAAAGTGCCACGTTTTTCCATTTTTAATGACCCCCCCCCCCCCAAAAAAAGTGTTGTGAATCCCAATGGCCAAAAAAAATGTGAATCCCAATGGCCAGGTAAGCACCTACTTCCTGTACCCCGCACTATGTAATGACTATTTTCTAGTCCGCAAATAGTGTTTTCCTCATGAAAATTCATCACTCTGTTGGGCCCATGGGGTGCCAAGCATCGACACTCCCTAGTATGAACGGCTGCTTTTCCTAGCACTTACTGTAAAGTACAGTTGTCTACACTTACCACAAATGCATATGCTCGAGTGTATTCACTGTTGCAGTCATCAACTGTGGATTATCCCTGCTGTGGTAGCCCTCGGCCGGCCCAAATACCAGAGTCAATGTTTTCCTGCATAGGCTGCTGTCGCTTGTTGACTGATGGCAGGACGTCAGTGCTATAAAGCAAGGCAGCCAACGCCATTACAACAGTTTTTCTTGCCCTAACCATTCAGAAGCCCATGTAAATATGGTAATGTGGTCCTGGTGGCTAAAAGCCACCATAAGAAGCTTATGTCTCCCTAAGGAAAGAGGATATGGTAACGTGGTCCTGGTGGCTAAAAGCCACCATAAGAAGCTTATGTCTCCCTAAGGAAAGGGGATATAAGGGGGAAGGAGGGTGGGAAACCAGGACTGAAACAGTAAATACACTCAAACATCTACATTTATGGTAAGTGTATACAACTGTACTATGTTCTTTGTGTTTCACTGTTGCAGTCATCACCTGTGGGAGGATTCCCAAAGCTGAGGAGAGGGGTGGAAGGATAAGTTAGAGACCTAGACATGAGTAAGCATGCGCTGCAGAACTGCAGAGGCAAACCTGCCCTAGCCTCAGAGAAAAGAGGTAGGTGTAATGCTTTGTAAAGGTATGAACAGTGGTCCAGGTGGCCGCTTCCAAGATATCCCTGGTGGGAACTCCTCTGAGGAATGCTGTGGAAATCGAGGCTGCCCTAGTGGAATGGGTAAGAATAGACTTAGGGGGTGGTTTCCCATGTATCCTGTAACAGAAATGGATACAGTGTAATATCCATTTGGAAATGGTTTGCTTGGAAATGGGCTTCCCCTCTGCCCCTGGGACAAAGTTGACAAGAAGTTGGTCTGTTTTCCTGAAGGGTTTAGTACGTCCGGGTAGTATCTGAGCTGTCTGTGCATGTCTAGTGAGTGCAGAATTCTTTCCCCCTTGTTTTGAGGGTTAGGGAAGAAGGTGGGTAGATGTACAGGCTGGTTGAGAGTCACATTAGGTACCACCTTGGGCATAAATGAGGGGTTAGTCCTCAGGGAGACCCTGTCTGCATGGAAGATGATGAAGGGTTCATTGGTGATCAGTGCCTGAAGTTCTGAAACCCTCCTGGCTGAGGTGACCACTAGGAGAAAAGCAGTCTTCCAGGAGGGGTACTTCAGCACTGCTAAAGCCGCAGGTTCAAAGGGTGGTAAGGTTCATTTTTCCAGAACATAACTCAGGTCCCAGGCTGGCGTGGGAAGCCTTCTGGGAGGTCTGATATTAGAAGCCCATCTGTGGAATTCTTTAATCAAAGGATGTAAGAACAGGGGCTGGTCTGTATTAAAATGAGATGAAATGGCTGAGGCGTGGATATTAATAGAAGAGAAGGAGAGGCCACTATTGAGTAACTCTGCTAGATAGTCTAGGATAAGAGGAATGGAAGGTTGTCAGGAACTGCCCCATCTGGACTGGCTCCAGGAACAGAATCTTTTCCATTTTCCTGCATACGATTTTCTGGTGCTGGGCCTTCTGGCCTCTGTGATAATGTCTAAGACCCGTTTGCTTAACAGGGGCCCCTTGTTTGCTTTTAGAGTATTAGCCATTCTAACAGTTTGAGATTCTGCAAGTCTGGGTGCTGCATTCCCCCCACCTGAGTCAAAAGGTCTGAAGTAAGGGGAAGCTGCTTGAGAGGCTGTGATGTCAGGCTGCACAGTAAGGGGTACCAATGAAGTCTGGGCCAATCTGGATCAATGAGGATCGCCTTTGGTCTCTCCGCCATTATTTTGATCAGTACCTTGGGAATAAGAGGCAGAGGAGGGAATGCAAACACAAAGAGGGAGTTCCAGGGGAAGGTCAAAGCATCCACCTTCTACGCTAGGTGGTGATACTCTCTGGTACAGAATCTTTCTAGCTGGTGGTTGAGATGCGAAGCAAAGAGATCCACCTCCAGGGTTTTCCAATCCTGAGTGACTAGCAAGAAGATTCTTCTGTGGAGCTGCCATTTGTGGGGTCCAGTAAGTTTCTGCTTAAGTGGTCTGCCACGGTGTTGTTGATCCCTGGTAGGTATTGGGTTATTAGGTTTATTCCCATGGAGGAGGCTGTCAGCCAGAGGTTCATGGCTAGCCTGCACAAAGAGTAAGATTGGGTCCCTCCCTGTTTGTTGATGTACCACATTACTGTGGTGTTGTCTGTTTTGATAAGGAGAACCCTTGGCCTGAGGTGGGATTTGAAGGATGTCAGAGCTTTTTGTACTGCCATAATTTCCTTCTGGTTTATGTGTAAGAGGAGGTGCTGGGCATCCCAAAGACCTTGGGTACACCTGCCTGCTAGGTGAGTGACCCAAACAATGTCTGAGGCATCGGTGGTGATGGTCTACCCAGTAGGGCGGAGGATGAAGGGAAGACCCTTGTTCTTGGCACAGGCCCCTGCCCACCAGAGAAACTCAGCCCTTATACAGGGGATCAGAGGGAGAGAAGTCTCTGAAGACTGAGAGTGCTGGCACCAAAGATTCTTCAGATGCCACTGAAGTTTTCTCATATGAAATCTGGCCAGAGGAATTAGAAGAATGCAAGATGCTATGTACCCCAACACTTGCAGGAACTTCCTCACCATGAGGTGGGTTCTGGAAGCCAGCTGGGTAAAGTAGAGAGGCAGGAAGCTCTGCTTTTCTGTGGATAGGAAGGCCATTTGGGATGCTGTGTCCAGCAGTGCTCTCAAGAAAATGAGCTTACTGGAGGGTGTTTGATTTCTTCTCATTGATGGTTCACCCTAAGGAACTTAGGAGGGTTTTGACAAAGAGGAGGTCCTGGAGCAGCTTTTCTTTGCACTCTGCCTGAATGAGGCAGTCATCCAGATGAGGGTAAATCTGTATATTTATTTGTCTGCAAAATGCTATGACCGGTGCTAAGCATTGGGTAAATACCCTGGGAGCAGTAGATAAGCCAAAGGGTAGCGCAGATAACTGAATGTGTTGTGAGCCTGCTCTGAAGCACAGGAATTTCCTGCAGGATTTCCTTATGGGGATGTGGAGGTAGGCATCTTTTAGGTCTAGGGTCACTAACCAAGCATTTTTGGCCAGCACAGGCAGCAGCTGCTGCAAAGTTAGCATTCTGAATTTGGGGACCACCAGGCAGGTGTTCAGAAAGGATAGATCCACGATGGGGGGCCAAGTGCCCTCTTTTCTGGGAACAAGGAATAGTCTGGAATAAAACCCTTTGCCTGTTTGATCTGTGGGAGCAGGCTCTACTGCCCCCTGGAATATGAGAATTTGGACATGTTTCAATGCTTCTGCCCACTGATTTGGAGGTAAGTCTGGGTACCCTCTTGGAATTGGGAGTTTGTTGAAAGAGAATTTGTATCCCTGAAAAATGATCTTTCAGACCCATTGGTCCTTTGTTATCGAAAGCCAATTTTCTTTGCAGAGGGAGAGCCTTTCATCTAGCTTTTGGTGAGGAAAAGGAGGGCAGAGGGGGGAGAAGGAGTCATTGAGAGTTTTTGCCATAGAAGAATAGCTTAGAACTCCCTGCCTTTTGGGCGGATGTGGTCCACTGTTTGGTTCTCTGCTGTTCCTGTAATAGGGGCCTGGGTGGTCTGTCCCTGTGTGGCTTACCTTGCCCCTGTCTGCTAGGTGAAGGAAAGGACCAGTGCTTAGAAGGAAAATTCCTGATGAACCTAGGAGGTTGAACCTGAAAGAAATCTTTTACTGTTTGCATAGATTTTGCTTTGTCTTCCATCAGTCCTTATCCAAGGGTGCATCAATTAATTTAGACGACAATCAGGGAGAGGTTGTTCCATCAACCATGCATGTCTCATAATGACAGATCCTGACACTGCTGCCCTGCTTGAGGCTTCTAGGGCGCCATATCCACAGTGTAATGAGAGTTTGGCCACTTGACAAGTAGAGTGCAGTAAATCTGCTAACTCTTTTGAACTGGCACAGTCAGGAATGGTAGACATATTTTACTTTAATAGTTCCAAAGTGTGTTGTTGATATTTTAACATATGAAACTGACAGTTGAGTGCTCTGATAGCTAAGGTTGCAGAGGTGTATACTTTTTTACCCTATCTATCCAGAGCTCTGGCATCCTTGTCAGGAGTAGGATTCTTTCCAGAACTAGCCTTAGCTCCTTTAGCCCCTGTGTAATGACATCTGGGTCTGCAGCAGGATTTCTGTACAGGAATTTGTGAGAATCTGGTACTCTGTAATACCTGTCAGGTTTACTGGGAGCAGGTGGGAGGGCGTCAGGGGCTAAGATAGATTCATGGAAAACATCATCCACCACTTCTAAGATGGGGGGGGGGCAGGTGTCTGTGCTGGGGCAGGTCTAAAAACTCTCTCAGCCTTTTCTTAGACTGAGGGAAGTCCTGAGATTCCCAGTGGAAATGTTCCCTGAGGGTGTGAAAGATTTCCCCACAGGAAAGGTCTTCTGGTTGGGAGGGAGAAGGAATAGATTCCTCTGCATCCGAATCCTCATAAGCAGTCAGAGGTTGTTGTTCCACTTCAAAATCTGAATAATCAGATCCCTCAGAACCTTGCTCTGTCATTATTTCAGGAGAAGGGTGTCTTTTCCTTTTAGAAGTTGTGGCCTGACTACCCCTGATAAGGGAGATAAGATCCTCCGCCATCTTAAACATTTGGGCTTGGGGTGGTGGAGCAGGAGTAAGATGGTGGCTAGAGGTAGATTTTCTAGGAGTGGTTTGCCTTCTAGGCCTCAGAGAATCCATAGGTCTGAGAGCAACAGTAGTGGGATGAGAAGACGTCAATTTTTGTCTAGAATCAGTAGTGCAAAAGGCCTCCTCGGAAGAGGCTCTGGACCCAACCAAAGGCTCGGAAGACGAAGAAAACTTCTGCGGCATACCTGACTCCGAAAGGGTCTTGGTAGAAGTCTGCACACATCGTATCAGGCATCAGGGGTTGCAAAAGCACCTCACTAAATTCCAGAGAACTGACAACCTGCTTAGCAGTAGCACCGTCAGAAGGCTTTGCCTTGTGTGGTCTGTCTTTATCTCTACATTTTTTTGAATGTCTATGGATTGTTGGCTGATGGATGCCATTTTGGAATATGAAGATGGAAGACAAAAATACCGGTCTACAATAAGAGCTCTATGATGAATGTTTCTCATGTTAAAGAGGGCACAGAACCAGCAATGGGGGACGTCGTGGTCTGGGCCTAAACAAGTGACGCAGTATGAATGGAAGTCTCGGTGTGGGATCTGGTTTCCACAGGCGAGACAGTTGTTAACTTTTTCGACCATCGGTTAGTGCAAGAAAAAAGGATCCCCAACGGGGTACTTAGCTTTAGATGTTTTCAGCTGTAATTCCAGCTCTGGTAGCGACTAATCGGCACACTTGCAAACCAAATTGCTTCTGCTACGAGCCCCATGTCAAGAAAGACTGATGTAATGGCGTTGGCTACCTTGCTTTACAGCACTGACGACCTGACGTCAGTCAACAAGCGTCAGCAGCAGATGCAGAAAAACACTGACTCTGGTATTCGGGCCGGCCGAGGGCTACCACAGCAGGGATAACTCACAGGTGATGACTACAACAGTGAAACACGAATAACATTGTTCAGAAGTTTGCTAGTTCTGGCTTCCTAGGAAGTGCTGCTTTCTGTCCACCTGTAACTAGCACATCTAAGTCTGTAACATACATTGAATTAACAAAAATCCACTGCACTCTTTCAATTTATGTTGCAGAACAACAGACGAAAGCAACAGTGGTCCTGCTGTATTGCTACACTTCTAACAAGCTGAGTTTTCTAGCTACAATAATGTCCAGTACTAATACAGGATGCCATCATCCTTCCACTTGTCAAGAGCACAGCCCTTGCCTAACATCATTTGCCTTTTTTTTTTTTTTTTTTTATTTAATTTAAGCTGCACACTCGCTACCTTTTATTTACTTATTTCTGTATTAAGTAAAATCAAGTTACATATTTCTCAATAAAGCTGTGAATGGCACCCTCTTGTGCTCAGTGTCTGTACTTACACTCATGCTAGGGTTTCAACATCAGTGCTTACTTAGTCGGCTTTACTTCAGCCTTCGAAGAGAATAATTGCTTTAGAACATTTGAAGTTGCTCCGAAATACAACATGAATCAACGCAGTGCAGATACTTCAGTCTGATACAGTCCAATGTTTCCTAATGTATGGCTAATGGTTTTATCTACAGATTATTAGCAACTTTATTAAACTCTCATACAAGACACAGGTATACATACATTAATAGAAGCGAAAACAAACCATATTGACTTTTTCTTCCATTTTCATACATTATATGTCCATAAGTGTTTTCTTTAAAATTATGATCAGTCCAACATTACATAAATTGCTCTATTCCCGCCTTCTGTTAAACCTCACTGCACTCATTTTTTGGGCTGTTAATCCACCAGTTTGCTAAGGTGACACTTTTTTCTTTTAGTCTTCACTATGATTTCCTTACTCTGAAGCATTTAATAAGCACACACTCATTGATTTTTAACTTGATATCTTCTTATTGAGAACACATTTTAGTTCACCCCCTCCACACCCACGGTATCTTGTGCATCATTTGTTCTGCTGTTTTATTCTGTTCCTTTCTATTAGGTTCTGACCTGCACATGTAACTATCTTACCTTAGTATTCCTTTTCAGATTCCCCTCTTCAATGTCTGATTCTATGAGTCACTGTGAGTTACTGACCTCTTGCTGGCATTTCCACACGCACACACATTCTGCCTGCTAACTTTTTTTTTTTAAGCAAAACCAACCTGTCATGCTGCTGGGTCACTGAACTTCCAAAATACTTCCGTGTTAATGCTGTTCTTACTACTTGCTACTGACTCACAGCCCAGAGCACTGTTGAGAGATATTAGGCTATGCAGTGTATTGTTCACCTGTAATTTCTTAACACAGCACTACATCATGTACCATACAAAGTGCAGAACAGCATTTTTGTTCCATCAGTGAATGTTTTTTTTTTCCCCACTGCTTCTGTGAGGAAAAAAAAATAAAAACAGTGCTTTCATCCAATGACAGAAAGTAAATGTCACTCTCAGTGGCATCATGGAAGGGAAATCATGAAACTTTAAGGGGCAAATCACCATGCATGCTCACAGATGTGTCCATGGATGGACCTCTTGCTTCATTACATTTAGTTGGACTGTGGTTTAATTAGACAGAGAATGAAGGTTTTTTTAGAAATAATTTAATCAAATAAACACAGAATGAAAATGCTACAAATCCATTGCAGCACTTAACTCTCTAGAATGCATGATGTTCCCATAAATGTGTACAGTATACTAATTATGCAATGTATCTTCTCAGCGAGAAAAGCCTTTATTGAATAATTATATAGAATCTGTCTGTTCAGTTTTAGAACCTGGAAAAAAAAAAAAAAGAAAACTTTGTTGTGATCTTGGAGGTCTGCTGCACTTCCTGGTATGATCCAGGCACATGCCTCTCAACTGTCCAGATTTTCCCAGAATTTCCAGACTTTTGCCTCATATTTTAGTGCACTCCTCATAACATTTGTGGCTTTCTGGGAAATCACTGGGATGATCTGAGTACTAAAGTCAGTAAATAATAACATACATTTCAGTTTCAAACTTTAAATCCTTCAGAAAATGTATGTTAAAACGAACCCTGTTGCTCTAGCAACTTTATAAGTTTAAAAAAGCAATCTTTATATTCTGTCCCTATTTTTGGGCATTTGTTCCCCAATATTGTCAGGATTAGTTCAGATTTCTTGCACTAAGAGGTTGAGAGATATAGCACTGAATCGATAACTGACAAAATTACGAACGCATTCCACATAACACTTCCTCAATGGTGGGGCCATGTTTCCTCTCTGACAGCCTAACCAACTCACAAAATTTGGGGTACTTGTTTAACTATTTATTATTGTTTGCAAATGTAATATGACTAACAAAGTAGTATGCATGTTGGACTTTTTTTTAACCAGGATTGTAGCAAATCTTTTCTTAACTTAATAGAATATCTATGCCAGCAACAAAAAAGCAGATTTATTCACATTTACGTACCTTTTTCTGTAAGATAAAGTGGATCGGTTATGATATAATCACAGTAAATGAGCAATTTTTAATTGTTCTCTACAAACCATTAAACATTAAAACAGTAAGGGATTTAATAAAAGTCAGAGAATAGGCAATGTAGATCGCACACTGACTGGAGAAAAAGTTCTCCAGCAGGGTGTTAATCTACAGATAATGCCCACTGAAAAAATAAGTTTGCCACTTTATGCTGTCGTGGAGCTCAGAATGAAAGTTATCTAATGGCCGCCATTATTTTGTATTATATTATATTTATTTAAAATAAATAAATTAAAAAAGAAATTTAAAATAAAAAAGTGTGAGTGCATGTGTTTATATCTGAGAGTATGCATGTATGCATGAGAGTGAGAATGATCAATCAGGCTATTTTACACTTACAAAGCAGCTCTTTTGCTGTTTAGTGAGGGCAAAAAAATAAATGAAGCAGAAAAAAAGTGTGCATTTATGCTTCTGTCTGCATTTGTGAATGACTGCATGCATGAAAGTGGAAGAGTACCTGTGTTTGTATGTGTGTTTATGTTTGTCTGCCTGTGTGAGTGAATGCATATTTGCATGCATGAAAGCAGAAGAGTGTATGTGTATGTGTGTGTGTGTGTGAAGAAGAGACAGAGGAGAGAGTGTCTGAAGAGCGAAAGCAATCCTGTAGCAAAAACAGCAGGTCTGCATACTTCTCATATTCTTAGTTCACAATATCTGGATCTTCTTCTTATTTCGGCTGCTCCCGTTAGGGGTCGCCACAGCAGATCAACTGTTTCTATTTCTTCCTGTCCTCTGCATCTTGCTCTGTCACACCAACCACCTGCAGCTTCATCCTTAGCATCTTTTTCCCAATATACTCTGCACCCCTCCTCAGCACATGTCCAAACCAATGTAATCTTGCCTCTCTGGCTTTGTCTCCAAAACTTCCAACCTGGGCTGAACCTCTAATATACTTATTCCTAATCCTGCCCATCCTCGTCACACCCAGTGCAAATCTTAACATCTTCAGCTCTGCCTCGTCAAGCTCTGACTCCTGCCTTTTTGTCAATGCCACTGTCTCCAACCCATATAACATAGCTGGTCTCACTACTCTCTTGTAGACCTTCCCTTTCACTCTTACTGGTACTAGTCTGTCACAAATCACTCCTGACACTCTTATCCACCCACTCCATCCTGCCTGTACTCTCTTCTGTCACAAATCACTCCTGACACTCTTATCCACCCACTCCATCCTGCCTGTACTCTCTTCTTCAACTCTCTTCCACACTCACCGTTACTCTGAACTGTTGATCCCAAGTACTTAAACTCATCCACCTTTGCCACCTCTACTCCCTGCATCCTCACCATTCGTCTATCCTCCCCTCTCATTCACATACATATATTCTGTCTTAGTCCTGCTGACCTTCATTCCTCTTCTCTCTAGATCATATCTCCATCTCTCCAGGGTCTTCTCCACCTGTTCCCTACTCTCACTACAGATCACAATGTCATCTGCAAACATAGTCCACGGGGACTCCT
Organism: Protopterus annectens; assembly: GCF_019279795.1. Classification (NCBI taxonomy): domain Eukaryota; kingdom Metazoa; phylum Chordata; order Ceratodontiformes; family Protopteridae; genus Protopterus; species Protopterus annectens. The sequence goes on from NC_056734.1 coordinate 774,309,250, forward strand.
GTCTGATCTCGTCTGTCAACCTGTCCATCACCATTGCAAATAAGAAAGTCAAAATATCTGGATAAAGCCTAAAATAAAGGGCAAACAAAGGATCAAAATAGGAACAGATTTTAAATAGTGCTGTTGTAAAACCACAAAGTTGCTTGAACAATAGGATTTGTGTTAGCATGCATTTTCTGAAGCACAAGTCTGAGTGAGTGAGTGAGGTCAACCACTGGCAGCAGCATTAAAGCAATCTGCATACTTCTTGACTTCATAGCTGGAAAAATCTGGATAAAGCCTAAAATAAAAGGGGGGAACAGAGGCTCAAAAATAGGAAGAAATTTTAATTATTGCTGTTATAACATTACTAAGTTGCTTAGATGACAGGATTTGTGTTACCATGCATTTTCTGAAGGGAACAGTCTAAAACTGAAATGTATGCCATTATTTAGTGACTTCAAGCTCCAATGGCTGGCAAAAAAACCAAGCATTTTAGGCGTAAGGAACCAAAAAATTAAAGTAAATGACTGGACATTTTTTAAAATGTTATATTAAGGATGTAAAATGGTTCCCCAGCACCATTTACTACAGAAAGTTTGAAACATTAGTTGGCAAAACTATTTTACATAAAAAATATATTAAAAAAATAGTAATTAAAAATAAATAAATGAATAAATAACTAACTAAAACACCACAAGTTTGTAGACAGCCCATTCTCTAAACTCAATAACGCCCTCCAGAGTGTGTGTTATTGTGTAAAAACACCCCTAGGTGGGCATTATTTCAACAATAACACACACCTTGTTGGGCATTATTGCTTGTGTAACATCTGTATGTATGTAGTGGGTATACATGACTCCAGACTGATCATTTTAACTGCATCATTAACATGTTTCCCTAGTTTTTCATAAAGCATAGTACTTTTATCCTAAATATAACTAACTCAGCATGAAACAAACCAGGAAAATTGATCTACAGGAACCAACAACCGTGTACAGTTACGAGTAAACCAAATAAAAGGAATTAAAAACTGGGACAAAAATTCTTGAAATGGAGAATCTCTAAGTGGCTAAATGAGTTTTATAAGGTTTTGTTTTCCATTTTCACTTTAGTCTAAACTTTTTAAATGAATTGCCACCAAATAAGCCATTTTTTACTCATTAATTAGTTGCTTGCTTACAATTTAGATTCTGTAGTTAACAATTCTAATTTCTGTTGTCCTTCAGACTATCTGACTTCACAGAAATTCATATTTGCAGGCTTTATGAATTAATTTCTGACACACAATGGAAGGAAAAGTGAAAAGAAGACAGTCAAGAAGAGGATAAGGAGCAGAAAGCAAAGGTTAGGCAGGCAGTGGTGTAAGTGATGGAGAGGAGACGCATAAATAGAAGAGAGAAGGCAAAACTGACTCGGGGGGGGGGGGGACCAGAAGGAAACAGGTAGGGAGAGACTAAGGAACACTAAATCAGAAGGTAGTGACAAATGTGCAATACAGAGGAGGAGTATAGCATGTCAGGGGCTGACAGAAACAGGGGGCATAATTAGGTGGGCAAATCTGTGAAGGTGCTGAATGGGCAGAGATGATGGGGGAACGTCATCACTAGAGGCAGTATGTTTGTGGTAAGGAAGCGTTTTGTAATGGCAAAGAATGTTGTCAGAGAGGGGGGTACCTGTAGAAGTATGAGGAGTGATTCTACAAGGATGAGTCCAAAGTTAGTCCACATGGAAAGGGAGAGTTGTGTGACTACAACTTTAATCAGTGACAAAAAGAGGAACGATAAAGTGAAAGCTGTTATAAACACAGTATAAAGCAGCAAAAGGTGAAAGGTAGCCAAAGTGAAAAGTGGAAAAGAACTAATGGAAGATGAAAGACTGCCGGGTAAATGAAGGAAAAAGTAAAGTATGAGAGCAGGGGAACAGCAGGACAGAACAAGGTCTGAAGGATAGTACGGACAATCAGGAAAAGTAGCATATCTTTGGAAAGAAAAGTTAAGGGGGGAAACGAAAATGATAGTAAAAGGGATTGATAATCTGGAAGGAAAGCTGTGAAGAAAGCCATGTGTAGAAAGGGTACATAGCATGAACAGCATATAAAGAAAAGCACTATAAAAGAGGTCAGGGGTGACAAAAACTCAGCTACATGCAGAGGCAGGAATGGAAATACAACAGAACGGAAGAACAAGAAAACGTGTGGGAGAATAATGTATGGTAGTGCTCAGAATGGTCAGAAATCGTTGATGGAGGACAGCTAAACTGGAAGCAGAAACAAAGGAAAGTGAAGCCAATGTGGTGGGGATGACATAAGTATGGGACAATAACAGGAAAGGCGGTGCATGACAGCACCATAGTTCAGGTTATTCAGAAGGGAAAAGGCAGGAAAGAGAGGTACAGAATGCACATGGAATGGTTTGGGAAGGAACGATTAGAGATGAAGAGTTAAGGAATAGAGACAGGAAACAGGAACAGACTAGATAAAAAGAACACTGAAAAGAGCTAATAGAAAGTTTCCTAGCAGTAAAAATGTATGGTGAGGTAAAGTCGCCATACAACTCTCCCCAGATTATGGAATACAAGTACAAGGTTTAATAAATTACATAGGGAATGCTGGAACCAGGAATGGTCGAATCACTGAACTTGCACATTTCTGTTTTGGGACGGGACTGGGACATAGTGATTTACAAGACATGTTTTAGCTAGCTACCAACACCCACAAAACAGTATAGCTCACATTGCTACAACGATGGAGCTAGGATGGTCACATCAACTGAAGGGTCTGGCATTACTGGGGGCAAATATAGACATAACAGGGGAGGTTAATAATTAAAGACCTGAGAAGATGACTTGAGAAGACAGGTGGAGGTGCTAGGGAAAGCTGTAAACAAATAAACAGCCTAGAAGGTAAGGAATACAAGATTATCAATACATCAAGAGAATGGAAACCAGTCTGATTCATCAGAGAGTAAGAATTTCCATAAGGGAAAAGGAAACCAGATACACTGACTTGAGGGAGAAGGGTGGAACCACTGGGGGGCATGTGGAAGGCAGAAAGATAACAACAAAATGTATTAGAAAGGCAAAATGAGAAAGGATTAACATGAACTATCAAGAGAAAAATGCTTTCTTTACGTACTTACAAGAAAAATGAAAATGAGGATGAAAACTGATGAGGTAGCATAGAATGGGAAAAGGTCAAGGAGTCATTGGGAACACCACATGGATATCTTCATCAGGATCCAAGAAAGTATAATGGAAGGCAGTAGTTTGGGAAGGCAGGATAGGATCAAAGGATGGACAGATGAAAAGAAAAATGACTAATGAAGTGGAAAGGGCACTGAGGCAAAAGAGAACAGGCAGGATCCCACTAAGGATCCTAAACATGGCAGCCAAGTTTTTGGTAAAGCCCCTAAAATCCTTCAAAGAAATATTGTAAAGGTACTTTAGCAAGGCATTGGGCACAAGGGACTGGAGACACATGGCATTAGTAAAATCTAAGAGGATGGACCAAGAAGTAACCAAGGAAACAATGAGCCAGTGAACTTAACAATGGAAATACTACTGAAGTCAAGGCTTACATCATTTGGGGGGGGGGGGACAGTTTGTTTAATAAATGCCAGCACAGCCTGCCGACATTTGCATGGGGTCAGCTTAATCTGATCTAGCTATGAGGTGGGGTAACACTGTGGATGTATTCTGTACTTCTGCAAAACCTTCAAAATGAACTCCTGCTACAAGCTTCTAGCAAAAGCAAGAAGGTAATTGTGTTGATGGGAGGCAAGTTGATTAGACTGAATAACAAAAGGAAGCAAAGACAAGTGGTGTCCTGTAGGTGCTGATACACGGCCAGGCTCTATTTAATATATTTTTCTCTGACCTTGTCAAGGGTAAGGAAAAATACAATAATTCTCTTTGTAGATGGCACTAAGATTAGGAAATGGTGGCATGAAGCAAACCTGAAGAGCAAACTACTGAGACTGGAGACATAATCTAAAATAAAGCAGCTGCACTTCACCCCCATACAATTATATGGTGCTGTATATGGTGAGTAGTGAGTCTGTATCACTTTATCAAATTAAATATTCACCAAACACCTCTTTGTCGAACCCTATTAATCGAATCTTAACACATCAAGCAAATACTTCAGCAAAATATTTTCCCAGGGTAAAGAACCAGTTTTCAAACCCAGCAACCGCAACAAAAAGCACCATTTAAAACCCACCCTGGTGGGGGCTATGCCCCCCACACCCCCTAACTAACTATACCAGCTCTGAGATTGCACTACAGTGGGGAAAAGGGCAAATTCCCAATGATGATGATGCAGTGTTTTTTCCCCCTGGGAAAAACTTCACTGAAACGACTGTTCGACGGAAAAAGATTTTGCTTTAAGGTGTTTGATGAACAGGTGTTCAATAAATAGTTCACTCGAAAAACTGACATAGACCCACAAGTAACAATCCAAGGGCTATGGATGAAAAATTAGGAAAACTAAGCATGTGTTAAAATGCATCAGATTAGCAAATGTTTCAAGGACTCATAAGTTTCAATGACTCATTTATCTTTGTAAATTATTTCTCCCTTATATTTTCTCATCTAATTACCACTGCTTACCTTACTATTTAAATGGCAGTTGCTGAGACTTTTTTCTGCTGTTGTTTCTCCTTTTGCTCAATCCTGCTCCGTTTGCCCTACGGGCTCACTCTGCTCCCCTACCCCCAAATCACCCCCACCCCCACTGCACCTACACTTACACTTCCTCACACCACACCCCCTCAACACCTACACCAATCATAAACACCCTATACCAAACCCCTCCCACTCCCATACACACACCAATTCACACACATACACCCCATCCTCTCCCATGCACACACCACTCCTCACACATCCATACAACAATGCCTACCTTCCCCCTACAAACTGCACTACTAGCTACCCTTCTATTATCCCTAACCTATATTAACCAACTTAACCTCTCCACCAACATACACCCACCTCTAGCCACACATACCACCACCTCAGGCATCCCATATACATCCCACCCATATTCACACATCTCCCCAGAACTCTACTCCTCCAACCCATCCCATCTTTTCAAACCCACCCTACTCCTCACCCTACTCCAACTGCTTTATCAAAGAAAACCCTCCCCCAGCAAAATCATATTTCTCTATCCTCTCTACTCCTCCTCAGTCATCTCCTCCCCCATAACTCACTCTCTCTCTCAGGTGACATCCAGCCTAACCCAGGTACAAGCCCCAGCATTACCCACCCTAATCTAAATTCAAATCCACACAAACTCAAGGCTATCTGCCAAAGACCCTAAATGCACAAAACCTCCGTAATAAAAGAAATCCTCCCCCCAGGCTACCATATCATATGCAATGACAGGCCTCATACAAAAGGAGGTGGCGTAGCTATTATCTACCCCTCCACTCTCACTTTTACTCCAATGACCAACCCCATCCCAACTTTTGCCAATGCAGAATTGACTGTGGGCTTTTTAAAACTTAACAACTACACATCCATCTGCATCAGCTCCATCTACATCCCACCCAGAGACAATACCAAAACTCTAGAAGACATCTTCTCATGGTTTAGCTCAAACATCAAAAATGAAACCTACATTCTAGGTGACATAAATATTAACTGGGCCCCCTTCCTCTTAGATAACCCAACTCACTCAATCAACCTCTACAATTTCACCCAACTAATAAACCTCCCAACCAGGCCAAATAAAAATGGTACCCCTGGTACAATCTGAGACTGGATATTAACAACCCACCCCAACTATATCTCCAAAGCCGGTATAATACCAGACCCTCAAGCGACCACTTACCAGCCTTCATAGACCACCTATCCACTCACATAGAAAAACAACACCTATTCAAGCAATCCCATAACCTAGCTTTCTTCAACCCCAAAATCTTCTCTGAATGTCTTAATATTACTGACTGGTCTCCACTAAAAAGCCTCCCACTAGATAATGCTGTCTCATATTTTAACCATACTTTCCTTACTTTACTTGATAAACTAGCCCCTCTCCAAACCAAATGCATCAAAACTAATCCCTGCCCCTTGCATAATGAATCAATGAAACAAAATGTGGAAACTGTACCTAAAACAAAAAAAAAACAGCACCCTCCAAGAATATAAACATCTATGTAATCTAGCCAAAAAATCAATAACAAAAGTTCACAAAGACTACTACTGCAATCTGCAATCCAAGCACTCAAACAACCCAAAGAAATTCTGGACGTCCATCTCCTCAATACTCAACTCCGGTAATAATACCAACCCCTGCCCCAATCCTAACCTCTCAAGCCTTGAAACAGCCACTAAATTCAACACATTCTTCATTGATTGCATAGCTAAATTATCCTCCACTTTCCCCAACCCACCCACCAATGCTATCCCCCTCATCCTGTCCCCCTAACCCCCTTTCACCCTCCCCCCTGTTCTCCTTTAAACCCGTCTCCATCAAAACTATAAAAAGACTACTCCAAAAGCTAAAACCATGCCGCAATGCCCCTGACAACCTTTCAGCTAATTTTCTTCAAATATCAGCCGAATCTATAGCCTATCCCATATCCATTCTCATAAACAGATCCATTCAGGAATCCTATGTACCAACCATCTGGCGTCATGCATTCATAATCCCTTTCCACAAAGGTGGTAAGAACACAGATACTACCAACTTCAGACCCATAGCTATACTCTCTCCTCTCTCTAAAATTCTGGAGAAAACCATCCACTCCCAGCTAATGCCCTACCTAACCCAGCACAAAATCCTCTCTCCCACCCAGCACGGCTTCAGCCCTGGCTGCAGCACCATGGCAGCCGTCTTTTCCTTCCTTGAAACAGTCAACCTAGCACGTGATAGCAGCAAATACGTATCTTCTCTATTTCTTGACCTCTCAAAGGCATTCGACACAATCTCCCATTCCCTACTCCTCCCTCAACCTTAGCCTGGTTCTCCAGCTACCTTTCCATGTGCCAACAGGCTGTACAATGGAAAGAATCAACCTCCCCTTTCTTACCTACACCCACAGGAGTTCCTCAAGGATCAGTACTGGGCCCACTCCTCTTTAATTTATTCATCAACTTCCACCACTCCATCCCCGATGCCTCAGTCATCCAATATGCTGATGACTCCACCATCTGCTCAGCCTCCTGCCCCTCCAAACTTCTACTTAATACCGAAATAGCCTTCTCCAAAACAGAATCATGGATGCAATCCCATCAGCTAGCCCTAAATGCCAACAAAACAAAACTTATGATTTTACTCCCACCAAAACCTCCCAATTCAACAAGGACAAATTTTCCATCAAAAGCCACAATAACTCCCCTCTAGAAATCGTTCCCAGAACCAAGCTACTTGGCATTACCATTGATGAAAACCTAAAATTCGATTCCCACATCCTCTCTGCAATCAAAAAAACCCACCAGAAAATCTGTCTCCTCTACAGACATAACTGCTACCTTACTCCCTCCTCCCGTCAAACCCTCACATCTACCTTCCTTCTCCCCTCTCTCTTGTATGGTGCTCCCCTATTCTCCAACCTACAACTTGGCCTCTGTTCCAAATTCAAAGCTTGTTACAACAAAATCTATAACCAATTCTAAGAACTCCTCCCATCACTGCCACTCCCTTCACACCCTAAACTGGCTAGAACTCCACAACCACCTAAAATACCTACAACAGTCCACAAACTCATCTTTAAACCAACAGAATGCCCCTCTCTTGCCAAATCTCTAACACCCTACACACCTAGCCGCACCCTCAGATCCAAAGGCCAAAACCTCCTACATGCACACAAACTCCTACACCCACCTGGCCAACTATTACTATCCCACACCATAGCCAAACTGTGAAACGCTCTCCCCACACCACTACGCAACATACCAAACCATAACAACTTCAAATCCATGCTTCTCTCCCATCTGGCCTCCAAATGGGAATGTCCTTCACATGCTCCCACCTAAAACACCCACACCACTAACTTCACACCTAAATCATTTTTTCTTTGCCAAATTTAACAAAATGTCATAAGTCTTTCTCTGTACATCTTTCCAAAAATTATTTCTTTTGCATGCCAGCCTCTGACCCATCTTACACATATTCTCAAACTAACATCCTCTTAATTGCAAATCAGTGTATATATTATTGTAAAACTGTTTTCTGTACATACTAATATTAACATATGATACTCACATTATCTATTACTAATGTGGCAACTTTATGTAATTCTGCCTTTTGCATGTTTGACAAATTTCTCTACTTTATATTTTGTAATGTTGCAAATTTATGTATTTTATATTTTGTAATGTTCCAAATCTCTGATTTAATACTACACTGAAAATGGGCCACAAGCCCAGCTGGACTAACCCAGTTAACAAACAATAATAAATAAATAAATAAAATAAGTATATTCCTTTCTGACAATGAACTGACCTCAGTATTTCTGAAAATCATTCATAGCTGCATATTGCAAAGACTGTTCTTGTCTATATTACAGCGACAGGACCATGATTTAGACATAAAAATGAATATGGAATACTAAATAATTACTACGAAATACTAAATAATTACTATTAGTGCAATAATTTAATTATTAAAGCAATGTATCTGATATTCTTTTTAAATACTTTAGGCTGTACTTGGAAGAGATAAGACACATCCATCACTAGAAAACTAGGGAACACTCTACATTACTTTGACAGTTGTCTTGCCAATGCAATTTAATTGGAATGCAAGTGGTCAAATCATTTTTCAATAAAAACTAGAACTGAATTTGTTTTTTTTTTAATCACAAAACAAATCATGTGATAAGGACGTTGAATTTAACTATTTTCTTTGTTATAACAAATATACTCTTCACCATCATTATATTAAAAAAAATTGAAATCAGTAGAAAACCTAAATCTATTGTATATTATTAAAAACATGCTGAACTGCAAAAATGATCATGCTTGAACCACCCATTTTCTAAATACAAGGCTGCCACCCAGGGGTGATATAAATAGATTGTCTCTGCTTATTCTATACCACAGCTTAATTGAAAACATTTTAATTCGACATTGGTAGTTGCCCCCAAATTACTGATCCAGTTTATTTCCTTCTCTTTCAAAGTATTTTGTTTTTATGTTTTAGTCAAATGGGTTTTATTGCATACCCTATCAATACCAGTAAAAGAAATATGGCTGCCATGTGCACACTGATATGCTTAAATAGCACACTACCTTCCATGTGTCCAAACTATCATGCAGCCCAGGCTGAGGTGAGTAAAAGACAAGTTTAGGTGTCAAGCCCTTCAGAGCTTTCTTGCAAACGGAAAGAGGGAGGCTGAGCCCTGGAAGGCCAATGCTAGGAACAACAAAAAATAAATGTCCACACCTTGACAAAAAAACACAGAAAAATGGTGGTGGGGGTGGTGGAGGGGGAGGGAGTGCCTACTGCAGCAGTGATCATTTGAGCATATTTTGTTTTGATAAATTTACTTACACAGCTGTACTATGTTCAACATATCAATCAGTGCTGCAGTAGCCTTAGCTATATGGGTGGATTACCCAACGCAAACTACAGGTTTGGAAGCTGCAGAGTTACAGATAGGAAGGCGCTACAAAGAGTGGTGAGGGTTGCAGAGAAGGTAACAGGTTCCAGACTTCCATTGATACATCTTTATTCTGCAAGAAGCACCTGAAAGGCCACCAAAATAATACAGGACAACATGTATCCTGCATATGGACTGTTTAAGCATCTGGCATCAGGCAGAGGATATTGCAGCATCCGCTGCAGGACTACAAGATTCAGTAACAGTTTCTACCCTACAGTGATTAGACTTCTGAACTCTGACACTAGTTCCAGGGGTCTGGACACATAAGGCAATTTTATTTGTGCAATATATACTTAAATATATTCCAAGTGCAATATTTATTTACTATATCCATAGTCAGTATTATTCAACTCACTGAAGTGCAATATTAGACAAATAACTTAGGCATTTCACTCTGTAGTGTGTTTTGTTTTACTTTAAATAATGTAGAGGGTATTCTTTTCGTATATTAGTGTTGGTAAATGTATCTGGTCTTTCTTGCGTGCACTGGAAGTAGTATTGTATTTGTTAGTTATGTTTATTCCTCTACTTATATGTGCTGTTTCACTTTCCTTTGTAATCTCAAGAATTGAGCTGATGCATGAAATTTCATTTAGGCTACATCTCTGTAGTTCCAATGACGATAAAGTATACTTTAGCTTTGACTTGGGAGGTGGAAGGAGAAGAGTACACATGCCCCTGGAGAATGGTCCTCACAAAGCCTGACCTGGACCTAGAGAAGGAATCAAGCTTACAGTGCTTTGTAAAAGTATGTACAGGGGACCAAACAGCAGCTTCTACATTACTTCTAGAACCCAACCCTTTCCAAAAAGCCACAGATGAAACAAGGACCTGGTAGAGTGTACCTTGTCCCTGACTGGAATAGTTTTGCGATGGCGAGTATAACAGAAGGTAACAGCCTTAGACAACCATTTGGAAATTGTCTGTTTTGACTAAGATTGTCCCTTTTTCTTACCTTCACAAGAAATAAACAATTGATCTGAAGATCTGAAAGATTTAATTCTGTCAAGATAGTACCTGAGTTGTCTGTTGACATCCAAGGTATGGAGCATCCTTCCTCCCTCATTATTAGGTTCAGGACAGAAAACAGAGAGAGGGATAGCTCAGCTCAAAGTAAAGTTGGGTACCACTTTAGGTATAAAAGGAACTCTGTCCCTGTGGAAACTGAAATAGGGTTGACCCACCCTAAGAGCTTGCGACTCAGATACTCTTCTTGCAGACGTCAGTACAATCGATAATACTGTTTTCCAGGTTAACAACCTCAAGTCAGCCAGGTTAGCTAATTCAAATGGAGGAAGTGCTAGCTTCTCTAACACAAAATTAAGATCTTAAGGAGGGGTAACCAGTTTACTTGGAGACCTCTTGTGCAAAAGCCCTTTCAAAAGCATTTTGACATGAGACTGCACTGAAAGCAGAGGATCCATGGGCAGGCACGCTGAAATGGATAATAAATAAACTTTGACAGAGAAATAAGAAAAGCCATAGGATACTAACTCACACAAATATTGTAAAACCAGACAACTTGCACTGAATGGGTACAGGTTATGTTGTTGGTACAAACTAGAAAACCTTTTTCCATTTGCTAATACATAATTTTCTTGTAGAAGGCTTTCTTGCCTCTATTTGCACCTGCTGCACAACCTCAGTAAACAGGTGTCTAAAGGGAATAAAAACTATATTGGCTAGTCAGCAAATGGTGGTATGACTTAGACACCCCCTGCTTGTTGATGTAACACGTGATTGTGGTATCATCTGTAACAACTCAAAGAGGTCCAGGGGACCAAAGACAATTCACAGAGTTAAGAGCCTTCCTCTTGAAAAGCATCTCTTTCATATTTACGTGCTTGCATATGATGTCACACATACCTTGTACTTTTGTCCCTCCTTAAACTGATCCCCAAGCAAAGTCTGAGGCATCTGGGGTGACTGACTGCTTTGGAACACATAGGGAGAAGGGGTGACCTGGATTTAAGGATATCTGTGATCTCTACCAAATTATTTTTCTTCTGACAAACTCAGCACTTGCTTTTGAATAGACAAAGGATGTTGGTGCTGGGACAATATATTGGATTGCCATTGGTGTATTTTTTCCATGATGCTGTAGCTGAACATTGTAGAATTATTAAAAAAAGAGAGAGGACATTGTCACAAAAGTTTTCCAGTTTAAAAAAAATGCTAATATAGTGATAGCTACTAGAAGTACAATTAATGGTCGTCACCCATGTGGCAGTTCTACTCAATGTAAAAACATGTGTCAAATTAAGTATTTTACATCAGTTAATACTTCCTGGACTTATCTTTTGTTAGCTGCACAACACAACAGGTGGTCTATATGGTGGTCTACCTCAGTTTAATTTCTCCAAGCCTTTTGGGTTTCTAATACCATGACTGGAATGGAGCCCATTTCTTAGTCAAAGTTTGATCAGAGTTTGTGAAATGAATATTGTTTCAATCTTTGATGTTAGCGAAATGTGCTCTTCACTGCACCTGTAATGGCCCAGAACCATGTGGTGATTCAATGTGGGTCGAATGTCATCAGTGTCGTAGCAAAGAATCTCTCTCCACATCAGTGGCATCAATTGTAAGAGAGAAAGAAGTGTGCTATTTAAGCATATCAGTGTGCACATGACAGCCATATTTATTTTACTGGTATTATTAGGGTATGCAGTAAAACCCATTTGACTAAAACATAAAAACAAAATACTTCGAAAGAGAAGGAAAGAATCTGGATCAATAATTTGGGGGCAACTACCCATGTCTAATTAAAATGTTTTAAATGAAGCTGTGGTATAGAATAAGCAGACAGTATATTTATATCACCCCTTGGTGGCAGTCTTGTATTTAGAAAACGGGTGGTTCAAGCATGACCATTTTTGCAGTTCAGCATGTTTTTAATAATATACAACAGATTTAGGTTTTCTACTGATTTCAGTTTTTTAATATAATGATAGTGAAGAGTATATTTGTTATAACAAAAAAAATAGTTGCATTCAAAAAAGTCCTTATCACATGATTTGTGAAGCGTGCATAAGATATGTTAGATATATTAAGTATTTAATTGGTGTCAATGTTTTTGTTCAGATGCATTGAAAAAAAAAGCTGCCTTAGGTGAAACCATGGTTTGCAGTTGTTTCTCTAATGAAGACATTGTGGAAAGTTGATTCACAGTGCTGTTCATTGCTTGGACGGACATAGTATAAAGTATAAACATATTTAACTAGTGGAATTTTGCTTCATTGTCCTGAATTCAGTGTGCAATATCTTAAACCTCCTGTAGTGGAGGACCATGGAATACATGTAAATGAAACACCGGTATGTTCTTGATGGGTCATTTGCATATATCCCAAGGGCCTCCACTACAGGAGATTTAAAACATTGCACAATGAATACTCTAGCTTGACTAGGAGACTATGTGACCTTTTTATCCTTTGCCTTGGATTAAACTTGGGATTTTTTGCATGCACATAAAATTTTATGTCCATCAGGCTCGGTTTCAAGCTCTGAATTTCTAAAGTACAAGCAAACAATACTCTTATGCTGCACTGACAAGGTTAAAAAAAGGGCAAAACATGGCATGTCAACAGCTAGTTGGCTTTGGCTTTATTGGGCATAATGTACTCATAATGACATAAAAGTACAAAAGTCATGTACAATCAGACGTCAAGTAGCAGAAACGCTGGTAAATCCTTAAGGGGTAATTTGTATGTATCCCATGGGTCACCACTACAAGAGGTTTAAGGTATTATTCAGTGGAGATTTAAGTTTGTTGGGTATTTCTTTTAGTTTATGGGTCTACATTTGATTGGCATTTCAGTTCATCAAACATCATATGAGCAACGATCGGAAATGCTGAATGTAGGACAGAGCAGGGATACTGTTTATATGAAGACTGCAGTACAGTTGGGAGTGGGGAATTTGCCCTTTTCCCCACTGCAGTGCACTCGCAGAACTGGTATATACAGAATTAGCAGAGGGTGAGGAATTTGGGGGGGGGGGCTTGCCTCTCCCTGCAAAAACACAGTGTTTGTGGTTTCTTTTTTTCAATGTTTCAGAATGCCGATCACATGGTCTCGATCATATATCTCATGTTCTGAAACGATAATATGAACTAAATCCACATACACACACACATAGGAAGTTGTCATAATGGTTAAGGTGTTTACCTTACAGAAAAAAAGGTGCAGGGTTTGATTCTCACGTGGGGTAATTGGCTAGACTTAAAATAACCCGCAAGAGTTAGCCTAGTATTAATCTATGAACCTATATATATATATATATATATATATATATATATATATATATATATATATATATATATATATAGGTTAATTGCAGGAATATTAACTGAACTGGAAGTTAGTCAGTGTTCGCTGAATTTTGTTATTTGCTAGTAATTACAGGTGTGGGGGTAGCCACATTCTTTGATTTCCTGTCCTTGCCTATTTAAGTGGTACAGTGTGAAATATTTTCTGCTTAAAAACCTCAGCTTTGGCCGGCTAAGAACTAGCTGTATTCAACTGGACGTATAAGAGAATTTAAGTACCTTTATCTGCACTTTTTTTTCAAAAAATACAGTATTTAAATTGATTTGAACTGTGTTGCAGGAATATTAACTGAACTGGAAGTTAGTCAGTGTTTGCTGAATTTTATTTGCTAGTAATTACAGGTGTGGGGGTAGCCACATTCTTTGATTTCTTGTCCTTGCCTATTTAAGTGGTACAGTGTGAAATATTTTCTGCTTAAAAACCTCAGCTTTGGCCGGCTAAGAACTAGCTGTATTCAACTGGACGTATAAGAGAATTTAAGTACCTTTATCTGCACTTTTTTTCAAAAATACAGTATTTAAATTGATTTTAACTGTGTTCCAGGAATATTAACTGAACTGGAAGTTAGTCAGTGTTTGCTGAATTTTACTTGCTAGTAATTACAGGTGTGGGGGTAGCCACATTCTTTGATTTCCTGTCCTTGCCTATTTAAGTGGTACAGTGTGAAATATTTCTGCTTAAAAACCTCAGCTTTGGCCGGCTAAGAACTAGCTGTATTCAACTGGACATATAAGAGAATTTAAGTACCTTTATCTGCACGTTTTTTTTCAAAAAATACAGTATTTAAATTGATTTGAACTGTGTTGCAGGAATATTAACTGAACTGGAAGTTAGTCAGTGTTTGCTGAATTTTATTTGCTAGTAATTACAGGTGCGGGGGTAGCCACATTCTTTGATTTCCAGTCCTTGCCTATTTAAGTGGTACAGTGTGAAATATTTTCTGCTTAAAAACCTCAGCTTTGGCCGGCTAAGAACTAGCTGTATTCAACTGGACGTATAAGAGAATTTAAGTACCTTTATCTGCACTTTTTTTTCAAAAAATACAGTATTTAAATTGATTTTAACTGTGTTGCAGGAATATTAACTGAACTGGAAGTTTTGCCTCTGCTCTTCAGTTAGTCCCACCCACTCTCCCTGTTTTTGTTTGGTGTTAATCTTAGTGGCCTTGAAACTGCCCGCCCCTCTTGTAAATTTGTGTTTGGATACTCCTTCTGGGCCCATCTCATTTGCTCACTCAACCGAGTGCATTGAGATCATATTCTGATTTCAGGCACTCCTACTGTGTACAAAGAGAGCATCTGGGAAACAGAAAAAAAAATTAAGCTTGTTTCCTGCCTTTCCTGTTAAGTTGTATAGACTATTTGTAGGCTTCTGAGCCCCCAAGCCCTTCTGTGTTGGAGGGAAGCCTTCAATCTTAGTTTTTTTTCCCTTATAACTAGCCAGTTTTCTAGTTTCAGCACTCAAATCTGTTTCTTTGATCTCAGCACTTGTTCAGATAAAAATTCATCTGCTTTTACTGTACTTGTGTTTCTACCTACTTTATTTTACTTTTGCATCATCTTAAAAGTAATCAATTGTATTTATTACTGCTTGGTGTTACTCATTCTAAGCCTTTTGGTTTAAACACTTGGGCTTCGGACCAGTTGTTTTGCACTGAGAGGGTTTGTGGTCTGCACTGTAGTGGCAGAACAGGTAGCTTACATCCTTCTAGGTTGGGAACTGCTGATTGAGGGCTCAGTGTCTGTTATTCTAAAAGTGTATTAATTCTGGTTTAAGCATTTGGGCTTTCAGGCCAGTTATTTTACATTAAGAGGGTTTGTGGTCTGCACTCTTGTGGGAGGAGAGGCTGGACTCTGCCCTTCTGAGCTGGGAATTTCTGGTTAAAGGCTTATAGTGCATGCATATCTGAACTGCTTCTTACTGAAGTTGGTGCACCTTGTTTGCTGTGGCATAGACTGGATTCGGGCCTGCTGGATCTAACTTGAGCACTAATCCAGGCATTCTCTAAAGTATTCAATTGTATTTATTACTGCTTGGTAGTAACTTGATTAAAGTGTAGCTATCATTCTAAGTCTTTTGGATTAAGCACTTGGGCTTCAGACCAGTTGTTTTACATTAGGAAGGTTTGTGGCATGCACTGTGGTGGCAGGACAGGTAGCTTTCATCCTTCTAAGTTGGGAACTGCTGATTGAGAGCCCAGTGTCTGTTATTCTTAAAGTGTATTAGTTCTGGTTTAAGCACTTGGGCTTCAGGCCAGTTATTTTACATTAAGAAGGTTCGTGGTCTGCACTCTTGTGGGAGAAGAGGCTGGACTCTGCCCTTCTGAGCTGGGAATTTCTGGTTAAAGGTTTATAGTGCCTGAATATTTGAACTGTATCTTACTGAAATTGGTACACCTTGTTTGCTGTAGCATAGACTAGATCCAGGCCTGCTGAATCTAGCTGTGTTTATATGCTTGTTGTTTGTTTGCTTGTTATTTCCCTGGAACACTAATTCCACCTAATACACGGCTTCTCAGCGCTTCTGTGGATCACTAGTGATATCTGCATTGCTTACTGTACTTATTCCCTTGTTTCACTTGAAAGAAAGTTACTGTTTGTCGTTTTTGCATTTAAGTTACCTGTAACACATTGCACTTAAGTTACCTGGCACTTGCTCACTAAAGCAATTATATAAGTCAGCACTAAAAATTAAAAGCACTACACCCTCACTCCCCACTGGCTCTTGTTTTCAATTATAAAGGAATTCCCAATATTATTCTAGCATGTCCAAAGGTCATTTATCAATCTCCTCTCCGGTCCAGCTGGTGAATCTGGGAATCTTGAGGCAATGTTACAACTGCCTCATGTACACAGACAACCCTCTCCTCCTCCCAACAAATTCCAACACATGTGAGAGATGCAACCATATAGCCAAACTGGAGGCTAAGCTCTCTCAACTCAGTACTGGCATAACCAGTCAGGAGGAGAAGGAAACCACACTCACTACAATTCCAGTCTCACATAGACCTACCATGACAGCAAACCAAACACATAATCACACAAAAACATACTCGGAGGCTCTAAATAAAGATCTGCCTAAGCAGTAGTGACCTCCAAAGCAGACACCCAAGCAACCGCTACCTCAAAACAAAACACGTGCAACACATATCTCACAAAGCCAGTGTGCCGAACAGTCACAGCCCTTAAGACTAAACAACACACCTGATACACTTGTAATGGGTGACTATCGTCAGGCACACTGACGTCCTGCTCACCAGGCTGAACAAGGAGAGGGTCACGGTGAGCAGCCTGTCGGGCGCTAGGATCCGCCACATAACACAAGCACTCAGGTCACTCCAAGGCAAGTACAAATATGACTCAGTCATTGTCCATGCTGGTGTGAATGACCTGAGACGTACCTCCCTGGACTACATGAAAAGAGACATAGAGGAGCTGTCTGAGCATGTAGCCCAGGCCGGTATGACCCTGACCTTGAGTAGCATCTTACCCTCACCAAGAATGATGCCACAATATGAAAACAAGATGATCAATTTCAACAATTGGCTTAAGTACTGGTGTCATTCAAAGGGGATCCAATGCCTGTCAGCTTGGGATGATATGCTCGACAAGCCATGATGCTTCGCTAGGGACGGCTTGCACCTGTCACCCCTGGGCTTTCGGATATTGGCAAAGGCTCTTGCTACCCCCATAGTGCCTTTTTTAGGCAAGGCTCAAAAGACAAACCCACCTCCATAGGTATCACAAGAGATAAGAAACTAAGAGTAATGCTACTCAATGCCAGAAGTCTAAACCTCAAGATGCACGCACTCAAAACTCTCCTTAGCATGGAGAACATCGATATCTGTGCAGTAACAGAAACCTGGTTCAGGGCTCCCGAGAGCACCCCAGCACTACCAGATTATACCTCATACCATGCTTTTTGGCCCCAAAACTTGGATCGAACCACAAAAGGAGGGAGTATCGATATTCATCAAAGATACCCACACCTCCAGGTTGGTGGCAAAGCATGAAGCATCAGAGACGATCCATGTGCAACTAACAGTGGGTAAAACTGCCTTCCAGTTTATAGCCTGCTACAGACCACCCTCCCAAACCCAGGAACCCCACTCAGCCTTCCTGAGAACACTGGAAAATATGAAGGTCTCTCCAAACACCATTATATTGGGCGACTTCAACTACCCAAACATAGACTGGGAGCATTACTCTAGCTCCAACACCCTAGCCCAAAGGTTCCTAGAATTTATAAACTCAAATGCTATGGAACAACTTGTTACCACTCCCCCAAGAGGGGAAAACATAATGGACCTCATCATCACCAACATGGGGACTCTATGCTCCAGACCAGAAGTGTATCCCTCACTGGTAAGATCAGACCATAAACTAATCTCACTGGATATTCACATCCCGACCCCACCCCCTGCCCAGAAAACCACAATGAAAAACTTCTCTAAAGCAAATTTCACACTCCTCAAAACCGAGGTGGAATCCTTCAAAGCCCCCGTGCCTGTGGAAAATACGGCCCAGACCATAGAATCCTTTATAAACGCATTCTATGAACACCTTCAGGAATGCATGGATCATGCGATCCCAAATAAAACCAAGACCCAATCCTCCAAAGGCAGATGTCCTGTCTGGTGGACCCCAGCCATAAACAAACTATACAATAGAAGGAGGAAGCTACTAAATGATAGAGCAAAATCCCAAAAAGGGAAGGCATCACTGATCAGTATTAGCAAAAGCTACGGGCACTCATAAAATTGTCTAAGGCCAGCTTTGAGAGAAAAATTGCACAGGACACTAAGGATAATCACAAGACTTTCTTTAGTTATGTTAGGAACCTGGGTGGTAATTCCCAGATATGCTCAGAATTAGTCCAAAATGACAAAAAATACACCAAACCCACAGACATTGCCAACATCCTAGCTGACAGGTTCAGCAAACTCCCCACCAAAGGGCAAATATCTATCCCAGCAGAGTGCTGCCTCCCTGACATCTCAGATGCTCAGGTAAGAGCCGCCCTCTCCAAAGCAAAAAACACAGCATCAATGGGACCAGACTGTGTCCCGGGCTGTGTCCTACATGAACTCCAAGAAGAGCTAAACCCAAACATAAAACTACTGTTCAATCTCAGCCTTACTACAGGATATCTGCCCAAAGAGTGGCGTACAGCAACAGTGGTCCCTCTCCATAAAGGTGGTGCCTCAATGGATCCTGGAAACTATCATCCCATAAGCCTGACTAGCTTGGTCTGCAAAGCTATGGAAAGGATCATCATGGACCTCATAAATAAAGATATTGGGGACCTACAGACACTGGATCCTACCCAGTTCGGCTTTGTTAAGGGCAGATCCTGCCTCTTAAACCTGGTTGATTTCTTTGAAACAGTCACCAAGGCCATTGACGAGGGGAAGGTGGTCCACACAGCCTACCTGGACCTCGCAAAAGCCTTCGATACAATACCCCACTTGGGCATTATAGATAAGCTCACCAGCTTAAATATAAACCCCTATGTCACTAGATGGATTGCAAACTGGCTCAAGGACAGAACTCACATGGTTAGAATTGCTGGAGCCATGTCAGACTCCAAACCAGTTACAAGTGGTGTCCCACAAGGCTCAGTCCTGGGGCCGCTCTTGTTCGGCATATATTTCTCGGAGGTACAGGACAACACGGAAGGACTGTGGCTGACCAAGTTTGCAGATGACTGCAAACTGGGCACAATAATCAACTCTCCAGCCGACACAAGCATCCTTCAAAAGGGCCTCATAGAAACAGACAACTGGTGCCAGAGCCATGGCCTCAAGCTAAATGCCAAAAAGTGTATAGTCATCCCCTTTGGCAAAAACAAAGTGCCCACAAATTACCACATAGGTGGCAATCCATTAAGTACAGAAGAAGTAATTAGGGACCTGGGGACCCAAGTTGATAGCAATCTCTCATTTGACAACCACGTGGCCAAAATGGTTAGAAAAACATTTTATATAGCCCACCTAATCATGAAGGAATTCACATCTAGATCAGGGGAGGTCATTGTGCCTCTTTACTCATCCCTCATCAGGCCCATAGTTGAGTACAATGCCCCTTTTGGGATGTACCTTTCCAGACACCTGCAGCAACTGGAAAGACCCCAAAAGTACCTCACCAAGAGGATCAAAGGGCTCAAACAGATGCCATATGCTGCCCGGTTAAAGAAATTCCAGCTCTACTCAGTGGCATACCGCCTGTTCAGAGGCGATCTGTGCCTGACGTATAAAGCCATGTCCAACCCGGAATTAATGGACATGCTGCACCTCAGAAAATCCAAATCCCATCAAGCTACGAGCTCGAGAGACTTGAACCTCAGCACTGAAATAAATAGGGCATGCTGGAGGGACAGATTCATAACCCAGAGGCTCCCTTCACTCTGGAATAAAATCCCAGTCCAGGTTAGGCAGAGTCCCTCATTGACTCTCTTCAAGAGGAATCTTGATGAGTGGATGGGAGATCGTAGGTTTACCCTGGGGTATCACTTCTGTGTCACTGTTAGACAGAGGCACAATATACTAACCTCGAAAAAGAGCATAGCAAAATAAATTTAAAATGGGTGGCGAAAGCCAAACACATTCTGGCTAGGCTTATAAATGCCCTAGGGCAGATAGCCTAGTATGAACCTATGAACCTATATATATATATATATATATATATATATATATATATATATTTATTTATAGCTGGATAAATATACAGTATACATACACACACACACCAAAGTTATTGTCATGCACATGCATCTGTCAGTCTGATTCTCTGTCTTTGGTTGCAGACGTGGCTGAAAAAGGTCCTCAAATCAAAGTGCTTCCCCAGTTAAAAACTGTAAAATAAAACAACTGCCATAAAAACATGCATTCTGTCCAGGCAACTATTATTTCTGGAGGTGTAATTACAAGACCAAAAAAAGGAGCTTAAAGGGACACATGAAAAGGCCGCTGTCTACTTAATTTTTGTTTGTTCACTGGGAATTTCCAGCTGGCCACATCAGATTTCTAGTGAAGGGAAGAAAGCCTCCAGCAGAAATATGATAAACAAGAATAAAGATGATCAGGCAGAAACACAATGAAAGAAAAAAACAGAACCTAATATCACAGCTAAGAATACCATTAACAATCTTTAATGGGCTACAAGAGAAGAGAAATAATGTTACAAATGTTATTATTCATAGTTTTAGTACATTAAAGCAAGTTAGGAAGTTAACAGAGAAGATGAGTATACAGTGTGCAAA
Organism: Protopterus annectens; assembly: GCF_019279795.1. Lineage (NCBI taxonomy): Eukaryota > Metazoa > Chordata > Ceratodontiformes > Protopteridae > Protopterus > Protopterus annectens. Next base: position 774,330,431 of record NC_056734.1, read on the forward strand.
AACATGAAGAATGTATAATACATACAAAGGAACAGCATATGAAGTAAACAAATAGTTATGACAATAGACAAGTAACTGGTGTTAGAGACTTGGACAAAAACTAAATGCCAAAGAATGCATAACAGTATCCTTTGGGGAGTTGGCCATCCCTGGTATCTACCTTATCAACAACACGCTCTTAAGAGTTGACCCAGTAGTCAGCGACTTGGGGATACATACAGGCAGTAATCAAGCCTTTGACCATCACTTCTTTATGACAGTGGGGAAATCATTCTATGTTGTGGAACTTTAGTTGTGGCATCTAGGTCCAAGAGAGTTCATTGTTCCACTGTATTAGGCATTGATCAGACATATCATTGAGTACAATGTCATCTCTGGCATGTACCTAACCAGGCACATCCAACAACTGGTATGTCCACTGAGGTTCCTGACTAAAATAATATCAGAGCTTAAATAACATGTCCTATGCAGACCACTTTAAAGGCTCTATCTATGTATTCTGTCTCTTATACACTTTTGAGGGGAGATCTACTTCTGGCATACCAGATCCTTTGGACCCCACTTTGATGATGATCTGCATATCCACAAAACAATCAGCACCAGAATTACCTGTTCAAAAGAATTGAACCTTATCTGCGACATAAACAGGACTTGCTGGAGAGACCAGGATATATCACAGAGGCTACCCCTTCACTGTAACAGGCTCCACATCCATGTGAAGCAGAGTTCCTCCCTAACCAAACTGAAGTGAAACTTGTACAACTGGATGGGGAACAGGAAATTCAACCCTTGTTTGGTATTGATGTCTCAAATGGACAACGGCAGCTTACAAATGTTTCATTTCCCAAGCCCCTGCTTACACTTATCAAGGGTACCACAACTTGTCAGAGATTTGGGATGCATGGCTAGGCTTAAAAAGGCCCCACTCTTTGTTAGTCTACTACACACTGTGACACCTCCTCTCTGGGCCAGTAATCCAGAAGCTTGAATCCTCACCACTGACACTGGAGGGATGTTCACTTGGAATAAAAATAGATGCATGCAGTATTTCCATATGCAGCTCTCTGCACCAACCACAATTTCCCTTAAGAGCACACAGGGAACACACTCAGTCCAGGGTCTGAGTTTCTCTCTCTGTCTCCCTCCACATCCCCAATAAAACTCCCCACTGGAACAGCTATAGAGTTGAGTCCTCAGCCAAGTGTCTAATCCAAGTCCTCCACCACTCTCTCAGTGAAACCAGTGCTTTGTGTCCCTGCTCCAAGCAGCGGACACACACACTTCTTGATATTTGACTTTCACATACACACACACGGAAAAGGCTGGCACATATTTACTAGCTATGCCCCGTTCTCCCCCATGCTATAAGGTAGTTACTGCCACCAGACACTACAAAGCCAGCTACTTTAAGGTTCTTACAAGGGTACCCAATTCTACTGAGTGAAATTAATATTAGTACAAATGGCAGTGTTTTGATCAATGCAGTAAGGCTTTCAGGAGTGGCCACAGAGTCGCCAAATAGGTATGAGTACTCCCAAAGGTTAAAATATTCTCCAAGCCAAAGTCACAACAAAAACTTTAAATATATTTAATAATAAATAATAAAAGAACATGAAAATACTAAATATCTCTTTACAATACAACACCAGAGTTTCTGTCACGGGAAATATTAAAATAACACAGATGAATATATTCACATAGATACAGCAAAACAGTACTTAACTAATCTCACTATATTATCCTGACTGAGCTAAAGAATTATTATTCCATGGTCACTTACTAGAGCAAGGCAAGATGAAGTAGGTGAGGGGTCCTTCTTTGTCAGGTGCCAAAAACAGACTACATTGAGACTTCTGTCTCATCTAGTATTGAAATATCATGTCAGCGTATGGAATGACATCATACACATTTGGTCATCTGACTTCTGGTTCCCATACTACCCCCATTACTAAAAACTAACCCAGAATCTTGCACATATGTGTCAATAATACACACACAAAGAGATCTGCTAGGATCAGTTGCAGCTTCTGGAAGTCATAAAATAATTTCAAACATCTACCCTTCCAGAGTACCAATTAGCTTCTAGACATTCTGTCTCTGGCTGCAATCAGACCTGCATGATACAATATTTATGGCCTAAATTAAGTAAATAATTTCTTACTAGTTTTCAAAGTTAACTGGACTGAGATTAACCTCTTCTCTTCCAGTATCCTCTGCTAAAACATACACATTTAATCAGTTACAATATAGTCAGGACCCAATGTTGGTACATTTTTAATGCAAGCAGCTTTACAAATATGTTTTTCAACACATGCATCTGTACAAATCAGATATACAAATGACATATAATTCTTTACAAAATCCCAGATAGCTGTGTTGGCATATATTACACATCTACTTTCCTTTTTCTTTTGTTATAGCTGGCAATATCTCACATTGTCACACACACTAATGAATGTATTCATTTTGTCACACATAACTACATGTTTAACAACTTTATGTAATAGACTGTCATACAGCACCATTATTGGCAACAATATGGATCAGACTTGGAGAAAGGAAACATATCTGAAGCAGCAGGTAAACAGAAAAAAAATACATGCTTACAAACATAACACAGGAAAAGGAGAGAAAATACTAATCAGCGAAAGGAAACTGGTAGATGAAATAAATCAGAGTTGAGCAAAATGGCGTAGTAGAGAAGGAACAGTTTAAGAGGAGCAGATGTGAAGGAAATGGTATACAAGTTTGAGTTATAAATAAAAGCCAATAAGTAGAATACACAGGAAATCAGTGAGCAGGTTGCAAAGTAAAGGGAGTGTAAAGGGGATCATTAGTCAATGGGCTGGGAAAGGGGGGGGTAGGAAACTGATGCCATCTGGTAATGCTGACGTCAAAATACTTAACCGATTCTTAACTTCTAATTCCGGTTTGAGAAAGGATTTTGGCATTTGTTGGTCAACAACAAGCAATCTGCTAGAAAAACTGCATCACTACATGTATTTTTTGAAGGAGGAGCGTGCAACAGAAATACTTTCAGCAAGCAAAGAGAATGCAACTTGTGAGTAGAACACAGGTGGTTTCATACTAAGTGATTTCTCCTATTAATGTACATGTAAAGTGTTCATGTCAGGACACTGGTCATCCTGGAACACAGATATACTGCAATCTATAGTAGAAAACAAAAATAACACAGGGATCCAACAAAGGCACATAATGCTTGTATGCGTGAATATTGGTGGAGACATGGGGATGTCAAAAGATGCAAAATAAAAGATGCCAAAAATTCGTCTGAAAGGAAAAAGGTTCTCACCGTTCATGACAACATAGTGTTCCTGTAGGCAGGCAATTCCAAGAACATGATGAAGCAACAAGGACTGTTAAATGTATAAACTAAAAGTTAAGGACGTCTTTGCTGGAAGGCCTCAAGGGTGCTCATGGATGTTTGTTTTGTGGCTGGTAATGCTTTCAGCACATCAACATCAACCAAGTCATCCAAGAGGTCCTTCAGACTTTATAAAATGATAATTTCTCAAAGTTTTGCAGCATTTGTACTTAATCATAATTACTGTGGGGGTGGGGGGCTCTGCTGCTAATGGGAAAGTGACAAAGTTCCGCACAGAAGAAAAAGAAATCTAAAAGTTTCGCCATGTTGGCTGAATTGACTGAATAGCTTTTAGTGACCTTATCTTTATAACAGCAATGCATTCAAGCTAATTGTACAAACACAACTAATGTATTACAGAAACTGATGAAAGAAATTGGAGTCATCTACCTCTGCAGTATGCATTACATATCATTTTGTGCATTTTATTAAAAGGGCTATACATGAAGTATGCACTTTATTATATTTACTGTAGCACTCTAGTGGGTGACGTACACAGATGCATTTTAAAGTCACACAAACATTTAGGCAACACTTTTGCACTGAATAGTCTCGGCTCCCAGGACATGCTACAAACATTCCACAGCTCACTCCTTGTGCTGTCAAATTTTATGCAGTCATGCTCAGCATTCTGTCCAAAATAAGCAGTATGATTCATTTCTAACAGACTCCCTTGAGAACAGTTCCACCACAGAACCAGCTGAAGTTGCTAAGTGAAAATGTGTAAATAATAACAGAGCTGTACATGCTGAACAAAATTAGAGAAGTTGAGATCTTGACTTCTCCAAAAGCATCCACTCAGTGTCCCAGAAGAAAAAGGAAAGAAAAACCCTCAGCTTTGTTTAAGAACCTTAATGATCTGTGAGAACTCACAAGTCTCAATGTATATATGGTTACATACAAAATGTAACAAAACCAACTCATGCCAAGCCAGAGATAATTTCCTCAGGGCTGAAAACTTCAGAAATTATGCTTGCCAAAAACAGTCTGGCTTGAGATAAAACATATTTTATATATATATATATATATATATATATATATATATATATATATATATATATATATATATATAATTTATTATTTAAATGGGTAAGTGGGCTAGTTTGTGAACCTTTTAAAGCCATGACCCAAGCAACAAGGGCAAGGGTAAATACATTAAACATATGGACAATTTAATGTAGTCAACCAGCATTGTTTTGGGGAGGTGGGCTATTCACCTGAAGATGTGAACCTTTATTCTAGATGATTGTCACTGCTGAAGTGACACCCCCGACCTCATGTGCAAAAATCAAAAAGGGATTGTGGATGGATAGAGGAAACAGTAGCAACCAGAGGAAATACAAAAAACATCAAAGGCCTCAGTTTTTTTGCAGATGCCTCAAGCCCTCTTGGTAGTAGAAAAAACCCAAATTAAAAAAAAATGTGATAATATACAAACAAAATACAAAATAATAATGTATCAAACAATAATACCACAACACATATAGTAAGTATAGCACCCCTGTAGATAGGTAGGAGTGGTGGGCAATTCTAGAGTGGGAAGGAGTCTGGTGGATCACATTCCTCAGAGGATTCCTCCGGATATCTACACTATGGTAGGTACAAAACTGTACTATAACCTTCAAGTCCTGCACTGCAGTATGGTGAAAAAGGGGTGGAAACTACAAGAAAACTAGGGAGGAGGAAATGAAAGAACAGAAGTGGAGAAGCCAGCAGGTGACAGTAAAACAGCAGTGGCAAAGCCAGCACGGATAATGTATAGAGAGGTATGTCACGGAGGCAGCGTATAAGCAGCCTCTATAAAAAGTATGCTCTTGCATCAAACTTGTGGCTGTGAAAAGATGGGAGTGTGAGTTAGTGTGGCCCTTGTGATTCTTTCTGATCTGTTCTCTTCTGGTTTTTTAGTTTAGGAGTAATAAAATTCAATGCAATTTCCTATGGAGATTGTCTGTTTCTGTCTTTTTCCAAGTTTTCCTTCTTTTCCTGTTGCATAAGCTACCAGAAGTTTGTCAGTTTTTATTGTTTTCTGTCTCCTCCAGGTAGTGTTTGTGTACATCTGTTGCATGTAAGTATGTATGAGCTTTTTCTCTGTCTGGTGGATTGGGGAAGAATGAAGGTGGGTTTTCTGATAGAGAGAAGAGACATACCACCCACTCCAGCATAAATAGGAGATTTGTTCATGGACACTCTATCTTGATGGAAGATCAGGAACATCATTTCTTTAGTTAGTATGTAGGATGTCTGAGTTCTTGAATCTCATCCATCTTAATACTTGTCCATCATGTGCCCCATCTCCGCGGTCTAGAGCATCTGTCGTTGATAGTTTGTCTTGGTTGACTTTGCTGAAGGGCAGTCCTGTGTTGACTGACAGGCCTGAGCTTTCCATAAGAACAACTCTTTTTTCAATTTTGGATCATTGGCTTTTTTTGCTGAGACCACAAATCAAATTTGAGGTACCACTGTTTTTTTCTTATATGAAGCCAGGCATGAGGGACCAGAATTATGCAGGCCAAGTAGGAAGATGCTTGTAGCATCTTTATAGCACTTTCTTGATGGCTCTGCTTTGTTAAGATTTTTGTTAGAGCCAGAAAAGGTTCTTCTTTGCAGTTAGAGAGATGCCATTGTTTTGATTTGTCCAGTTTGTGTCCAGTTCAGGTCTTATTCAGATTTGATATTTGGGATGGAATCAGCCTTGACTTTTTGTATTGGGTATGTATAGCCAGGGCTTGTAGATGACCTTGTCTTTTCTTTTGTCTTGTTGTTTTTTTTGTGTTTTTGTTTATCAGGCAGTATCAGGTTAGAGTCCAGGATGGGAAGGGATAGTCTCTTGATTGATTACTGATGCCAGGCATTTCGTGAACACTCTGGGCGCGGTAAGAAGCCAAAGGGCAGCTGGAATTGATAATGTTGATCCTGCCTGATCCTGCAAGAAATATCTCTTATCTTTGGTCTTATGGGGGGACGTGGTATTATGCCTCCCTGAGATCTAGAGTTACCAGCCAAGACCTACTCCTCAGCCATGGAAGAAGAAGCTAGAGTCAGTCATTTTTGAATTTTGAAACAATGAGAATGTGTTTAGGAGCGGACAGATCTAGAATAGGCCTCCATTTGTTTCAGAAACAAGAAGACAATGGAAGAACATGCAGCCTCTACATAGTAACTGGAGGTCAGGACTGAACCTCAGAACCTGGATCTCAGGCAGATGCACTGCCACTAAGCCACCATACTTCTAATATTCAAATGTGCATCCCAGAGTGAAGTAGGATGCTATCACATATATAGTGGCAAATTCTGGTGTAATTTCTGAATTACCTACAAGTGTATTTCTAGGCAAGCACCTTATGATGTGCATGTGGTTGATCAGACAAAGCTCCTAAGTGCACGCCTGCCAAATCACATACATAACTTTCAATTGTCCAGATTTTCACAGAATGTCTAAATTTTTGCCTCATATTTTTTGTCTGTTTCTCATAAAACTGTAGTTTTCTGGCAAATCACTGGCAACTCATTGAGGACTGAAGTCAGAAAACAATGGCACACATTTGAGTTTCAGACTTCATATCCTTCAGAAAAAATTCATGCTAATGCAAAAAACATGTTATTCTATCAACTTTTGTTTGCAAGGTAATTAATTAAAAAAGTGTCTTGTTTTAATATTCTAATGTGCATAGAAATGCAGACTAATAGAACTGCATGTCATAATGTATCTACATATATTGACAATGCATTTTAAACTGTGCATTCAGACATTCAGAAGTAGTTCTGAAGCTTTAGTCATGTTAAGACATCAGTACTGCAGAACTATTTATCCCAATATTAAACACTATTCTAAGATATTTTCACTATAGTTAGCTAAAATAAACAATAATGCAACCTGTCTTTATGATGCTGAAATAAAACTACTGTCACTTGCAGTTAATGCACAACTAAAACATTTTATAACTTTTCACTGTGTAAAAGGTTGTGCATATGCAATTTGGCATGGCTATAAAGGATAAACACTGAAAGAAGTATGAACTGAATAGTATTAAAACAAGTGAAAACATCAACTTGTGGTACCAAACATCATAATTTGCTTTTTGAAATGCTGAATATATTCCAAGTTTCTTTCATGACATACACTAATTAAGGCATTCAGGTGTTTTCTCCTATGAAGTGGGTTACCAGCGCCTATCAGCTCATCTGACTTTTCATTTTCTACCACATCACCTTTTCCTAACTGTACATGCTATGTGACTACTACATAGTATGGATATACTTTTATTTTTATTTGCCAATTGGGTGGGCAAACTGGTCCTTGGAACCTTTTCAGGTATGCCTTATGTGTAAAAGGCACAAAAAACACATTAACATTTACAATTTGAAGTGTGTGTACAGCATGACGGACTCATTTAAAAGTTATAAAGTTTACAATATAGAAGTGCAGAGTACACAAAGAAATGTACACCACACTAGAACATTTAATATTTACATGAAACAAAGTAAACGTTTAAATGAAGTAGAGCAATTTTGAAATATTACATTCACACACTCTTGAGATTTCTCTGTGTAATATCTATAATGCTTCAGTCTGTATTACATATTCTCCTACAGCAGATTAAAGCCTTGATGATAGTGATACATGCATCTTTACAATTTGTGAAATGAGTAAACTGACTACAATAGAATTCTCCGCTCAGAGAAGGAAGCAGTAGATTCAGCAACTGTTAATGAATAAAGGAAAGAATTTAACTACTGTCTCAGGAATAGTTACAACTGTAAGCTTCTTTTAAGCATTCAAGTATTTTTTTTCTGAAACTAGTGAGCTGAATAATTTGTCTTAATTTTGGATGTAGAAGGAAACAAATGCATTGAATCTTCTTTCTGCTAATGCAAGACCAAAGGGCAGATGGCGTGTGCTGTCATATTAGCTGTGCAGGTATGAAGGCGCCATGGATGCTAGTGATTTCAAAGCAAGGAGGCTGCAGGAAGTGAAAGAATGTGTGGAATTAACTGGAATGGGGAGGGGCTATAGTACAGCAGATTAGTGATCCTTTACCTGTGATGAAGCAACAGATAGGATCTGCCACTTTCACCCACAGACTGCCTCAGTATCACTTATTCTAATCACTTTTTTGACTACTTACATTTCACATACCTGACTGCAATCAGTGGGGCTATCACAAGGTAAAATTAAGCCTTAAACAAAGGACTCCATGATGCCTCTCCATTGCTGGACAATGGCATCCCCATACCTTAAGTGTCACCTACTGCCCCACTTTTTTACTCATCTTGGACACCCCTACTATCCAGCCCCCCGCCATCCTGGACTCCCTCACTCTCTAGACATGTCTAGATGTTCTATTATGCATTTTATGCCTTATTTCTGAAAGATATTGCTTGTTTACTGTTTTTTTTTTTACTGGTAGCCAGAAGTGTGCCCCTCCTCATATTCAGATAAAAACACTTACTTTTTCACATGCACGCAAACAGTCCACTTTGTCTCTGACATCTGAGATCTATCACGAGACACACACACACACACACACACACACACACACACACACACACACACACACACTGCATATTATCTACAGGCAAACTGGTCCAATGTCAATTAATCTATGGCATATATTTTCAATGTGCTGCAGGAAACCAGGGCACTTGGATAAAACCCACACATAGAATGGAAGGGCAAGCAAACTCCACATAAAAGCATCATAGCCAATAGTTCAACCAGAAAACCAAGCACTGTGATATGGCAACCCTATTTGCTGTATCTCTTTGCCAATGATCATTTGCTTTCACATCCATTTTATCTTGCACAGACAACCCAAGACAACCACATATTGTGTACACTGCTGATGTCTAATCATGATGGAGAGACAACCACTTATTGTGTGCACTTCTGATGTCTGATCATGATGGAGAAAGTGAAAGAAATTATGTCCCACCTGTTACTCTAACCCCAACACACCCACACCCAAAAATACATTAAACATAGCAATGATAATTTCACTGTGGATTTCTGCAAATACAATGAACTGTAAGTCAGTGTCCCTAACAAGCCCAGAGACTATTCAATATGGGACAAAGGATATAATGCATATTTATGTCTAATGCTGAACTGGGAACAAATTGCTGTTAATGTAGTCATCTGGCTTTAGGAAATGAACATTGTCTCTAATAGTTAGCAAACAGCTGGGGCAACTTACCTTTCATAGGTTCATAGGTTGGTACTAGGCTATCAGCCCTAGGGCCTATGCAAGCCTAGCCATAACAATTCCCTGGCTATTTCTTCCCACATTATTTACTTTCTTGGACCCCTGTCGAGCAGGGTGACTGACGTGATCCCTGGGGTGAATTTCCTTTCTCCCATCCAATTGTCAAGGTTCCTCTTGAAGAGGTCCAAAGAGGCACTCTGCTTGACATGTATGGGCAATCTATTCCAGAGTCTGGAGAGTCTCTGGGTCAGGAACCTATCTCTCCAGCATGTTTTGTTTATTGTGATGACAAGGTTTAGATCCCTGTAGCGTGTAGCTCTGAGGGATTGGGATTTATTTAAGTGTAGCATGTCCAACAGCTCTGGGTTTGACATGGCCTTGTATGTTAAGCAGAGATCGCCTCTGAGTAGACGATATGCGACAGAGTATAGCTGGAGTTTTTTAAGGCGGTCAGCCTCTGTACCCATCACTTATCACTACACTACTGACAGTGTGTACCTCAAATTCTGTAGTTTAAAAAAATGACCATAGTAAAATATTCTAACTTACTTTACACAAATGCAAAGCAGTCCTGCAAAGTCAGACTAATGAGTGCTTAGCCTGCCCACAACAGCAAGGTAATTAATTTTCTCCCACTGACACCCCATGGATCCAGCAATTACACACGTTTGACTGTGCATATGTTTGATATCTGCTAAAAGCTAAAACAGTAATGAACTCATCAACATGTTTCAAGTTTTCTCATAAAAATACAGCAAATGCAGTAAACTATGCTGACTTACTAGCCAAAAAGGCACACTAAGTCCTGTAAAGCCAGAAAGAACAGGGTTATAGTTGTATACTAGGCTAAAGGCCACTATTACCCTTATAAGACTAGCTGTGCAAATCAAATGTGACCCATATGTTTGACCGGTATAGGTGTGATTTACTGACAACTTCTATGCATCAGACATAGAGGCACCAGACCATGGTTGAATTTCTGATTACTCACCCATTCATCCAATTTGAACCTGAATAGTGTTAGGGAGGAACTCTGCTTTACATGGATACGGATCCTGCTGCAGAGAATGGAAATTCTCAGAGAAACATCTCTCTCTCTCTCCAACATGCCCTGTTTAGGTTGCAAGCAACATTTAGGGCTTTTGATCTAGTAGTTCTGATGCTGCTTGTTTTGTGGATGTGTAAAAGGTTCATCAAGACATGGTCCTGGGATGCCTCGTACTCGAAACAAAGATCACTTCTCAAAAATCTGTACGATAGAAATAAAAAGCAATCTAGAGCCACAAGCTAAAATGATGAATTTAGTCGCATTTAAATTCATCATTTTAGCTTGTGGCTCCAGACTGCTTGCTGTTATTTCTGTTTTTTATTTTGGTTCATCTGGACTTGTACCTCAGGTTATTTATTTAAGTCTGTATGATACTGACTATAGAGACAGGGCTTTGAGGCTATCAGCACAGGTCATTGTGCTCACTTCCTATATTCTTTTTGTAAGGAACCTATGTGGATGATGCAGAAGCTGCACGTGTCTAGTCAGGTACATACGAAGGGGGCATTATACTCTATGATGGGTCAAATGAAGGCTGAGTACAGTGGTATGATGACCTCTCTGGACCTAGATGCCATGTCATTAGAAGATGAGCAACATAGAAGGATTCTTACTACCCTGGACGCTTGTTGGTTGAAGGCTATGTTACTGTCTACATGAGTTCTCAGATCCCTGACTCATGAATCAACTTTTAGGGGTGTTTTATTGACGATACTTACCTGGGGAGGCTGACATCTTAAAGGGTACTATAATGTATTCTAGGTATTTAGTTTTAAAGCATGGCTTTGGCATCAAGCAGTTGTCTCTGTTAGCACTTTTCAAAGGGTGCTGTCATCTTAGGGGGATTAAATAATTCCTCCAAGTTTGCAACCATCTGCAAACTTGCTCAGCCAGAGGTCTTTGACATTGGCTTTGATATTTGAGAAGTAGATGCCAAAGTGGAGTAGGTCCAGCACAGAGCCCTGAGGAACTCCACTGGAGACCAGCCTCTTTGTGGAGGTGGCCTCACCAATCCTAACCTCTTGGGTCTTATTCATGAGACAGCTACCTATCCAGCATGTTATAGAGAGTGTTAAGCCTAGTTCCACAAGTTTGTGGAATGTTTAAACTGAGCAGATGGTAAAATGGTTAGTCATTTTTATCTGCATACAGACATCCCAAACCTAGTCATTATATGTCCACTGTTTACTGCATACACCATAGACATCTGGTTATGATAAAAAATAACAGTCACAGTACTGTATTTCAACTTTTCTTCAAACAGGCATTAGCAACATTACATTATTCCAATTTGCTTCACACAAACTAAGTACTGTAAAGCAAAGCCACACTAGTAAGTACATAACAGCAGGGTGAGTCATTTCCAGCTCTACCCAGAAATTACATCAATAGCTGCCTGACTGTAAAAAAAAAATAAATAAATAAAAGAAATTGTGGCCACAGTAATGTCATTCAACTTTGTTTCACAGAAACACAAGGTTGCTAGAAAGCCACAGGGCACCCCAGCCTTAGTTCTGTAAAACTGTCTGCTGTCTATCACATTTGCTTGTCTGCCAGGATTAAAAAAATATTTACTCCACCCTAATAATGATTAAAACTGGTTTGAAATGGGCCATGACATTTGTTTTCAGATTTAAAATTTGTGGGCTTTCTATCCCACCTATGATCGAGACAATAAATCAGATTTGTTGTCTAGATCATGGGCGAGACAGATAGGAAAGTCCAAAAATTAAGTTGTCAAGTCAGATGTACAGCACCTATTTTACAAGGCATTCCTATTGTGGCTATTTTGAACACAGTGCTATGGACCATTTGTTACTTATTTTAAAGTGAAGCAAATCTGCAGGAGTGTTTATTTGCTTAAAATGAGTAAGCAAGCAACTAAGTAAATAAATCAGAAAAGCATCCCTAGCTCAGTGGCACCCTAGGCAACTGCCTAGTTTGCCTATGTGTATGGTAGGCCATGGGCTGCTAACATTTTCATGTGCTGGTAGTAAGAGTGTTGTTTCACAGACAGGTTAATAATTCATCCTCACTCATTAACCTAGATAGTATATACAGACAGGGTTCTTTTTTATTTCCTCATTTTATCCCTTCTTTAATGTTAAAAGAAATTATGTAGCCACTTATTAAAGTTGATACCTTGCCAGAACAACACAGCTTAGAGCTGGGTTCATGTTTTGCAGTTATGGAGACTACTAGCATGATGTACCTAGTGTGGAAGCTGGATAATGGAAATAGCAGGCATCATATCTCTAGGATCCCCTGACTTATACTCAGAGGGTTTCTGGGGCCAATTTATCTGTAAAATTAGAAACCCATGATGATAGTAGGAAACGGCATATGCTACTGTGACCATTTCTAACTACCCACTATGGGTAAAAGGTTATAATGCAAATTTTTGTCCAGCAGCAAATCAACCACAAAGGGATCTACTGCTGAAATCTGATTTTAGAAACTGGACAGAACTTGCTGTTTTTTGCTGGGGGGGGGTCACTGATGACTAAATGAGGGATTTGATACCATGAAATAACCCCTTGGTTATGTACTGATGCACTTTCTACTATGGTTGTGATTTACACCACTCTTTTTTTTTTCTGAAAATATTTTTTATAAATTAATGGTACGTGATGGTATGAAGGTTGAGGGTTGAATATGACTTCTACTCTGATTTAGTGATGCTACCCTATAATTTACTGGAAAACAATAAGGCTGGATTCTGTGGTACTCTCTGATGCACTCTAATTCCATCAAGAAAGACATCATCAGAGGAGTAGTAGTGCCGAATTTCCCCTTCTGAGAAGTGCTTGCTTTGCTCTGAGTTTGTGTGTTGGGGGGACTCAAATTTATTTCTATTCTGATATGACTGATTCTACAGTGACTTGATTATGCAGCAGCCCACTATTTCCATTAAGTTAAGGCAATAATGAGAAAACAGGGTAAGTATGCTTTGTCTGTAACTGTAAGTAACTTGTCATAAATTAGAGTGCCTCTTCGTGTGTGGCACAGAGATGTTACATTGCTGTGTCATGGCAAGGTTTTGATAATGTATTCACATGGAATTGGCAGTCAATGCCTCTGATTAGAATTACTTGATCAGGCAATTTCCAATTGTATATATTTTTGAATGGCTGTTTTGCTTTCTTCATCCCATGGAGGTTGATTTAGTAAAGTGCATTTGTTTACCTTTAATGCTCCATTTCTCACATAATGTTTCTGGACTGCACAGCCCTGTAAAAATGAATTTGTTTTTTTTTTTTTTTTGTCTATGTTAAAATACAGGCCACAGATTCTACATCATACTCCAGCATGTAGTTGGATAACTGATGAAATTATTTCATGTTGCTATGGAGAGAGGAGGAATGTCTGTACATCAGTTGCCAGATGGTGTACAACTGGCTCAGTGTTATAGTTTAATGCACAGAGTAGATTCTAAAGCAACATGAGCCATTGTAAAGTTATTATTGAAAGTGATCTCTGTGTTCTTCTTGGTACCTCAGAGACAGACCACCTCAGAGACAGACCACCTTGTTACGTTGGATGAGATGTGGTCTTCCTGGATAATTTAGCACTATCTGATTACAAAAACAACTTGGCTGTAGATGTATACAGCATTCAAGGAAGGGTAAAAGAGGTGGGAGATTCTGACAATAGGACATTTTTTTGCAGGCTACACTAAGTATATGGCTACAATAGTCATACTCATGGAGATGGACCTTTGTAATTCTACCTCCACTATTTAACTTCTGAGATTTCATCATCTAAACAGAAATAACAGGGCTACTGTCACACACAAGCATTTAGCCTTAAACTAGTCTTCATCAGATCATCTGAAGAGGCCTAGTTAAGGGCAACAGCACTCATCTATTTAATACCTTCTATTTTCAATAAAAAAATTAACTATTTCTAAAGAATCAAACAAGTGTTTGATTATGCAGAAGTCTCCACAGAGCTGGTCTACAATTTATCATCTCATCCAACAACTTAATTGCGTATGAATTAGCAGTTTCCATCTTTAAGGTGCATCAAACTGACTTATTGTTGAGATCTGTTTTACTGTCCAGAGATGATGCCGACTGATGCACTGGTACAAAAATGCTATTACAGAGGGAAGGGAATCATATCTTTTCCATTGTCATCATCCCCTTTGGAAAAAACCCAGTTCCCATGAATTACCACATCAATTGTAGTCCACTGAACACAGAAGGCGTCATAAGAGATCTGGGAACACAGGTTGACAGCAACCTCTCTTTTGACCACCACACTGCCACTGTGGTCAGAAAGTCCTTCTATGTGGCACATCTCATTACTAAGGGTTTTGCATCCAGGAAGAAAGAAGTCATTGTCTTCCTCTACTCTTCCCTCATTAGGCCAATCGTCGAGTACAATGCCCCATTTGGCATGTACCTCACTAGACACCTACAACACCTGGACAGCCCAAAGAAATACCTCACAAAGAGGATCTTAGGTCTTAAACACTTGTCCTATATGGACAGACTCAAAAAACTCCAACTATTCTCCGTCTCATATTGCCCACTTAGAGGCGATCTCTGCTTGACTTACAAAGCCATGTCTGACCCAGCTCTGTTAGAAATGCTACATCTAAAGAAATCCCAATCCCTCCACACTACACAATCCAGAGACCTCAACCTCATTACCTCAATCAACAGAACAAGCTGGAGGGACAGGTTAATAACCCAGAGACTGCCCATCCTACAGAATAGACTTCCCATACATGTCAAGAGAAGTGCCTCACTGGCCCTCTTCAAGAGAAATATTGATGTGTGGATGGGAAATAGAAAATTCACCCCGGGGATCACTCCAGTGGCTCAACTAGACAGAGGCACTGGGAACTAAGGTCAGGTGGCACGATGCCAGGGTAATCCTATGGGCTAGGCTTGTAAAGGTTCCAGGGCCATTAGCCTAGTACACACTTATGAGAGATCTCGGAGTTGGCATATACAAGTAAGCAGGGAGTATGGAGCGATCAGGAGGGCTTGCCCCCCCACTGTGAAAAACACTGACTTTTTGTTTGCATGCTCCAGATTTATGTCTTGGAGCATGCTCAGTTGAGTGTTGTTCCTTTAGGATTGATTATATTGTGTTAGTGGTATGTTATTTGATCTGTGGGTAGATCAGGTTACATATACCTGTAGATGCTTATATTTCTGCCTTGAAACAGGGTAGGATGGAAATGCCTCAGGTCACTGTACCAATGTTCATCAGAATGGGTGATGCCAGAGACATCTCATAGTATGCTGGCAAAGTCACGTCTGGCATCCACGTTCCTATATGGTAAATCTACATGTAGAAAAATGGTAACACCCCCCCCCCGTGTGCTTAGATAGAGTAGTAGATAACATTTGTAGAGAAGGTATTGTGCAAAGTACCACTGAACTATGATACTATTCTCTCACTGTATCATTGTACTACATCTCTATGAATGGTTACAATGCTGTACTATGCTGGTGTGGGCATATATGTGGAAACAGTAACTAATGGCCAGCATGTGGGTGAAACCAAAAAGGCACAAAACACAGCAAATGGAATCAAATCATGCCATAAAAATGGCTAAAGTAATTTTATTGTCCATACCGGTTTCGGCAAGATAGCCTTCATCAGTGGAATACCTTTGAACAGTGAACACTCATTCTTACATAAATAGTCCCATCCACCAATGGGAAGTGCAGCCCTCCCCACAACACAAATTAAAAGCAACACCTCCTTCAATTAAGCACAAATAATAACTGTAATTCAATACATAAAGTAGAAATATAAATCATTACAAAAAATACATGCAGAAAAAAGTACAGCACTATAAATGGTCATTTATTCCAGGTGGGAACCCCCCAGCTTTATAATCCAAAATGTTTCTTTCCTATTCAGGATACTATGCCATCCCTGCATGTTATTCCTATTACCAGCAATTCTGTCAATGATCATAAAATGAAATTCTGCATTCGTATACATCAGGCAGTGCCTATATAGGGCATTCATTTCACGTTTATTACGTATGTCGCTACAATGTTTAGACATATGTATTCTTAGTGGACGAGATGTCTGACCAACATAAAAGGCTGAACATTTGCAGGTAGCCAAATAAACAATCCAGTCAGTTCCACAATTCCCAAAGAATTTTATGTCATACACTTTACTGGTGTTTTTACTAGTAAAATTGTTTTAGTTTGCTTACATACCAGCATGAAGAACAATGTCCAACAGGGAAGGTGCCAAAAAGAGTATCCCGGACAGGTTATTGGTATATAGCTCCCCCACTACCGGTACGTTTAAAGTGGGAAAAGTGGAAACTCAATGTTTTGCCTTTCCTAAATGAAAATTGACATCTTGTCCCTAAAATTGGTCGTAAGTTGTCATTTGCCAAAAGAATGTTCCAATGTTTATGAATAGTGTCTTTGATGATGTTAGTATTTCGCCCATAGGTGGTAATGAACCTGATGGTATCATTGGTATCCGCCTAGTTTTAGCCTTATAATCTAATAGGGACATTCTGTCTTGGTTACTAGCCCAATTACTGGCAGAAATGATGTCAAAGTCCCTGTATCCCCTACTCCAAAATCTATCACAGAGGTCCTGCCGAGAAGAGTCATATTCCTCTTCAGTGGAACCAATTCTCTTCATATGAAGAAACTGGGATTTCGGGATGTTGTGATTGGTATGGCTAGGATGTAAACTGGTAGCATGAAGCAGGTTATTATATTGAGGGTATTTACGAAAAACATTGGTAATCAGAATATTGTCCAGGTTTCTCCGAACGGTGACATCCAAAAAATTGATTTTGTTAATATCCAAGCTCAAAGTGAACTCAATACCCCACTTATTGTCATTAAGGTATTGGACAAACTCAAGAAGAAAACCCATACTGCTCACCATACCATCCAGCAATCATCCAGATATCTACGCCAGATGTCAATTTCATCAATATACAAGTTATGAGAGGAATCGTATATTAGTTGCTCTTCCAAAAAGGCCATGAACAAATCTGCATAGATAGGTGCAAATGAGGCACCCATTGCAGTACTCTGAATATGCCAATAACATTCCCCCTGAAAATAAAAAAACATTTTTATTCAGCACATGCTCCTCCATACAAAGGAACAAAATGTTGAATCCAACAGGATATAAACTGGCACGCTCCAGCCAAAATTGTAAGGCTTGAAGACCGGCCCATTGGGGGATGTTTGTATACAGGGCCTTGACATCTAAATTACAAAGGAGCCACCCAGGTTCAAGCTGTGTTTCCAACATTGCCGTACGTGCAGAGCGTCTTCACTTTGCAGTGGGCATATATGTGCAACACAAATTAACAAAATGGTAACATGCCTTATGGTCAACTGTGAAAAAGCATGTCTGAGTTGCACAATCTGATATGGCATCAATTTAGACAGCAGCAACAAGCAGGCTTATCAGCATAATGGTCACGTTAATTGGTATTTAATAGCACACTATAAAGAACTAGCACCTTCTGTGAAAATCTGTTCAATGCTGCATATCTGTGGAACACAAAAACTTCAACAGAATTCCTAGAGACTTGCAGTTTTACAGAGCTAACAGAGCTAAGGAATAAGTCTTGCCTGGCAATGTACATCAGCAACTACAACAAACTGTACAGATGATGCCATGTCCATGTAAAATGGGATCTGAGGGTACTGGCATGACATTGCACAACCTGCCTGTGGTTCTGGAGGGTAACTGGACAGAGCATTAATTAAAAACGTGCTTCAGGGGGGGTTGGGGTTTCAGGACCACAAGGTGAAGCATGGTTAGAGCATGTAATTGGACAAAAGACAACTCAGGTGCATAAAGGAAGTGCCATGGGTATCCCACAGCATAATACACACACACGCACACACACACTGATTGACACGTTTTGTACACAGATGTATATGTATCATCATGGCCATCCAGGGGAGGCAATGGCTGGAATAATTCACAGCTGGGTCCCCAAGCACACACACATAGCATGTACTTCCTGGATAAAGGGGCCACCAACAAGTAGTACTTGGACCAAATCTGGCAAGGACTGGTGCAGGATATGAATGCTCTGGATGGCCATAAATAGGTTTATGCAAAAGATGAAATAAAGAGCTGCTAATATGATACTACATTAACATGAAAAAAGAAGAAATTGCAACAGACATGTCCACTATAGGAGATAGATCATGACACTAAACTGCCTCACTGAGGCTGAGGGGGTTTTTGTATTTTTCTTTCACTTGCTGGCTGAGTGGCTAATACCTTGGGTTGACTTGGATGTGGGAGGTGAGCCGACACCACACATATGTGTTTCAGATGGAGATGTAACAGGATAGTTAAGTCCATTACATGTAACTATGTCATGCTACACTGCATTTGAAGAAAAGTACTTATCAAGGTCCACCTCACTAACTGCCTTTCCATGCAGTTCTAGCTTGCAACAGCAATAACCTGCACGACAAGGTATGCATGTATGCATCTCAAAGTATGCTTAGCTACACCTTAGTATGTGGTACCATGCATGCTAAAGGGTCATATGTTTGTAAGCAGAAGCCGATGCTATACGGACGTATACCCTGACATCTCCACTCATGGTCAGTGCCTTCATTAACAATGACACTCAAGCATCGGCATATAGTATGCTCTGTTGAGGTGAAGTCTCATGGTCCCATCATGACACCCCTTCCCTGCCATGGACTGCCATCACAATGGATAATGCCAATGACCATGGCATGGCAGATTGATTTCACCATGGCAGGCTATGATACCCGACTCCCCATAAACTCCCAGATTATGTAGCTTCTGTGTTCTCTTCCCACAACCCTACCCCCCCTTTTACCTGCCGCTATGTCACCCTCACCATGGAAGTGATGATGACTGTGCCTGACCGATCCCCTTTCTGCATGGGTATAGTGATGTCTGATACACAGTATGGTCAGTCCATGCATTCAACATCATAGCCTGAGTATGGTACTGCATATGTATCATTTTATTCTGTTTTGTACATGTTATGACCCATAGTTATGGACTAGACTTTTCCTCTGCCAGTACTGCAACACTTCTGCCTCACTTGTGGTAGTGCTGCTGAGTTTCTCAGCTGACTCTTCATACTGCCCTATGGAATGTTTACCTGCTGCTCCAAACGTTTGCATAAAATCATGTTGTGCAGCTTTGCATATACAACAAATGCCTTGCTGCAGTTTTAACTATTCTATTAACACCCCCCCCCCCCGATGCAGCCAGGCAACAGAAGTATCCCATGGGCAAGCTAAATGCCTGTTCCACTGCATTATATGTATGTTTCAGAATGTGTTACACTGTAGGCCATTTCCTATATGGTCTGGGGACTGCAGAAGGGCTCATCAGCCTTGGCTCTAGGGTACATCCTGAACTACATACAGCACATGACAACCACTACCTGTGTATACATTCTTGTCTATTTCTCTTGTGTGCCCACCTAACTACTAGCTGGTTATTCCTTGCAGCAACATTTGGCATAGTTCAGGTGTGTGCCAAATGTGATAGTCCATGTGGAGTTAAGGGAGTGGAATCCCTCCCTAATTATGTATCAGAGTCCATCTGGACTAGAGAGGAACCTAACGGCAATGTGGGCATTAAACCCTTAGCTCCCAGGATCTGATGGAAAAAAGGCAATGTTTTAAAATGTCCACATGATGTTGCTTTCTTCCCCTGCAATCCTATGGAACCTGACCTGCTCCTTCCCCAGGCAGCAACATAATGCCCCAGGGAATAAGTTCATAACGCATAAGGCTGATGCCTGTAATATCCCCTAACATACTCCCAGAAGACGGCTGAAAGGTTGTTTTTTTTAATGGTTAAAGCCACATGTACCTAAGTATCCATAGGAATGGACAAAGTACTCATCTCCTGGATTCTGCTTGTGGGTGACACTTTTTAACAAGGTTCCTCACTGTCACCCTGTCCACAATCTGTTGGTAACTCAGCTAAGGTATTGTCAGGTAAATTCTGTTCCTTCTCCATTGGCATGGATGGCTGAAATGTGTAACATTCTGCTCTCACTGGCTGTGATAGCAGCCATTTAACTATAAGTTGAGCTATGGATGCTGCTCATCCAAGCCTCGCTCCAACCATATACATCATAATTCTTTGTGTAAAAATAGAATAAATGCTCCGGTACATCACTTCAGATTTTGTACATTTCTGAATCAGTCCACCATTTTGGGTGCTGTCACTTGTTTGTATGGAGTTCCTTATTTCCATGTTATCATGCACTCAATAGCTTACAATGCATAATATGCTATTTTACTTCCAGTGCAAACACATGGTGTCTTCGAATCAGACACACCCTGCACTCTGCTTCTACTCATATCTCTTATGTGTCCTAAATTGATCAGAGGCTTTTGTTTTAGAAAATACAGCCAGAACCCAAACTGTCTAATTTGGATGCTAATATTTCTGGTATTTTGCAGTACAAAGAGCTCTGTTTTGGATTAAGATGACTGAGTCACTCAAAGTATCTCTTTACTACACGTAATCTGCATGCTGCTGCCCAGCATTCTGTTCTGCTTGCCTGCCTGTTTAATATGCAGTGGCAGACCTGAGATGTATGCTGTCTTTTACTATGTCCACTTAGACTGTATATTTAACAAAGCTGGGAAAGGATTTGTCCACATATCTTTTGGACTACAGAGGAAAGACCTGAGTGAGGTGAAAGACCAAAGGGTGCCCCAGGAAAAGGAGTTGAGTGCGTCATTGGTTGTGGATGGTGGACTTCTATCCTAAGATGAAGGGTAGCTCCATGCTGTTCTAACTGGAGGAGGACCACCGAAATGGAATTATCTATGAAACTGAAGAAGTTCTTGGACTGGACTTATCCACTCATCGCTTGCATGAAATCTGCGGCTGATTCTGAAGGATTCCGACAGTGCTGGAAAATAATTTTTAACCCCCTCCCCTGACAGATGGTGCTGCTACTTGTTTGTCTGTGTGTGTGTGTGTGTGTGTGTGTGTGTGTGTGTGTGTGTGTGTGTGTGTGTGTGTGTGTGTGTGTGTGTATTAGAGTAAAGAGTGACATCACCAGGTAAGTCATCGTTTTTTTTATGTCTTAGAATGGACTTGATTTACTCCAAACCTCTGCTAAAAATTTCACAGAATGCCCTTGCCTCATATTCATCTGTTCCTTGTAAAATTTGTATTTTTGCTGTAAAATCATTGAAGCTTGATTTGCAGTCATTAAATAATGGCGTTTCAAGCATTATATCAGTAAGAAAATGCAAACCATGCTGTTCCATCAATGTTCAAAATTTTTGACAGCAATATTTAAAAGCTGTCCCTGGTTTTGGCCCTTTGTCCTCCCACTATTTTTGACTTTCTCCAAAATTCTTCAGTAAAAAGTTGAGACAGATTATTTCCTGTCACATTTTGTTTCTGTATTATGAAAAATTATAACAGTTGTGTTTTTTAGGCAAATCACTGAGGTCTGCAGTCAGTGAGCAATGAAGTATTTGAGTTTCAGACTTCATATTCTTCAGAAAATGTATGTTGCCAATACAAAAACTGTTATTTTGCTAACTTTCTATCCATAATGCTGAAACTTTGCTCCCCATTATTTTTAGCTTTGTCCGGAGCTCCTGAAGAAATTATTTCATCACACAATAGATTTTCTGTATTACGGAAAACAGTTAGCTGTAAAAGGTGGGCTAAATGCTCTTAAGTGCCCAGAAATTTGCAGAATGACCAGAGCTGTCATTTTTTTTAACGAGAAATATCTTTATTGAATTATCACATGACATAGGCAACCATACATTTATATAAATGCAAACAAACCATATTATCATATTTTCAGTTGCAAACATTATATATCACTTATAATCTTCTATACAGTCATTGTCACTCAAACATTACAAAGCTCATTCAGTTCCTGCCTTCCCTTAAACCTCATTCCTACTCCAAAACATTATTCTGTATATAATCTTCCCACAGTTCCCATTTTTTTATGTACTTTGCTCCTACCCTTTTCTAAAGATCCCACTTCAAGTTCTTTTATCTGTGTTACTATATTCACTACTTCTAGTATGGTTGGTTTAGAATTTGATTTAATTAAATTCACACCTTACTAGATTGTCTAGACAATTTACATTGTGTATCACAGCTAAAAAAATAATTTTCTTAGTTACATCAATTTGCACACCAGTACTTCTAACAGAGTAGTCTACAGCAAATTTTTAAAGTCTGCCAACTCATTAAACTTCCAAAAAATATGTTCCCAATTACTCTTTCTTCCCCACCACACCTCAAACATTTTGCAATCTACATGAGGAAAAATTCTTTGTGGATTCTACTTGGGAGTATAAACACTTACAAACAAAGATCCAAAGATCCTAAATCTTCTAGACTTTGTTTCATGTTTGGAAACATCTGTTTATTAACGTGTGGCTTTCTGGAAAATCACTGAGGACCTACAGCCAATAAATAACAAAAGACATTTTCCTTATTAAGCTCCATTTCCCTCAAAAAATGCTTGCTAATGCTTGTGTTACATTATTAAAAGTCTATTACTGGCTTTATCCCTGAATCTCGCATTACAAGGTAGAGGCATGTTAAGGACCACAGCATCTCTCTCTTTCTCTCTCTCGCTCTCTCAAATGCCCAGAATTTTAGTCTGTCCAGATTTGTCTCATATTTGTGATCAATTCTTCATAAAATGTGTGTTTTTCCATGGCAGACAGGCTTGCTGTCACTAAATAAAGTGACTTCTTTCTTCAGAAAATGCACATTAAAGGAAAACCTGTTAATCTAGCAACATTTTTATTTATAACAGCAATACATATAAAAAATCTGTCCCATATTTTGCACTTTTGTGCCTCTACCCCATTATTTTTGGATTTGTCCCCGATTCTTCTGTTAACAACTTAAAAGGTATGGAGGACTACAAAATATCTCTCAATTGCCCAAAATATACAGATAGAATTTTTCCTCACATTTTTGGTCTGTTCTTTGTAAAACTATTTCCTGGTAAACTGAGGTTTGCTGTCACTAATGATTCAGTTTGAGTTCATAGCCTTCAGAACATGCACGCTAGTGTAAAACCTGTTAACTCTAACAATGTTTGAAACTTATGAGAGCAATGTTTATTTAAAAATCTGTCCCTGATTTTGGGGCATTTGTCCCCATCACTGAGCACCTCAAATGTTCAGAATTTTGTCTTATATCATTTGTTTCCTCTTTCTAAAATTTGTGGTTTTCGGGCAAATCTTTCAGGTTTGTAATCACTAAATGACGCCTTTGAGTTTCCAACACTGTACACTTCAGAATATTCATGTTAATGCAAAACCTGTTATTCAAGCAATCTTTATAAAGTTTAGCAGTCACAGAAAAGTGTATTATCACAAAAAGAGGCTGTAATCAATGAAAAATGGGTGATTAAACCAGATTTCTTCAGTTGATGGACCTCTCTGTTTATCACAGTTCATTCAGTAAATGATCAGACAATATCTCTGTTCAGAAAATGCAGCCAAAATAGTCTGCAGATTAACTGCTTTTCTCTATAATTACCTATGACCAGCTTAGTCGATGCCTTATTAGAGATTAAAATTGGTTGTTCAGAAAAATGCAGTGCCGTAATTTATGCCATTTTTGTTGGCACTCCTTATGTTTCATTTTAATGGCCTGTGTCTGTTGGTAATTTAGTCAATTATCAGACAAGAGTCTAAACAGTTGGCAGCATCAGTAGTGCAACAGGTAGCACACTTGCTTTTGGTGCAGGTTCTATTCCCACACTAAGATCATTTGCTGGAACTGAATCGTAGCATGAGAGGGGTGGCTGAGCTCCTGAGTGTCTTCCTTTGGATGAAATGTTAATCAAAATCCCAACTGATAAGAGTCGGTGGTAGCTCAGGTGGATGTAAAAGATAGTACAGTGTTGTACCTACCATAAATGTAGATGTTCGAGTGGTTATACTGCTGCAGTCATCACACTTGGGTTATCCTGTCGTCATGCGGTCCCGCAGTCGGCCGAATCCCAAAGTCCTGGTCTGGCGTCTGTTGTCGTCGCCTCCTCCCTGACGTCAGTGCGACAGGGGTATAAAAGAGACAGCCAACGCCATTTTCTTCAGTCTTTCTTGCCCCAGATGTCAGGTGCTCCCAACTAGGAAGGCAATACAATAGCTATGCAACAATACCTTAGTAGATAAGCAATAGTACTAGCTGTTAGCAAATACACCATATAGACATGCATCCAATAGATTGATGTACATGGAGTTGTAACTAACACCCTGGTATGTAGAGGGGATGGAGGGAGGGTAACCTGGACTGCAGCAGTATAACCACTCGAACATCTACATTTATGGTAGGTACAAAACTGAACTATGTTCATCGTGCTATACTGCTGCAGTCATCACACTTGGGTAGAATCCCAAAGCTATGGAAGGGTGGCTGGTACTAAACTGGGTTAGGTGATGCTAGGATGCCCTGCAGAACTGCAGTAGCAAAACCAGCTCTGTTTTGAGTATAATGGAAGGTGGTAGTGCTTGGTAAAGGTGTGCACTGAACTCCAAGTAGCTGCCTCCAGAATGTCTTTGGTTGGAACCCCTCTGAGAAAGGCTGCTGAGGTTGCAGTAGCCCTGGTAGAATGGGATCTAATATTGACAGGCACTGCCTTCCCATGGTGCGAGTAGCAAAAGCGGATACAATGTGCTATCCATTTGGAGATGGTCTGTTTTGAAATAGCCTTCCCTTGTGAATCTGCAGCATATGATACAAAGCGTTGGCCAGTTTTTCTGAAGATCTTTGTCTTATCTAAATAGTAACGTAACTGTCTGTGAATGTCCAAAGAGTGAAGGAGCCTTTCTCCTTTATTCTGTGGGTTAGGATAAAAGGTGGGTAAATGAATGGTCTGATTCAAAGCCACACTGGATACTACCTTGGGCATGAAGGTAGGGTTAGTTCGTAAAGAGACTCTGTCCTGATGGAAAATGATGAAAGGTTCCACTGCCATAAGCATAGTTCTGAGACTCTGCATGCTGAGGTAATAGCCAGTAACAAGGCTGTTTTCCAAGACAAGTATTGTAGTTCTGCTGAGAATGCTGGTTCGAAAGGAGGTAGTGTTAACTTTTCTAAAATGAAGTTCAGGTCCCAAGTTGGTGTTGGTGGTTTTCTGGGGGGTCTTATATTCTTAGCCCCTCTGAGAAACTGCCTAAGTAAAGGGTGTGAGAAAATTGGGGGATCCGTATTATATTGAGCTGAAATGGCTGAAGCATGGATCTTAATGGAGGAGAAGGAAAGGCCTTTGTGTAGCATCTCAGTTAGACATTGCAGTATGTGAGGAATGTTTGGTATCCAAGGATTTTGACCTTTAGCCTGGTCCCATGCACAAAATCTTTTCCATTTGTCTAAGTAAGTCTTCCTGGTGCTGGGCCTCCTGGCCTCCATAATTACATTCAGGATGTCCTTTGAGAGAAGTGTTGATTGATAATTTAAGGAATTCTCCATGCAGCTAAACTTAACGTTCTGAGCTGGCTGTGACGGGTTGGATAGTTTTTCTGAGTCAACAGTAGTGGGAATTGAGGCAAGATCCATGGAGGGCTGTGAGTCAAGTCCTTAGTAATGGGTACCAGTACTGGCGTGGCCAGTCTGGAGCAATGAGGATCATTTGTGGTCTCTCTGATCTGACCTTCAATAATACCTTGGTCAATAGAGGTAGTGGAGGGAAGGCATAGACTGTCAGTGTTGTCCAACTGAATGATAGAGCGTCCACTTTCCAGGCTAAGGAGTGATAAGTCCTTGTGCAGAATTTTTGTAATTGGCAATTGTTGGGGGAGGCAAATGTCTGGACATCCCCATCTTTGAGTTATCAATGAAAATACTTGTGGGTGTAGTCTCCACTCGTGAGGGTCTGCCATATTTCTGCTTAATTCGTCTGCCAATATGTTTTCCTTTCCTGGCAGGAATTGTGCTTGTAGTTGTACTTGGTAGGTCAATGCTGTGTTCCATACTGTCATAGCCTGTCTGCATAAAGGGTAGGAGTGTGTTCCTCCCTGTTTGCTTATGTACCACATAACTGTGGTGTTGTCTGTCCTTATTAGAAGTTTTCCTGGATGCAAGAGGTCCTTGAAGGCTGTCAGTGCATTTTGCAGAGCTAGCATCTCTTTTGGTTGATGTGAAGATGCATTTGTTTTGCAGACCATTTGCCCTGTATGCACTGTCCTGCCATGTGTGCTCCCCCAGGTGTAGTCTGAAGAATCTGTTGTCATGGTTTGGTTTGCTGGAGGTAAGACGAAAGGAAGACCCTTGTTTGTTTGACATGCTTGAGCCCACCATATGAGCTCTTTTTGAAGGCAGGGAATGATAGGTATATTTGTTTTGAGGCTGTGCCTGTGTTGAGACCATACACTTTTCAGGTACCATTGTAATTTTCACATATGCAGCTTTGCATATGGGATTAGTTGAATGCATGATGCCATGAACCCCAATGCCTGCAGGATTTTCCTTGCAGTGAGCTGGGTAAAAGTTGCTATCTTTTTGAAGTATTGAGTCAATTGTTTTTGTTTGTCTGGCATGAGGTAAGCCATCTGGGCCGTTGTATTTAAGCTGGCACCCAGGAATATTATCTGCTGTGAGGGTATTAGTTTTGACTTCTTTTTGTTTACTGTGTACCCTAGGCAACTGAGCAGCTATGTTACAAAAGCCAGATGCTGTAATAGAATGTCCTTGCTGTCCGCTTGGATCAGGCAGTCATCCAGATATGGATAAATTTGTATTCCTCGTTGTCTGCAATATGCAATTACTGATACCAGGCATTTTGTAAATACTCTGGGTGCAGTAGATAAGCCAAAGGGCAATGCAGAGAATTGATAATGTGTTGCACCTGCCAAATATCTGAGGTATCTTCTGCAATCTTGTCTGACAGGGACATGCAGGTATGCCTCTTTGAGGTCCAACGTTACCAGCCAAGACTCCTTGCCCAGCATGGGAAGGAGCTGCTGTAGTGTGAGCATTTTGAATTTGGGTACCTCCAGGTATGTGTTCAGAATTGAGAGGTCTAAGATGGGCCTCCAGGCTTTGTCCTTTCTTGGGACTAGAAACAGTCTTGAGTAAAAACCTTGACCCTGCTCCTTTGTAGGTACCTTTTGAATTGCTTTCATATCCATGAGAGCTGAAATTTGCATTTGAGCCTCTGCCCATTGGTTTGGAGGCAGATTTGGCATGCCTCTCATCCGAGGTAAAGTGTGGAAATGAAATCTGTAGCCTTGGGTAATAATGTCCAGAATCCATTTGTCCTTTGTTATGATGCGCCAATTTTGTGGAAATAGAGCCAGTTTCCCTCCCAAAGGTGCTGCCAGGGCAATTTTGCTTGGCAGGCAAAGAGGGAAGTCATTGTGTTTGTTTCCTGAAGGGTTGAGATCTTTCGTCTCCACCTCTTTGAGTTGTTGTATGCCATTGTCTAGGCCTGAAAGAACCTTGTGGCTGGCCTCTGCCCCTTGGGTGCCTGTACCTACCTCTTTGGGGTCTGTCTGATGCAGGAAAGGACCAGTTTTTTGATGGCCAGTTTCTGCTGAAATGAGGAGGTTGTACCTGTAAAAAATCTAACTGTTTGCATAGATTTTTCCTTTTCTTCCATTTTCTTCAAAACTTCCTCTGCTTTGACACCAAATAACACATCTTTCTGCAATGGGGCATCCAATAACTTTGCATTGACATGTTCTGGTAAGGCTTGTTCTTTAAGCCAAGCATGCCTACGTATGACAGACCCTGTGACAGCTGCTCTACATGAGGCTTCCAATGAATCAAAACCACACTGTAAGGTATGTTTTCCCACCTGTTCTGCTGCATGCAGCAAATCCTGCATCTCTTTCAAATCTAGTTGATCTGTCTGAGGGATCATGTTCTGCTTTAACTGTGTAATCAAATACTGTTGGTATTTTAGCATGTGAAATTGGCAGTTTAATGCCCTCATGGCCAAAGTGGCAGACGTATACACTTTCTTTGCCCATCTTTCTAATGCTCTGGAATCTCTTTCAGAAGGAAGTGGATTCTTAGCAGTAGAGGCCTTAACCCCTTTGGGACCCTGGGAAATGGTCTCAGGGTCTGCATTAGGGCTTTTGTATAGAAACTTATGAGTATCAGGAACTCGGTAGTATCCGTTTGGTTTAGCTGGTGCTGGAGGTAAGGAATCTGGGTTTAAACTGGATTCAGAGAAAACATCGTCCAAGATGTCTAAAACTGGAGGAATTGCCAAGGGTCTATGCTGTGGAAGAAGAAGAAACTCACGGAGTCTTTTCTTGGAGTCAAAGTAATCTTGGCCTTCCCAGTGGAAGTGTTCCCTCATGGTGTGTAAAGTTTCCCCAAAAGAGTAGTCTTCAGGGGGGGAGACAGAGGGAATGGACTCTTCAGCATCTGAGTCTTCATAAGGAGGGAAGGAGTAATCCTGGTCGTCAGAGTTGCCTGAGGAAATGGATGCTTGGTCAGAGGAAGGATAATCTTCCTCCAGTCTAGGCCTTTTGTCAGGTGGGGGTTGGGATCCCCTGATAAGGGTAATTAAATCCTCAGCCATCTTAAGCATCTGTTTTTTAGGCATAGGGGCCTGTGGGGGGGTGTGGCCCCGGTTTTCTAACTTTCAAGGGGGCTTTGAGCTTAGCATAAGGCTTGGCAGAGACAGTTGTCGGTTTGAAAACACCTTCTGAGACCGAAGGCCTATCCAAAATTTCCGGATCCCCATCGGGGTTGGCGTCCGAGGAGTGAGGTGGAATGGGATCCTGAGGCCCATCTGCTTCAGTTTGGGATGCCGTCAGAAATTCTGAATCAGCGGTAGTCAGGGGCTGTGAAGGCGCCTCGCTGAAAACCGGAGAACTGGCATCAGGCCTTGCTGAGGCGTATCTGGTCTCTTGGCGCTGCCCGGTCCTTATCTTTGCAGTTTTTAATCATTGCGGATGTTGGTTGCTGCGACAGCATGCTATAGTTAAATTTTCTGCCAAAATAATGCTGGCTAATTTCTGCCGACGCTTAATTTATACGTTTGTTGAATCTAGCACAAAACGACAACCCAGAGGCGTCGTGGTCTGGGCCTAGGCAAGGAATACAATAAGAATGAAAATCTTATGAGGTATTTGCTTCCCACAAGAAATACAATTATTAACTTAAAATTTCAGGAGCTGGCCGACCGGCACTTGCGAACTGCTTCTGCTTTGGGGGCAGCGTGGCAAGAAAGACTGAAGAAAATGTCGGCTGTCCTCTTTATTCCCCTGTCGCACTGACATCAGAGATGAACATCCCATGGCACCTACTGAAAAAAGTAGGGGAAATTCCTTGATGCCCTGGCCTAATTTCCCCTAGCCTAGTGGGACTAACCTGGTCAACAAAAGATTGATAGAAAGACTGACAGAATTTGTGTTTAGAATGTGCCACAATGTTGCCTCATTTTGCTTTATCTCCTTATGTTGATTTCCTGCTTTAAGGATTAGTTGGTCAATCAGACATTAGAGCTTTGCATTTTTTTTTTTTGTTGTTGGGTAGTCATTTTTATTCTGTCTGATTAAAATGCTTGTTTTGTCTCCTGTTCAATGAGAATCACTCGTTAGCTTCATACTATTTTTATTTTGTTCAGAAAATGCAGTAATTATGCTCATGCCTCATATTTTTACTTCTCAAAATATTTTCCTGGTTTTCTGGTGAGTCTGGGGATTACAGTAAATCAGTATTGCACTCAGAAAATGCATGTTGATGCAAAAGCCTGTTGTATTAAAAAAGTTAGAACAATTAGAGTCTTCCCTTTGTTTAGAATTGTTTTATAAATGCAAAAGCTTTCTTTGTGATAATTAGTCAATAGTGGCATAGCCACATTTGTATTGACATTGACACACTCATGACTTGACAAGTACATAATAGACAGAAAAATGCAGTGTAAACAACACAGTATATAGAACTGGAGGTATTTGTTATTATTTATGAAGCTGTGCAATATTTGCATATGTACATTTAACTTAAAAAGTATTAGTTTACATGATGATATTAGAATAAGGAGGTTATGGTTTGGCATAACAGTTAAGGTGTTTACCTAATAGAGACAAAGTACAAAGTTTGATTCTCACCTTTGGTTGCTGTCTGGTTAGGCATGCAATAGTTTGCAGACTGATTGCGTAGTATGAAACTTACGATAAGCATTATGTTAGTGCATACTTCAATAATAAGCAGTCAGATATCAATTGTACTCTATATACATGTATACATGTATAGGCATTCTACATACATACATACATATATATATATATATATATATATATATATATACATGTACTCTTGATTTTTGTTTACGGCATTGCAGGGAAAAGTTGTAAAATGCCCTCGGCAAGATCCCAGTCTGTTGAAGACGCTCAAGAAGGACTGGGCAAGGGATGACGGAGGCTGGATAAGTATTAATCTTGACTCTGCAAGTCTGTAGGGTATACAAGTGGACATAGTCTGAGTGGAAAATAGTGAAGCCACAGCACATCAACTTTTTTCCTGGGGAAAATTCGGTGGGCAGTTTTTGGGGCTTTGCTATTTCCTTCACTGTGGTGCAATCTCAGAGTTGGTATATTTAAGATGCTAGCCTTTTGCAGTATGCATTATGCTGTTAAATTGCATGAGACAAACCACATCTAAAGAGTTCTGCCTTCATTTCATAGCCATCCTTGAATTGCTATATTATGTTCTTTGGAAGCAATGCAACACTAATGGCTGGATCACAGAACAGCATGGCACAAGCCACAGTAGGAATGGCTAGATCACAGAACAGCATGGCACAAGCCACAGTAGGAATGGCTGGATCACAGAACAGCATGGCACAAGCCACAGTAGGAGAAGGGGGAATAGGAGAAACTTTCTTTTGGCCTCATAGTTGAGTAACTCAGAAGGGCAAGCATTTCTTTAATAATTATCTACAGTGTAATTACACTGATCATTATCATGACTGTCTGCCATCATACAAAGATCACTATACTCAATCACTTCATGGTACACTTGTGAATTATCTCAAAAATTAGTTCTAACTATTTTCTCCCGTCCTCCAAAGATGGTGCCTCTAAAAGGAAACAAATGACTACATTCCAAAGCAGCTGGAAGACCACATATGAAGAGGTAATGGAAAAATGTGATCCAAGACATGCCTTTTGCAGGACATGTGTTACTAACATAATATTACACATGTAGGATGGAACACTCTACAGTGAAACATGGGCGCTAAAATGCCCATCTGAGCACCAAATATTTAACTGTAAGGAAAGCGATGTTGTAGATATAACCCAACAAAAAATGCAAGGCATAGCATCTCATCTACTCCTCCCCTCCCATTTACCTTCCTTAATCTTGCATGGTTTCCCAATCAATATGGATTACATTCAGGCAGAAATAACAGTTTCATTAATTATATTAAAAAAATAAATAAAGTTCTTAGTTTGCAGTCATTGATCTCACTCTCTCTCATACATGCCCAAGATGCACACAAGCACACATCCACACACTATTTCTTTTTTACTTTAGTTACTTCAGCTTTACTTTTACCATTGCTCTTTGCGGTTTATTGAATGTAAACAATGGTGGCCATTTGCTTTTTAAATGTCCAAGTTTCACAGCAGCTTAATATGCTGCCATGAAGCAGCAGACTCATTTTTTTCAACAGGGATTAACTCTCCAGTCAGGAGAAACAGGGCCACTGTAGTGGGGTCTAGATTTGCACCTTCTTGTGGCAACATTTTCATTAATTACTTTGAGCAAAAATACATATACCTGCCTGATATTTTTTGCTAAATATGGTAAATTCTGTGTGTGTTATACTGATTATTTACTTTCTGTATTTCAAAGTTCTTTGGGAGTGTTTGATGAATTTTTGTCTTCATTGAATTTCAGTACTATGGGAATCTTATTTTCCGGGCAAACAATGTAATAACCAGGTGATTTCCTTTCTACATGTCAGTTTTTCATTTACAGGGAGAAGAATTCATACTTGTTTAGAAAAGAAACTACTGCTGACAGTATACTGTGGGGGTAACAGATGCCATCTACCTCATACTATTAAAGCACTACCTAAGACTGAGTTCATTAGAGTAGCAAGATTATGTAATAACTTCAATTCATTTTGTTAGGAGACACTATTTAATTCTGATAGATTCTTGGAATGAAGATGAAATTAAACATGAAGAAATTTTTGATGTTTTCACGTCAATATGCCCCAAGAGACAGAATATGGAGGATCGCACTTGTAGATCTGTAGGGTGGGGAAGGACACGTTATCTGATGTAAAATATTTATTCTGTCATTAGCTATAACAATATTTCCAAAGATATATTTGTGATAATTAGGACATACTGGTAGACTTTATTACTTGTCAAGATTTTGCCCAAAGTTCTTCCTAACTAACCTTCTGCTTCTAATAAAGTGGGGCCTAGTTTCAAAATTATGCTTGCTCACCGTAGGTTTGAACCTGATGATGTTTGCTTATTTATGAGTTGGAAAATGTTGCTAACTTTGGTACTTATCCTTTTGATGGCTGCAAAGTTTGTCACTTTGTAGCAAAAGATAATTTCTGGACCTTTCCTAAGGGAATTATTTTATATAGACAGAATTTTTACTTGTTCATCTATGGCAATTTCTGCCATTGTTTGCCCACATGAATTACTTTATAATGGGAAAACTATCTGAATGGTAAAAGTACTTATCATGGAGCATCTAAAGAATTATCATAATAGAGATATGGAAAATTCTGTGGCAGAACACTTGTGGAAATGCTATGAGTGGAATACTTCATGTTTACAGTTTTTTGCTATGCAACAGGGTGCTAATAAACCATTATATGTTTTGCTGCAGAAAATAGGCACCTTACTAGATCCAACTTCTTCCACTGTTATTGTAGACATTGGTACTCATCTTGGTTTTTGCAGCTCACAAGCTGTGCACTGTATGCTGATAGATGAATTTTAAGTATATTAGATGGCCCAGGGACCATATGGATCAGATAGCTCTACTTTGCCTAACTACTGGCCCATGGTGTTTTGTAGCCCTGCAGAATTGCCAACCATTCAAAAAGTAATGCAGACTGTCCTTTTCTTGGCCATACTCTCAAAAGCAAACCACAGTGGGCATTTAGTACGATTCGCAAAGTAAAAAACTTAATTCAGTCACTTCATCTGAAAGCAGTAAATTCCTTATTATAATAAAGATGAATGTGTGTAGTGACTGGTACTGTTTGAAACAGCCGAAGGATATGCTGGGGGCTGCAACAAACTGCCTACAAGGAACATTCTACAGTGTCAGTTTCCCAGAATTCCCTTTGCTTGCAATGAACAAGCTGAATAACTATATCACAATGACAGTCTGACTGTGAGGAAATGACACGTACAGACCTGTAGTGAACAGTCTCTGTGGGAGTGTTGGGACATCTGGACTGCTAAATGTACATTGCTTTATTGGGTATATTGCGTCCATATTATACTTGTGTATGTATTTGTATTTTGCAAATGTTCAAACATCTACATTTATAAAACCAGAACTGCTGCAGTGCTGGGCGAGCATACATTACTTGAATGATATATAGCTGCCTGAAAATATTAACATTTCCTTATTACATGCATGTGTGTATGTGTACATGTGCACGTGTGTTTAACTATATCTTTAATAAATAATTTCTCTAAATAATGCCCCGTCTCGGTGTAACAAAACATGTGCATTAATATGCTGATTTGAATATGCATATGTCATGCTAATTAAGTGTTCCTGACTGTAAGGTCCTTTGTCCTTGATTCTCTTATTGCAACCTACGCTAATTTTTACTGTGCAATGCACTACCTGTCTATAAATCCCAGCCAGAAATAAGAATGTAGAAGCAATCTGTGCATCCGATCGACGAACTCCGAATCCAGTTCATCTATGGTCAAAAATTACCGAATTAACTTGGCAAAGAAACTTTATTTATAGCGTTTGTAACCAAGCAACTCAGAAAGGTTAAAAATGTTTCATAACAGATATACATTCTTCAGAAAATAGAAAAAGAAATAGAAAAATATTAAAATAATACAAAAAAGTACAAAAACCCAGCATATAAAATAAATTATAAAGTATAAAAAACAACAGTCCCAAGGATGAAGCAGCAGCAAAAACTAAGAAAACCAAACCACCAGTCTGACTGAACAATGAAGGAAACCACCAGCAGCAGCGAAAAACACAGTTTAATATCGCTTTCGTCTCAAAAGACTTCTTCAGAATGAAATAAAATGCACACAACAGCATCCCCTTATATATCAAATCAAAATAATTACCTAATAATACAATCAATTACTTAAAGTGCACTAGCAAAAGGAATACAGCCATTTAAAGGCACACATCTAATAACATAACATAGACAGTTCATTTTAAAATCTTCAGTCTTCTATTCTTCAAAAAACATTTAATATTCACTGAGTCATTAATACCAGGTTTTTTGACAGCCCCTAACCTGAGTGGACACATAGTTTCTCTTTGCTCAAGTTGGTCCTTATATGACCGTATATTTCTAACTACAAGTTCCAATACAGCAAACAGAAACTTTTTAAAACCACTACATGTAGTGGAATGTTTAAGTAGAGCATTGTTGATGTTCTTAGTTCTGATACAATAATAGTGCTCTTTAATTGTTTTACTAAGTGGTCGTGTGGACAAACCTACATAAAATTCATTGCACACAGAACAAACAGCGAGACAAACTGTGCCACTAGTATTGCAATTGTATACAACATCAATGGAAAGTGTCCTGTTCAAACAGGGTAAATCAATATAGTGTCCCTCTAAAATAAAACGACATGAGGAACATAATCCACATTTATAGATCCCCTTACAGCATCGGCTGTTATCAGGGGTACTTTTATATATGGAGTCAAATTGTAAACATTTTTTAAACAGTCAGTTTTTTATATGCAAAATTGGGTCTATCACCTACAACTTGTATTAATTCACTATTTCCACATAAGATGTTCCAGTTTTTACTAATAATGGACCCGATGTTAAATGCATCAACAGACATATCCAAAATACAAGTACCACCAAAAGTATTTGTGTTAGTGTTGTTATAACTTGTATTATTAACACCTGTGACTGCATATGGCTTATTTGTAATAGTAGTAAAACCATTTTTCAAAATCGGTGGAAAATCAGTAGCCCTTCTTGTTCTAATTTCGTTAGCTAGTTTGCCAAGTAAATCTGAGGGGTAACCTCCAGCCAAAAACATATTCTGTATAAAGCTGACTTCTGATTCAAAATCAGCTTCTTCAGAAATCATTCATGAAGCACGAATAAACTGACCTGTCTGTATATTATTTTTTCATAAAGACAGGATGGTTACTCAAATAATGCAAATAACCATTAACAAAAGTCTCCTTCCTATGTATTCCACTTGTGAAACAATTATTAGAAGTATCCCAAGCCGGGGTAACATCCAAAAAATGCACTGATAGCCTAGCATTCCCCAATACAAATTAAAAAAAAAACACTGGAGTTATTAATACTATCACAAAAAGAATGAACCTGGTCTAGGCCACCTTCCAGGATCAAAAAACAAATCATCCACATATCTGCCATAAAAAAACTACATGATATTGCTCCATGACAGGTCTGAGAACAGTATGCTCCCCCCACCCAAGAACTAGACTGGCATAAGCCGGGGCCGCAGCGGACCCCACAGCTACCCCTCTTAGCTGTTTGTAAATTTTTTTGTTAACTAGAAAATAATTATTAAGCACTAGTTCTATTAAGGTGCATAAAAAAAATATGCTGTCAGAATGAAAGTGGGCTACATTTCCCAAGAACTGTCTGACAAAATCATCCCCTTGATCATGGGGAGATACTCGTAAACAATGATTGGACATCCACTGCAAACAAAATGTTCTTAGAATCAAAGGAATATACAGAACTGAAAATCCTAATCGAATCCAAAAAATACCATGAGTCCTTAATAAATGAGCATAAATTTTGGACTAATGGATTTAACATGTAGTCAACTACTAAAGAAATACCTTCTGTGAATGAATTAGGTGAAGATACTATGGGTCTAAATGGGGGGTTTTCAAGATTTTTGTGAAATTTGAGGATATCAAACATGGTCCCCAAAAGTGGATGTTCAACTAACATAAAATCATACACATCATTAGTAATATACCCATTGACTCGCAGATCATATAAAATAGAATGTATACAATGATATGCCTTAAAAACCAGCTGTTGACTAACTAATGAATATTCAGTCTCAATAACTATCTTGTTCAAGAACTACCAGCCCCCCCCCCCCACCCTTATCGGCTTTCATAAACCGAAGGTGGCTTAAAGACCTCAATTCTTTTAGGGCTATTCTTTGAGGATTATAAAACGTACAATCTTCCTTAGTATGAAGTTGTCCGATGTCTTCAGTGCAACAATTTTCAAAAACACGTAAGGTGTTAAGTTAAAGGGGGGAGTAATGGTATATTGTTTGTTGGCAAACAGAAATTTATTAAACTCCATACTAGAGAAAACATAACTTAAATTTAGTTTACGACAAAATATTTTTAAATCCAACAATGTGTGTGTCCTAAATTCATCCCTTTGCTAGGCACAAAGTTAAAACCAAGCCCTAAAACAAATAACTGATCTGAAGTAAATGAATAACAAGACAGATTATACATTTTTTCATTCAAAAAGTCAGTATCAGAATGTTCAGTAAAATCAGTTACTTTTTCTTGTTCCTTGTGTAAGTCTTTCTTGTTGACATATCGCCCGTCTCGTTGTGACTTAAAACAGGTCTCTTCTCTAAAGGGACTCGCCCTGCATTAACTGGAATCTGACCAGAACCATTAATTTCATCCTGCTCATCACCAGAAGTGTCAGCCATATAATTCATATCTAATACATTCGCAGCAGGAACACCACCAGCCGATTCACTTGTGGAACAGTCAGACTTCAAAGTCAAACCGGAAATGACATCACCACCTGTCTTAATAACTTCACTAAAGGAAGTAGGAAGAAGACCAGAAGCACCTTGGTTTCTATAGCGACCCCTAAGTTGGCTCTGTTTTTTAAAGGGGCCAATAGCCTTTTTAACATCAGAGAAATGGGAAAAAGCAGTATTGTTGGAATATGCATCAATGTCCCATTATAACTTCTTTAGCTTTCTCTGTATTAAACCCTGCTCAAATTCTTCCATAGAAAAAAGCAAAGCAGAGTAATATTTGTTTAAACAGGGTATATTTCTTATAAACTTCTGTAAAGAAGCTTCTGTCTTAATAATATCATTGCATACCTCCTCAATTTGGTTCTTATTGCAAGCAACAAGCAATTTTTAAAAAGTCAAGCCCTGTTTTAAAAAAAAATGACACCAATTCAAAGAAGGACTCAGTTGGAATTACACCATTAGGGCATTTAAAAAAAAGCAGACCCTTTTGTACTACTCCCACTTGTATGCATTTATCAAAGTACTTAGTCTCAACAACCCAAACTCTGTACTTTTTTAGTAGTTTTTCCAACAAAGATAAAAGTCTTTTAACCTCTTTTTCCACCTCTACATCTCTACCATTAAACAAAGTAGAAGTTAAAGCTAAATTGTAGGCATCAGAAGGATCTGAATCACAGTTTAAGACTGCAGTAATGTCACTAAACACAATATTGTTATTCTCAAAATGAAATACTGATGCAGTCTTATCAATTACAATCTCCACACTTTCATCTTCTGAACTAAGTGAAGATAGTTTACTTAAACCAGTCATTCTATAATTACTTGCCATCAAAGTTTCAAGAGTCTTTTGCATGTCTTTCATAGTGCACACCAACATGGAAAGCAGGTTGGTATCTTGAAAATCAGACGTACCAGAAGTAGGATGAACAGACATCTCCAAAAGTGGGTTCTTATTCAGGCCAGCCATCCACAGAAAAGACACATCAACTAAGAAAACCAACAGTCCCAAGGATGAAGCAGCAGCAGCAAAAACTAATAAAAAACAAACAAACCACCAGTCTGACCGAACAATGAAGAAACTACCAGCAGTAGCGCAAAATACAGGTTAATATCGCTTTCGTCTCAAAAGACTTCTTCAGAATGAAATAAAATGCACACAACAGCATCCCCTTATATATCGAATCAAAATAATTACCTAATAATACAATCAATTACTTAAAGTGCACTAGCAAAAGGAATATAGCCATTTAAAGGCACACATCTAATAACATAACATAGACAGTTCATTTTAAAATCTTCAGTCTTCTATTCTTCAAAAAACATTTAATATTCACTGAGTCATTAATACCAGGTTTTTTGTCAGCTCCCAACCTGAGCTGCCACATAGTTTCTCTTTGTTCCAGTTGGTCCTTATAGGACCCCCTCAACCTTATATTTCTAACTACATGTTCCAAGACAGCAAACAGAAAATTTTTAAAACCACTACATGTAGTGGAATGTTTAAATAGAGCATTATTGATGTTCTTAGTTCTGATACAATAATAGTGCTCTTTAATTCTTTTACTAAGTGGTCATGTGGACATACCTACATAAAATTCACTGCACACAGAACAAACAGCAAGATAGACTATGCCACTTTTATTGCAATTGTATACACCATCAATGGAAAGTGTCCTGTTCAAACAGGGTAAATCAATATAGGGTCCCTCTAAAATAAAACAACATGAAGAACAAAAACCACATTTATACATCCCCTTACAGCGTCTGCTGTTATCAGGGGTACTTTTATAAATGGATTCAAATTGTAAACAATGAAGAAGTCTTTTGAGACAAAAGCGATATTAAACTGTGGTTTTCACTACTACTGGTGGTCTCCTTCATTGTTCGGTCAGACTGGTGTTTTTTTTTT
The DNA here is from genome assembly GCF_019279795.1 of Protopterus annectens. NCBI lineage: Eukaryota > Metazoa > Chordata > Ceratodontiformes > Protopteridae > Protopterus > Protopterus annectens. The sequence goes on from NC_056734.1 coordinate 774,369,875, forward strand.
TTATTAGATTATAAAGTATGCAATGTTAGAAAAACATAACTGCTTGTATGAAAAGCTTCTCCCAGAATTTTAATGAACACTTGCAAATAAGCTGTACTTCAGGGACCTCCTAAGAGAAGAGAGAGACGCGAGTCTCAAGTCCACAGCAGAGAATGCTGTGAACTGCACTAACTGTCCTCGCAATGGGAGGAGAAAAAAACTTATGGACAGCTATAACTGATGATGATCCTACAAAGTTCTTCAAATGCATTCTAACCTGTGATTAACCCCATGTACCTTACACACATCATACTTAAACCACCATACATGAGTCATCTTTGAGACTAGATGTACAAGTACATGGGACGACATGATGTAGATGACGCTAGTCCACTTCTTCAACAGTACCTTCCTCTCCATCCTAAACACCATGCTCCTATAAGAAATGCCAAAGTCAGATCTAGGCATAACCCATTGTTACAAAAGACCACCAGAACCCTAATGAAATCCAGAGATAAGGCCTGGGAGCACTGGCAACTAACAAAAAATAACACAGATAGGCAATCATTCCTTGAACTGCGCAATAAAGCCAAAAAGCAAATAAAATTAGTCAAATCCCTCTACTATAAATCCTTCCTAAACTCTATCAACCACAACCCTAAGCAATTCTGGTCCACTATTCACACTATCCTCCACCCAGGGAAGGCTGATACTCCCCAGCTGTCCATTCATCCTCTCCTCCAGCAGTATTACTGAATCCTTCAACAAACACTTCACTGAAACTATAACATCTCTAAACAACACTTCCCTACAACACCCCCCCAACTGCTAACCCTAAACCCCCCACTCCTCTTTTCTTCTTCACCTCAGTACCTACCTCCAACATAAAAAGACTATTTTCAAAACATAAACCCACCAAACCCGCAGCTGACAACCTCCCCTCTGAATACTTGAAAATCGTAGCTGACACACTTGCCTACCCAATTTCAATTCTAATCAACCATTCCATAACAGAAGGCTATGTTCCCTTGATATGGAAAATATCCCACATCATTCCCCTCCACAAAGGCACCCCCTCAACTAACCTCCCCAATTACCACCCCACTGCTATCCTCTCCCCTCTCTCCAAGATACTTGAAAAATTTATCAACACCCAGGTCTCCAACTACCTCCTAACTAATAATCTCCTCTCCAAAACCCAACATGGTTTCAGGCCTTATCACAGCACTACCTCCCCTCTGATCTCCTTCACCAAACACTATACTTCATCACAAAAACAATGGCCTCTTCTCTACTGTTGTATTTCTAGATCTCTCAAAGGCCTCTGACATGGTATCTCATGAGCTACTATTCTCTACTCTCCCCAGTCTCTCCTTCTCACAATCAGCCTGCAACTGGTTCCACAGCTATCTGCATGGATGCCAGCAATCAGTAATCTGGGATGATAACATATCACCTCACCTCCCAGTTACTCTTGGAGCTCCCCAAGGGTCTATCCTTGGCCCTCTGCTATTCTCACTTTTCACTAACAACCTACATACTGCCACCACACAAGCATCTCTTACACAGTAAACAGATGACTCTACTCTCATCTGCTCTGCCCCCACTCTACCAGAACTACAACAAGTCATACATGAATCATTCTCTTCTGTAGAAAGCTGGATATCCAATGCTCAGCTCCTACTCAACCCAAGTAAGACAAAACTTCTCCTGTTCCAACCTTCCAAAGCCACCCAAAACACCCCCCACTTCAACATTCTCGCCAAAGACAATACCATCATCTCTCCATCAGAACACACAAAATGACTTGGTGTGGAAATAGACAATAAACTTAGATTTGACACCCACATATTTCTCACAATAAAAAAAGTTCACAAGAAACTTAATGCATTATATCGAAGCTGCCAATTCCTAACCAAGGCGGCTAGAATCTCCATAGCCAATTCCCAGCTAATCTCCTCCCTACTCTATGCATCCCTATACTTTCCAACCTTAGACAGAAAGACCTACAAAAAGTGGATGCTTGTTACAACAAAATTGCTAAATTTGCCACTGGAACTTCCTACCACAGCCATCACTGTATCTCCCTTAAAGAACTAAACTGGCTAGAACTCCCACAACCCCTTCACTTTAATCAACTCACCCTCACTCAAACTTATTAACCACCACCATAACATCCCTTCCCTTCAAACCCTTCACCAACCCTATCACTTCACTAGGCCCCTAAGATCAAGCAACAAAGATCAACTCATGGTTATCAAACCCAAAAACTCAGCAGGAGAAGCTATATTTTCATGTACCATATCTAAACTTAATCTTCCACCCTCTAACTACTCTACCTATCCAGCAGCCTTTTCAAGACGCACTCAAATTGCAATTAAATTTCCACTGGCTTTGTCCTTGTTCTAATCCAGACTAACACCCCCACCCTTACCCCCCCACCTAGACTCTTAACCCAACTATACTACCGCCACTACTAACCACAGTCAGAATTAGCTAGTTGCCTTTACATACTTTAAAATCTTGTCTGACAACTTTGTTACTAATATTATAAGCAACAAGAAACTATCTTAACTTGCAACATTTTCTGTATATACAGTTGATAATCAATATCTTGTTATTGAATTAAAGCCAACAACCTGTAATGTTGTTTACTATTTCTACAACTTTGTATCTCTATTTCTCATGTACATGATGTGGAGCTTTTCTCCCCGGGCATCCGCTTTAAAAGGACATGCGTCCAGTTGGAATTTCCCGGTAAACAAATGTAAATAAATAAATAAAATAAATACATGTAATGGAGACCACAGGTAAGTAGCCATCAGAGCAGCAGGAGCAGCTGCACTGACGTCCAACTGAAGCTAGTTTGGAATGAGAAAAAGGTCTAGTGAGAAGACCCAGGTAACATACGTCTCGAATATGACTGGCAAAGAAAATCCCTTCAGCAAAGATGATTACATCCATAATCTAAAGGAACTGATCAGCAAGCCTATGTGACTTACCTCGAGCACCGACATCTCCTGCAGTAATCCTTCTTGGGTTCCAGGCAATGGCATCATAAGGAAATTGAAGAAATCCTGTTGGAAAGCCCTCAAGCAACTGGACAGAGGGTATAGTAAGACAATCCTGCCATGAGTTTATGGTCAAGAAAATTATTTTTCTGAATATCTACTTAATGTAATTGCAACCTAGATCTAAAATAAATAACAACTCTCTTCTACAATAATATCCTGCCATACAACAGCATTTATCTAGCCACATCATTAAACTTATTACAAGAGCAAGATCCTGCAACAAGCCACATTTATTGAGGAGTGACCAGGAATTACATAAGAAGACCTAAGGCAAGATTTGTGGACTAAGGTAGTCATTTTTGGCTGCAGATGGAACCAAGACATCTCTGAACTTCACAAAGAAAAGGTCCAGGATCTGACAATCTGCGAACCCTTTCCAGGGTGGCAGCTGGTCATGCTAACCAGTACTTGCCTACTCCAGTCATTGCTGGCTAGACACTAACTGCTACTACACTTACTTAATGACATATGGGTATTCCCTCAAGAGGAACAAATCACATGTCCTATGGCAAACAAATGTTAGATTCTACAGACATTATTATTATTTTTCTTTTTCCATCCCCATCCCTCCACCCTTTTTTTGTTTTTGGTTTTCCTCTCCCTCCCATTTTCCTTCTTCCTTCTTCCCCTCTGTTCCTTCCCTTCATCCCCCATCCTTTCCTTTTTCTGGTTTTCCTTCCCCTCCCCCCTCTTTCCCCCCTCTTCCCCCCCCCCCCTTTCCCCCTTTCCTAGGTTTCTATGCTGGGTTGTTTCATTTTACATTTTACATTATACTCTTCTTTATAATTATTTCATTCTATTTTCTTCTTTTTTTAGTTTATATATTTGATTTAATTTGATATATTGTATGCTATATACAATTATTATTTGTTTTATACACTAATGGTCATTGAACTACTTATAGGATGAATTGTTATTTAGATTCTATGAATTATGAATATAACTTATTATATCCATTAAAAACAAAAATAAATGTATAGATTTTTATAGATAGGAATGAATAGAAATTATAAATTTATACACATTAGGGATGTATTAAGTTTATATTTGTATGGTTTCCTGATAAATTGAAGGAAATGCACTGTGTATATTTGTTATATTTTAATATACTTTTAGATTATTTACTATAGTAGTGGTAAGCTTTAAAAAGTTGTATTAGTCCTTAAGTGAAACATCCACATGAGCTATGGCTTTAAGTATTAACGAAACCAAGTGATTTCTAATTGATTAATTATTTTTAGCCGCCAAAAATGTTGTTAATTAGGGTATATGCCACAACTATATAAGATGAACATTTATTCTTAAACTTTGTAACCTGATGAAGCGCACTTGTTAGGTGCGTGAAAGCGCTTGTTTTATTTTAAAAATAAATTTCTTTGCTGCTAATTCATCGTGGAGGCTTCAGTGATTTGTTGAATAGATTCTACAGACACCAAATGTATACTTAATCCAACTGCACATACCACCTAGACTAACCATCCTAAAAGAACAGTATAGTACAGCAAAATATAAGCACAAAAATTACTCTGAAGTTGACTAAACAGCGGCATTTAACTATGACTTAAACAGGGGGAAAGGTTTGCATAATGATTAAGGTCTTTACCTCACAAAGTATAGGGTTTGATTCTAACTACTGCTTATTGGCTAGGCTTGTAATAATCTGCAGACCGATTGCCTAGTATAAGCCTATGAACAACTAGTGAAAGCATACACAATATCCCAGCATTTACACCTGTCAAATATCCAGTTATTTAGTAAATAAACTGATATCAAAAATAAGTTTGAAAAGTAAGAATATAGATAAGTGAATACTTCCATTTCTCATGGCCTATGTCAGTAGCTATATCCCAACAAACCCAACACCTGCCAGTGTCAATAACAGCAAAGTAAGCAGCAGCTCCAAAAGTGAGAAAGTTATTTTGCAGCACAAATCACTGTTGAAAGCCACAGATGACTAAAGAGGGTAGCTGTTAGAGTTAAGACAACTCTTGCTTTTTGAATTGTATTTTCTTTTTGTTCAGTAGTCAAGCATTTAAGACAGCTCCAACAGGACAAGCCAAATAGTGCTGGATCAAGCTAGTGAATGATGTAAATGAAATTATAGCCATGGAATAAGTATAAATACTGGAGTACATAACTATTATTATTATTATGAATGAACTGCTTCTTAAAACTGCTAGCAGAAATATATTTGCTATTAAGGAAAGACACAGTAATGGTGTGTTGTATAAAGCAATGCTCCAGTTAAGACAGAGAGGCCCACATCACAAAAAGATTCAGTCTAGCACAAAATCTGGTTATTGCACAAAGATAATAAATCCACAAAAATATCTTCCCAGTGATGAAAAAAGCTCGAGTTCCATAAAAACTGAAACCACTACCCAAACCATACTTTGTTCACATTAAACGATATCTTGGAGGGAAATCAAAGCACACAGATTCAAAAGAATTTGGGCCCATGACAAGAAGATTACTTCCAGGGCAAGCAGTGGCACTGGTTAGGCAAAACAAATCAACAAACACTCCAAATACATCACCAAAAAGCATCTAGAGAGCAGGAATCAGAGACAGAACACAAGAATGTGCTGAGATTAAAGCAGTTGATCAGGAAACACTGATAGAAATCTTCAAAAAATTCAACAGTGTCGGCCAAATGACTAGCATATTTGTTGATGGTAACCCACTTATTACAACTGAGAGCTGAAAAACAAACAGCAGCAACATGTTTAATAGTGCTAATTCCCATCATTAAAATGTAAAACAACTGCACATGCACACACAATCACCACATTTCTGTCCACAAATTAGTAGTGATACCTTATGGTATGGACAAGGTAGAATGCGACTACCTCATGCCCACCTCACACATCCTGGTGCCAAGAGCAGGAACACAAAAACGTTTGCAACATCTGTCAGATTCTGCAGTACAGCCAACAGTTATGGTGTGTTTACTTCACAAATTACATCTTCATTCAGTGTCACTTTGATACATCATACAAAATAAATAATGGTTCAAGAGAGAATTGCCAGTCATGGGCCAAGCTGATTTTTAAAGTACAGTGCTAAAAGTTTGTATAGTGATTGTGTTTTCCAGGCTTGGATGGTTAATTTGGACTGAGACTGTCTTGAGTATTTCCTGCTAGACTTGCCCTACCCTGGAGGAATAATGATTTTAACCTGATTTACAGGTCTGTGGAGTGGAATTCCACAGAGGATTTAGGTTGTGACTTGAAAAACAAGTTGCTGATTCAATGCAGAATTGTCACAACCATGACCCAAAAGGAAAGTGCAAGTGAAATGAACAATCACAACAGACTCAACAGGCCACAAAACGAAACTCATTCTACATATTCAAAAAAAGCAGAATTAAAAAAAAAAAAAAAAAACACCATGTTCCCCTTTCATTACATCAACAGACTATCAAAAGAAAATACCTCATTCAGAGGTATCAAATGACAACTCAGTCAAAGGCACAAAAATCACACACTCTCCAGAGCCACCTGCAGGCTCATCCACTGAAACACAAGTCTCTCCCTAGTCTTCCAGTAGAAGAATCACAATCTGACGAAATAAGTGTTCAAAATATTAGGAATACGTCCACACATCAGACAGCAAGGTCAAACAGATCAAGAGATCATCATCATATAAATACACAGAATAATCCATTTTATGAAGTTCACACTTGAAAATAAACCAACAAACCATAAGCAAAGAAACTGGAAACAGAAATTTTCATAGCAGCCAGATGTCAGCATTTCCAAATTGTTGAATATATACATTTAGTAGAGAATTAAATTATTTTAAAATAATGTTACTTATTTAATTTTAAAATGTTTAAGCCACGGTAGCCACGGTGGTGCAGCGGTAGCTTTGTTGTCTCACAGCAAGAGGTTCTCCCGTTCGTTTCTCAGCTGGAGTGCCTTCTGTGTGGAGTCTGCATGTCCTCCCCCGCGGGCGAGTGGCATTCGAAAGACATGCATGAATGGGTGTGCCTTAGTTGAAGGTTGGCCGTCAGGCTGGTACCTTGGCACCGTAAAAATCTACTGCCAATCATTAGCGGACCGGAGTTCCGCTGTGGCGACTCCTAACCGGGAAAAGCCGAAAGAAGAACAACATTTAATTTTAAAATGTACAACCTCAAAAAAATACACAAGTAGAAGATTAAGCCCAGCACAGAATAACAAATTAAAACTACCAATTATCTATATAGTGGCATGAAACTGCAGTTATTCCAAATAAATTACAGACCTTATATACAAAGCAGTTTGAGTTAAATAAAATTTAGCTTCATAAGGTTTCATGCCACTGTACAGTTAATTCCTAATTTCAATTTTAAAATGTATTACACAAGTTTAGCATCCTTGATAGGTTTCACGTTGGCTTGTACAATGAAGATAGGGAGACAAGAGGAAATAATGCAATTTACAGAGTATCCAGCTAATTTAAGACTGTCTACCCAGCAACTGATGAGCTGAGGCAAGTGCATTACTGGCCATCTCTACTTCTGACATGACAGCAAGTATACTGACCAAACTACATAAAGGGAAGCCCTCAGGCCTGGATGCTGTTCAAATGGACCATAATGCTCTGTTGGAAATTAACTAGGTGAAGATAACTAATGTTATTTCATTACTCCTCATAGTATGAAGACATTTTACATTATTTTCTTTCTTATACTTGCTTGCCCGAGTGAATGTTTCTTTTTGATGGCACAGTTATGTAGAATGGTTACACTTTTTACTCTCTCTTGTAAGCGAGGAAAAAGTTTGTGTGTTGACAAATGTCAAATCAAAAAAAGAGAACAAAACAAAAGACTCAAGTATCATCCACCTACAGCAGTAATGGACAGTAACAATCTCAAGGCCCACTGAAGGGCCATCACAGAGTTTGTGTCCAGGAAAACAGGATTTATATTTATGGTCACCTATTAAACAATCCACTTAAGTTTTTACCTGGCAGCAGTAGCCTGTTTAACTAACAGTAACCTGTTCCATAACCTTGCTGCCCTAATATGAAACAGTCTGAAAAGCAAACTGCGTAACTCTTCTTCATGCAGTAGTAAACCATTACTTCAGTTCTCAATATTATGTAATATGAATAGTCAACTGAAACTGTATTGCCTTTTCTCTCATTATGTGAAGACATAAAAGCTTGAATAAAGTAATCTCTTCTCGGTCCTTAAAAAATAGTAGAGATTCAAAGACTTCAGACATTTAGACTGCCTAGCAATTGGCGCAGAGGATTAAAGTTCTGATTTGTAAATTAGCTGCCTCCTGAGCCAAGGGTATAGGGTTTGGATTTTTCCTCTCCAATTTGCCAACTGTGTGAACTTGAGCAAGTTTACTCAACCTAACAGTGTTTGGAGGCAATTTAGGAATCTGGGCTAGGCTTCTTCATGGTTTCCAGGACTGCTCGCCCCGAAACTACCTATTTGTGATAAGGAAATGACTCACAAGATAGATATTTTAGTGAACATGCATTGAATCTTTTCCAAATATATTGGCTACTAAAAGCATGCAAACATTTGAGACATTTTCACTAAGAGGATGAAGTTGAGGATATATGATACTTAAAATATTTAAGGACATGTGTGCATATCTTCAACTGTCAAATGCACAGAGTCAACAGTCACATAACCAAATACTTGGTAGCTACACATTTAGTCACAAACTCTCTTAACCACTGCATGAATCATTGCACAGACACATCTGACTTGCAATGCCAACAATAACACCACTGTCTAAAACAGTTCCCTGCACTGCTACCAACATTACTACACTAATATCACTAAAACTACTTTTCTTGACATATTGTCAGTCTTCAGCTGCAAAAGAAGTTTTGATTAAGTAAAAACTAAAAATACTTTTGTTGCCAGAACCCTCACAGTATAACAGTAAAAGCACAACATGCCTCATTCAAGAGTGAAACAAGTACATTTAAATGCGGGCTCCATCTATCACACCCCCTTATTTTTATAACAGCTCCATGGTTGCAATTGAATACAGAGAAATGCAGAAGCTGTGGTACTACTAATATTAATGAATGACCTGCCTGAATGTATAATACTGTTTGCATGCTGTTATGTTAGCTATGTTCCATATAGAATCCATGCACTGACTCTATTGTACCTTACCGGGTCTTTCCACCCCATCTGTCCTTACCTCGAATGGCTCAATCTGTGCTGAAAAGAAATTATCATCTTGAAAACTAAAAGAAAAGCATTCCTGCACTGTCCCTCGCTAAGGAAAATGACTGCAAGGTCTATATCTTAAGTGTAACTGTTGTGCTAACAGATTACTTGGCTGAACTGGGTCCATAGTAAAAGAGAGCTTAACAGTCTTAGACTCCCTAGTCAGGCTGCTGTAATAAGTAATAAAATAAGCATTCTACAGTGCATACAGCCTGTAAAACAAGTACACCCTGCTTACGTCATCTCACAGTTGCTAAAGAAATAAATATCTGTACAAAATTCAGGTTAAAAGCTTGCTTACTCCCAACAGTCAGTATAATTGTCTGGCTAAACTACAAACTTTGTTTAATACAATATTGAGTAAAACACAGCTCACTTTAAAAAGAACTGAGTAAAATCACTGTAAAGTTGTATTCTTTAAGCCTACATACTCACAGACCCTGGAAATCCTTGTAGCTTGGTATAGCCCTGCTCCGCATTCCACCCTGCCCCCAAATCTCACCCACCCCCCACTAGTGCTAAATTTAAGCCCAATAAATGACTCCCCCTCCTACAACCTACAACAGATAACCCACACCCCCATACATCACCCCTTCCTGCCAACCTTCTTAATTCTCCACCCACATTCCTTATCAAGTACCACTACTATAAAGATGAGACAAATTATGTTCCTCTCAGTTATACTGCCTGGGCTATATCTCCTCACTACCTACGAAAACCAGCCCTATCTTGGATTTCACCACCCCATATCTCATACCATCTCTGCTCCCACCTAGAGTGAATCAGACCAACCCCTAGCTCACTACAAACCTATCCTCTCCACTTTTAACAACCACCAACTAATTAGACCACAGTCCATCTCCCCCAAAGCTACATATTATCATGAAATAACAAATAAAGCACTGAAACTAATAATCACTGTACAATTTACTCTGATGAGGGATGGGGACATCCACTCTAACCCTGGACCCATCCTTCCCACAAGCTCCCAGCCCACTACCACCTTCAACATATGGTCAGATTCAAGGTCCCCTAACTCTCTCCTGACCTGTCACCTAATCATCAGGAGTATTAACAACAAGGTCCATAACCTTCATGCCCTTCTACCTACCTACTCACCTGATGTGCTATGTCTTACAGAAACCTGGCTAACACCAGGAACTAAAAATGATGAGGTTATCCCACCAGGGTACAACATACTTAAACTAGACCGTAACACCAGGAAAGGTGGAGGAGTAGCAGTTCTGTTTAAAAGCACAATAGATGTCACACTAGCCCCACAACAATCCCCCTTGTTCAATAATGTAGAAGCCATAGTTATTAAACTACAGCTTAACAAAATTAAATCTATATTCATTGCCTGCATTTATATCCCCCCAGGCAACAATGCAAATACCCTAAAAGACTTCCTCCAATGGATTTCCAACACATACCCCCATGAAACTATGGTGTTAGGAGATGTTAATATTGACTGAACAATTGTTCCTCTGAATCTCCCACCACCCATATAAACCTTCACGGTTATACCCAACTTATATCTTCACCCACCAGAATAAATAAATCCAACTACAAAGGCAGTATCCTGGACTGAATTCTTATCAACAGTCACCCAGACCTGTATAACATGGGTACCCTCCCAGATGATATAAGTGACCACCTAACTCACTTACATCATTAAGCATAAAGTAGATAATCACCACCAAGTTCTATATAAATCTATCAGAAACAACAAGAACTTTAACTCCACTGACTTTTAGAATGAACTCAGAGCATGCAATTCACCATACTTAAATAACTTCCACTAGATGATGCTGTAGCCTACTTTAATTCTATAAAGGGTAAAAGAAGTAGCGGAGAAGCAGAACACAGCAGGAGACAGTCAATAATCCTTGTAAAATAATCCACGATACAGCATGCAAATGTAGCAGTCCTCAAAAAGATGGTTAAAAGCTTTTATTAACAGAAGAGTGAGCGCTTTCACCTATAACAGGCTTCTTCAGACTCAAGACATATTGTGTAAAATAGCAATAGTATATATATCATAAAAAATGGCGCTAAAACCTAACTAGCTATCCAATAGATAAACTAACTATCTAGGTGTATTCAATTACAATAACGAACGAATTAATTAACAAAGTCATTAAAAACTCTCTGCAGAGAAATATTGAGAAATATTAAAAACTCTCTCTTAAGAAATATATGATTATATACATTTACTGTATTGTGTTATAATTAACTAAAAAGGTAATGACAAACAACTACACAAAATGTCAGTGTATTCAGAGAAACTTATGGAAATAACATAAAAATATATAATTTTAAGATGTAGCACATCACAGATAAGGCAATAATACATGGATTATATATACCAGGTTGAACATGTGAGTCATTTATAGACTTTTAGTCGTCTCATTTTCAAGAATGGTCTCACAGACAGCTTCATATTCAGGCCAGGAGGAATATCTGACCTGAATCTCATAATCCAGAAATTTTCTCTCCCCTCTGTGTGTGTCCTGATGTCACCTCCCCTGCTATTAACTTGAATGATCTCTAGAATCCTAAAATTGAATATATGTGAGGGACCACACTCTAGTACATGTCTGGCTAAGGCATTAGTTTTATGTTCAGACCTAATACTATAGAGATGTTCTCTTATCACAGGTCCCTGAAGAAGTCCTGTTAGTCTTGCCTTGCCACATAGAAAGACCTTGACAGGTATGAGGCAACAGAGCAAAGGTAAACTATATGTGTTGACATACAATTCCCAGATGCTTTTAAAAAATATGAATAACCAGTAACTGGGTGTATGAAGATGGGATCTGTGTTAATAAAATTGCAAAAATTGCAATGTCCACAACAATGTGTACCATTAGGTGATATGGTTGATGCTGAAGCAATCGGTGCCCTGTCACATAATAATCTTTTGAGGTTCTTCTTATTTTTAAAAGTGAAAGTAGGTTTATCACCCAGAATATCTCTAATGTGGGGGTCTACCATTAGTACATTCCAATGATCTCTAACCACTTCTTGAATACAATGGACATCAGTGGTATAAAAAATGGAAAGGGCGTCTTCCTCGGTACTGTCTCTTTAATTGATATTGTTCGATCAGTATTAACATTAAGGTATTGCTCAGAAAATCTGACGGAGCAGCACTATCCAATCTAAGATCTGGTATAGCTACAATGCTGTGTGGTTAATGTCTTGTGAAGTGTAGCCTGCGTTGTAATAGTCTACATTGCAGAAGTTGTCATATCCCGTTGGAACCCAGGGTCCAGTAGGATTATATCTGGAAAGCCCTGGTGGCCTGCCCTTTAATAATGTTCACGAAAAACATAGGGGGATGCATGTAAGCGGTGTAATAAAGTATTCATGTGACAGGGTTTCCTGTATACTCCTGTGTTGATCATCCCTCCAGGTAATTTCTCAACAAAAAACATCTAAAAAGGGGATCTTGGTGGTTGATGTTTCATAACTAAAAGCTCAAATAGGTAGTAGATGTATTAATAGTGTGGATGAAATCCAGCAGATCATGATAGTCACCTTTCCATAAAGGAATAAATCGTCCTGGCGTCTATATAGAATGAAACATTTTCAACAAGGCTGGTAGGCAAAACAATATATTCATGTTCCCACTCAGCCATGAACAGGTTAGGCGTGGCTATTGGCACAAAGAAGTGCCCATAGCTCACCTTCATCCCCCTCTGTAAAAAACATTTCCCTTGAAGTAGAATATGTTATTGTAGAGAGTACAAGATGTAACAATGTAGACAATAAACTAATAGTGAAGGGTCACTGTGGGTAGACTCACGTGTTATATAACGATCTAACCATATCTATACCTACTTGATTTGGTATGACGGTGAATAAGGTTTAACATCCATAGTTACTAAAAATATAATCAGTGTCCATATGTTGTTCCTTCAGATGTTGGTAAAGGAATCTAAGCAAGAACTGTACGTGTGTCCTTGAGAATATATCTATTCTGATCGAGCAATGGGTCTAAGATTGTTCTCTATAAAAATGGATATTGATTCTGTAACCCATCCCCTTCCTGCCACACGCACTATCGGTCTCAGTGGATCAATGTGTTCTTATGTATCTTGGGAAGGGCCGTGAATCAATGGAAGAGTAGGGTTAGGTACATCTAAAAATAAAAGAGATCATTATCTATCAATTTACTATGAAGTAGATTCAAAAAGTTCTAGAGTGTACTCTATGTGAATAAAAAAGAACTAAGTCTGTGCTTACAGGCTGATAGAAGCGTTCAACACTCAGCATACTATACATTTTATTTACATAGTAATCAGTATTCAAAACAACTATACCACCTCCTTTGTCAGCTGGTCTTATACATATATTCCTATCTGCACATAACTCTTTCAAAGCATTATTCTCTTGAAATGTAAGATTATATCTGAAGAATGCGTGCTTTAGGGAAACCACTGTCCCTCGAATTTATACAAATCATCCTCTACTAATTTAAGAGAATGCTGCTAGCAGTGGATGAAGTGGAGGTGTAAGCAGTGCTAGGTCTATGGAAACTAGCCGGTATAGGTGAATCATTACTATTACAAAAAGAATATCCTAAGGGATAAATTCCTGATAAAAGTTTAAATCCCTAATAGTTTCTTCAAATGCACTGCGTGTAGTGGGTGATGAAAGATAAGACCTTTTAACAATACTGATTTCTCATGTGAATTGTTAATGCATGCAGAAAGAAAAGATTAAAATTACAGTTTTTTATGGGACTTTTGAAATAATTCTTGACTACGAGTCTGCCTGCACATTTCCGATTACCTTGGAGAGCTCTGCCTTAGGGATAGATATAGTCAAAGCTGGTTATGGTTTCCCCTGTGTTTCAATTATCTTACTAGAGGTTGTCCTAAATTACTGTAACTATGTATGCTAACAATCTGTTGTCCCAAAAGCAGGCAGGACTTCAATCCAGAATGATATATAAAAGGACTTCTCTACTGTCTGACACTGGTTACATCATAACAAATAACTTTATAATTATTTATTATTTGTTAATCAAATACTTGAATTGGTCTATGGAGTCACAACCATATTCTCAAATACAAAGATAAACTATACATATACTGTAGTCAACCAGTCAATATCAGTGTGAATAACTCTGCCAAAATGACCTTAGGTACTGCCCAACAGTTCAAAGATGCTAGCCCAGTTCAAATGCTTTACCCTTCAAAAAGCACTTGTAACCAGATACCTCAGTCTGTATATCTTGATCATCTACTGCAGACAAGAGTTCTTAGACAACTACCCTCTGTAATGGATTGAAAATGTACTCGTACACGATTCCATTAAAGCTAATTCACAGTGCCAGTCATAACACTCCTCTCCACCCATAACACCAGTTTATTCCAAATTACCATAAGATTTGTCTTTATCTTTCCTACTGTTAACAGAGAACATCACTGTTAAATTGCCACTAATTACTGGAAAAGCCATGCTACTTCTAACTTCATGGAAAATTAAATTATTGCATAGACAATAATTGCCTCTTGCCAACAGACTGGTAATTTGAACAAAACTTAGTCCCTTTTGCTAAGAGATTGTTAAAATTACATATACCTCTTAGAGATGTCAGAAATGGAGAACATTCAATCATTATTTATTTATTGACCAGGATAGTCCGACTGGAAAGCTCCAAGGTACAAACAATAAGAAATTACATGGTTTGAGATAAACACAGTTAAGTTTTTATATACTCAAGATATACAAGTTCACAAAATTGAGAATTTACGAGTAAAAGACCTACTGATTACACATGATTAAGTTGTAGAGCAGTTAGCACACCATCACAGGAAACAGCTTGGAACAAGGACATAACCAGTTTAATTTAAAATACTGTTTGAGATGCTTCTTAAAAAGACTTAGAGTGGGTTCTAGGGTGATGTCCGCAGGGACTGAGTTCCACATTTTACCTACAGAGTTGGCAAACAGAGAGACACCCGCTGAATTATTGGTTCTGACAATTTGAATTAGCAATCTATTCGAGGAGCGCAGTGATGCGAGATTGAAGTAGGGCTTGATAATGTTTTTAAGTGCAGGAGGATTTTCAGGTTGGTAAAGTACTTTATTTGCCACTATAAGTTGGTTGTACTGAATTAGCCTAGGCAGTTCTAACCATCCTAGGCAGTTTAGGTTGTTACAATGGTGTGTCCTGTAGGGCATCCCTGTGGCAAATCTGGCAATGTAGTTTTAGCAGCTAGAGAGTTTATTGAGGTCGGATTTGCTTAAGTTAGTGAATAAAGGGGAGAAGTAGAAAAGAGTAGAGAGTAGATGAGATTGTGCAATGGGTGGGGTTAAGAACGGTTTTATCTTGTATAGTGACCAGAGTTTTTTATTGATGGTTTTGATAGTATGGTTGGCATGCAAGTCAAATTTAAGGTTATTATCTACAATAACACCTAGGAGTTTTGTATATGTGTCTGGGAAGATTGTGGTGCCATTTTTAGATTTTATGGAAAAGGAGAATGCAGTCGACCTATTAGTAGGGGAGAAAAGTAACAACTTTGTTTTATTGGGGTTTAAGATTAGACAATGATCAGAGAGCCAGTTTTCAACTATGCTGAAAGTATTTTGAGATAATGTCCACAGATCTGTCTGAGATGCAGCAGAGCACATCGGGGGGAGTCATCGCTGTATTGAATACAGTTTGCATCTGGGATGACAGTGTAGAGATCATTAATGAAAATGGAAAATAGAAAAGGTCCTAGCATAGATCCCTGGGGGACTCCGAGGGTATTGGGTAGGAGGTTAGGTAGTTTATTTTGCCATAGAACAGCCTGTTGTCTACCACTCAGATGAAGCATTTCTTTAGATTTACCATAAGGGAGAAAGCTTTCTCCAACATTTCCATAGCTTATTCACATCCACTTTCAACAGAAATCAAACAACCTCTTTCAAATACCAAACTAAGTTAAAAAATACCCAGCTATGACTTAAGAATGTAAATACTAAAAAGGTGGCGGGTGAAGCAAACACCCAGATTCCATGTAGCCTATTCAGTCTTCCATTATGATTGCAAACATCTAGTGAGAAACTTAGAATTCCATATTCCCTTACAACCCGACTCTGTGCACACGCACTTCTCATATATGCTAAGATATAATAATTATTGACGTAGAAGTGTATCAGCAGCTTTAATCTCATTTAAACAAGTTCTTTTACCTCAAAGTTTACAGTCTTGTTATAACCTGCATCCATTGTACATATTTTTATTTAACTCTTTTATTTAGTCTCTGCATTTTGCAGCTCATGGCTAAAAGAAGTCCTTGGACTGGCCAACTGTCTGGTCAATAAGAACAAAAAAGTCACCAAAATACAACAAAATAGGGCTTTTGCCAGCCATTCTACACCTATAACAAGGCTAACACAACAGCTTTAATACCATAAAGACAGGTTCTTACGCAAACAGTCTCTAAGACTATTAAACATTTGGCAAAATAAAACCCTGAATTAAGCAATTTAACAGTGTCCCCCCACTTTGATTACATCGACTACCAAGGATAACTCAGGGGAGAATCTGACCACCCATAATTATCATTAACTTTGAAAGGGGACAGAGTATTATTTCTGTAACACACATGGGGAACATGTTGCACAGGAATGGACTATAATGGTTAGGTACCAGTCACATCAAAGAACCAATGAGTCTTATTTATTGACATGGGTTGAGGTCCTTGTTACAGTTGCTTGAGGAGCTGTTGGCCCTGTGGATGTACTGGAAGCCAAAGAGAGAAAGGTTGAAAGTTTAAAAGACACTTTTCCAGTGGTTGCCTTTGACAGAACATTCTAAAAAAAAACATTTACTATATGAAATATGGCATTTATCTTGCATTTTTAGTATTTTATTTTCTCTTAAAAGTTTAATTGAGTTGTCTTAGTCTGCTCTGTTTAGTCTCACCCCCATAAAGATGTCACGTGAGGTACCAGCCAGAATAGTGCATGTAATAATAATGCATTCTATGCATGCAAAATCAGATAACATCTCCAGAGTTTAAGTTATTTATATTTGTTGGGGATTACGTACTAGGAACACTTCAGTCAATGATAACCAGAAGTCGTCATTGCAGGGAGCACTGGTCGCCAGTCACTGATGGTAATATATCTGATTTACTCTAACATAGAGAGTTAAAAGTCTGGGAACAGCAGGTTTATGCTTTTTCTGGTTCCATGTTTTACCTCCTCTGAGATGTTAATTTGCAGTTATAAGAAAACTGTATTGGTTTGCCCTCAACATGATTCAACAGAAAAACTTTAGTTTTCTGCATCCCAAACAGTAGAATATTGTTATACATACATATTTTATATATATATATATATATTAAGAATTATCACCTTTCTTACATTCTTTCTTAAGTTTGCTGCAGAAATACGTCTAAATTTCGTTATGCTACTGAATGGCAAAGAACTGAAGAGGTACATTAATTAGAACTCCACTTCATCAACCAGCAGCTGTGTGTTCGTCTAGGTAAGGGATGTACTTACTATGTCTGGAAGACAGAGAACATGGCTGAGAATCAGAAATGCTTAGAGTGATGGGGAAGCCTTAGCCCCAAAGTTTTCCCAAGTGTGCTAAGTCTTTCTTATTCACAAAGTGCTCAACCAGTGAGGTTTCCCCCTTATGTGGTCTTAAAGTGAAAGATGGACTTTTGGGTACAGCTGTATACTAATGCAGCAATCCAGGGGAGTGTGTTTCCCCCATATATGTCTGTGGCTCCTGCCTTGCTTGGTTAAGCAATTCAGAGAATTCCTTGGCTGAATAAAATTTTACTCCAGGAAGAAAAAGTGACTGCCATAAAAACATGGCCATCACTCAGTGAAGACATGGAGGTAAAACAGGTGTTAGTATGCATGTGCACGGCTGTAGGAGTATGAATGAAGCTGTGTGTGTCGTGTGTGTGTGTGTGTGTGTGTGTGTGTGTGTGTGTGTGTGTGTGTGTGTGTGTGTGTGTGTGTGTGCACACTTGCCTGTTTGCTGCCTGCCTGTGTAGATATGTATGTGGGTTTCTTGGAGCATTTGAGTGGGTGAATGAGTGAGAATTTCCGCGTGTGATCAACTGGACGGTGGGACTTGTTTGTTGATGAGTGGATTTGTGTGATTCAGAGATGTGCTAATAAGCCACACCTGTCTCTGAATTGAATATTCTCACTACCACACTAACTGAACGAGCAGTGAGCATTTTTCTTATTCACAGGGCATATGTTACAGTATAGAATTAGGACAGGGATGCCACCTAAGCACAGTTTTGACAGATTTCCTTCTTTAAAGGCTGAAAACCACTTCTTGCCAGCTGCCTGATTATTTCAGCTCTTGGGAGGTGCCATGATTATTTATTTCATAACTGTGTAAGTGAACTAGACCTTCTTCGACCCTTTTTAGTCTTGACCTTGGTCAGAAAGACAAGGGTAAATGCAGTATATATAAGGTAGAAAACAATTAACCATCATGTTTTTGTAAGGATACCAGACAGTACACAGACAGCCCACACAGACTTGGCAAGAACATGTAAACGACACACACACACACACACACACACACACACACACACACACACACACACACTCTCTCGCTCTAAACTTAGGTCAGGAAGCTGAAATACAGTTATTGAACAGTCTAGCAATAGGTGTTAGGACCCATAATGGCAAACATATAGTAAAATGAACAGAATCATTGATATGCTTTATTTTTTGGCATTGTGTGTAATTGGCACTTTGCCTTTTCTGATGACACAGTTTTACTTGGAACTCATATACCTAAATCCAGAATGTTTATTTCTAATTACAGCATGCTGCTATAAAGGGACACAGTAGCTGCAAACTTGATACAAGAACACAACACTCAAACTTTGTGTCTTAATGAGAGGTCTGACTACAACTTTGCTATTGATGCAGTTTATTCTTAACTCTCACAGTTTGCTCATTTCTTTTTGTTTCATGACAAATGGCTATTAATACAGGATGAATAAATAGTGAATGGGTCAGTGGTACTGACCATAGTTTTTTCTGTATCTTTTATGTTACTGGATATTTAGCCAACATGTTACCTAATCCACCGAAGAACCTTTCTGAAACGAAGTACAAACAATTGTTGTGTACTCTTAGCAACAAAAGTTAAGACATGTTTTGGGTATTCTTCCTATTTTGTGGGTGGCCTAGTAAAGAATACTTTTGATGGCATAAGAGTGTGGTAATTTTTGTTAGGCTGAATATGTCCACAAACACGCATAAGAAGGTATTAAATCAGGGATAATAGCAAATATTTATTAAGAAATCTATTTTAATTTCTCCAAATCTACTATGTTGGGAATGGACCCCATTCCAAAGTCAAAGTACAATTAAAGTTCATGAAATTAGTATTGTTTCAGTCTTTGATGGCAGCCAAAAGTGCTATTCGCAGCACTCACAATGTGCCCAGTAACGACGACTCCTGCGATTTGTATGGGGTTACATGGATTGGTAACATATCTAAATACAATTGTAGATTCTTTTGTATAAGACCCGTTTGCTCCTACTACTATTGGAACTGTCTGGGTATCTTCCTTCCACATTGCTCTCATTTCTGCCTGTGGATCCTGATATTTTCTGACTGTCTCTCTCTGTATGCAAGACACTGTAGTCACTGGGTGTAACAATTTCAATGATCAATGCTACTTTTGTCTTCTTTTCTTGGATCACTATATCTGGCTTTCTAGCATCTATCTTTTGAACTGTTGGTAATGGGTGATATAAACTTAATTTTCTATGATACTTTGTAGCTCATGTTTCCAGTGTTTTTCAGCCACTTCAACACCGTAATGTTTGCACAGTCCCCGGTGTAGCAGTCTTGCCACATTATTATGCCTTTCAGTATACAGTCCTTCTGCCATTAGTATGTCACAACCAGCAACAAGGTGTGCGAGGATTTCCAATTCGGTTTTACAAAACCTAGATTTGTCTGTTTCTCCCACATGTTCAATGGACTTTGTAAATAGCCCACTATCTTGGGCTGTCAATATTAACCTTTCATCTCTTGGTTTGAATTCACTTCTCCTTAACCATTCCTATTGTTCATTCCTGATCAACGTGAGGTTGTTCCAGAAGTTTTCTATACTTGCAAGTATATTTATGCTTTTTCCACATTTCTGCAGTATGGATTAACTGTTGTTTACTTAGTGTTTCTTGACAAGAAAACTTTACTAATGCAACTGCATGTTTTCAAGACAGAAACAGATATGATTATTTAACTGATTATGCAAATAGAAAGTGAAGGACTCAGTCCAACATCTGTAGGACACATTTACAACCCATTACATCAGCACTGAGGCTACACTGCCATGCACATTCTAAGTGTGGAGCTGTAAAAGGACGGACTTATTCATAGTATCTATGCAGCTTTTAAGCTAACCATATCCCTTGTGTAAGCAATTACCATATATGGATTTATGGATTTTTTTTCTGGACACAGGACATGGCCCTTTACTCTGAACTACAGCAGGCAGGTCAAGACATATAATAGGCAGAATACGAAAATGTTGAACTTTGAATCTTGGAGGGGTTATTGATATACATAAACTCGAAGAATATCTGAGAATGGTTATTAACTCCTGACAACCTGAACACAAGAGAACATACAACTTAATAATAATTTATCTTCTACACCATGAAATATAACAACTTCGTACTTCAAAAGGACTTCTACACCTAGAGCCTAGACTCTGCTTTTCAGTTAAACTCAGCCCAGCAATTCATACCTTCAAGAAGGAACTGGATGACAGCCCAACATGGGATATGTTCTATGAAGCTCCTAGATGTCCAACAAACCTCAAGATCGTTCACCAAACCTACAAACCTATGGCTTCTTATTTTCTCCTAGTAGCAATGGTTGCCATCTGGGTTATACTGCCAGCTGAAACATATGTAAAGAGCCTACATACATGGACAGGAATGTTCCTTTTCTAACCTTTCCACTGATACTCAGCGTACTTCTGAAGATTCAGAATGAATCCCCAGACATCATTATGGTAACCTCCTTGTGGCCCAGGCAACAGTCATTCTTCCTTCTTTTGGAATTGGCCAGGTTGCAGTTATCAGTACAAATCCTACTAAATGTAAAGATATGAAAAGTATGGCACAGGCCACCCCAAAATCCAAACTGATACTGTCACAGACAGTAGAGGGATAAAGACATAACTACAGCCCAGCCTGGGTGACTGATGGAACAGCAGGAGGGATAGGCATGCACATCCTGGAAGGAGGACACTTGCTGGTGATGCTCCCTGAAAGATAGGTGTGGTGTAAAGAGGCAAGTTGCCCTCAGATTCAAGCAGCAAAAGGGAAAAGTGGGTAGGGCATATAAAACAACCTCCCACCCCCACCAATACAACTATAGACGGTGAAGCCACACGAAGCCCTTAAGATCCACAACTGGCACCAGCAATACCATATCAAATTGGGGGGGGGATGTTAGGAGAATGCTGGTAGACATGGCATGGATGTGGAGCACTGGGGGGCTGAGCCAGTATCAGTGAGGTCTGAGGGGACAAAAAAAATACGGTCATGGACAGCATCACAACAAACACTTCACTAGACCTCACCAAAAGCATATCTTTAAGTCTGGTAAAACTACGTTATATCATATGTGTGTATGACAGACAGGTAAAAATAAATTTACAGGCTGAACAACTTCTGCAAGGAAATGTACCAATCCTGTCAGATAATGAGTACCCTTTCTCTAGCATATTGGACTTATAACAAAGATGTTGCTCGAGTTGTTCAGCCTGCACATTTATTTTTACTTGTCTGTCATACACACTCCCAGTTTTAAGATTCACAATTAATGCTGATTTTTATGCTGACTGCAAAATGTGTAACCTTGTATATTTTTGTTTCTGTCAACTATGTCATGCATTTTATGTTGGCAAGACAAATAGACCCTTTAAGGATAGGATCCTTGAACATCAGAGAGACATAAAGAATAAAAAAGACAGTAATGCCTTAGCAGCACATATTATGAGCCATGGTACCACACACTCATTTAGGTTCTTTGTATTGCAGGTGTTAGACACTAATTTAAGAGGTGGTGATTTAAAAAAAACACACAAACTATAGAACAGAAGTGTTTTTTATTGCTGAATGCAGAAAAAACACCTGGTCTAAATGGGTTTTTTTCACTGAAACCCTTCCTGAAAGGATGTAGACTTAGACATAAATAATATGTTTTATTTTTTATATATATATTTTTATAAGTGCAATAGTTTTGCATACATTTTTATAGCTGTTTTTATTCATGATATATGAATGTGTTTTCAGCAGTATGTGTTCTTTTAAAAAAATTGTAACTTTTTGATGACATCATAATTAAGGGCTTTTTTGTATAAAAGACTTGTATTTCTTAGTTAATGTTGTCTGATGAAGTGGTGTGGTCACCGTGAAAGCGCTTACCACTCTTTTGGATCCATCTATTAAAGTTCCTGGATTTTAGCCTATTGGTTTGGTATTTCTTCAATTATTTTATTCTTATTTTTGTCTTACCAACCTTTATCCTGCTATCATATATATTTTTTGCTTTATTTCAAGCATGGCCTGCCTTACTCTTTCAAACTCAGATCAACACACAGAAAGAAGCAATATAACTCGATGTTATAAGAAAGCAATAATGCCTGGTAGGGGGTGTATTTTTGTAGAAATAATGCAAGACCAGGGGTGTTCTGAGGCGCGGGACCACAGAGGGCCTGTACACCCCTGGAAGGGCATTATTTCCACAATAACACACATCCTGGAGAGCACTATTGTGCTTAGAGACTAGACCATCACTTAATAAATAAATCACAAACCAATTGAATATACATTTTTATATATTTTATGATGTAAAATAGTTCTTCTGTCTAATGTTTCAAACTTGCTATACTAAATGCAATGCAATTGCTATTGAAGTATTTGGCATCCAAAATATAAGTTATGTAAGTAACAGACAAACTCACAGGCAGCTGTTTTCTTTTACAATGCCCGAGCTTCACATCTAAAGCATTAGACTCATCGGTCAGAAGGCATTAAGTGTACCTTAACACACAGCTAGAGAACATTCATTCTCCAATCAGGGTAAAGATGTACAGGTTGCACACTCTCTAAAGACTAATAGAAGATGGGAATATTAGCCATCTCATGAGCCCTGCAACTCACATGCTTACATTTTCATATGGAAATTCATGTAATGTGCTGGGGGTAATAGAAATACATACTCAATATGAATATAAGATATTCAGACTTTGAAATATACCACTGGAGAATGTACCTGTGCAATAGCACTGTAACTTGGACTGGCAAAGTACATATTTATTTTTCTTTTTGATTTTTCCCTTCCCATCTGCAGTCACCTTCCTTCCTTCAATTACTTGCATCTTTTATCCACTAGCACTGACAATATTCTCAGTAACTCAGGTGAATTACTTGCATCTTTATCCTCTAGCACTGACAATATGGTCAGTGGCTCACTTGAGAGCTATCAGGAGGGTGCAATCTACATGCAGGCATTTAGCTTGCTTTTATCCTGGCCACCTGTACACCATTAGTCTTCTTAATATCTTACTGTCCAATGAATGAATCACTAGTTGCATGCCACAGATCATGCTAATTGGCAGTGCAGACATACAGGACAGGGCCCAGTATCGCAAATGATCCTCCCCTGCAGCCTTAACATTCCATTCAATGGCTCAGCACTCCCACTGGTGCTGCCACTTCCTCAACTTGTCCATGGACCCACAAGAAATCCATAAATTAATGTGGAAAGCTGGACATTTATTATTATACTCTAAGACCTCTCTCTTCCCTGAGTGGCTGATATGAGCTCCCACAACTGTGGGACCAGCTTACATATTCTCCACGCACATTTTCTACCATAAATATATTAATAAAAGCCACCATCACTGGACTGGCATGGTGCTATCAAGCCAGGAAGCATCATTCCCACAACCACTGGTGCTGGCTATTTTTGTAATGGCCAAGACTCTTCCGGGCATGGTGGTTTACAGACAAGAAGCGAAATCTCTTACTTCCCACAGGATGAGTGAGCTGTTATTTGGACACCGATTACACTTCTCATGTAGCTCTTCGAATGCACAAGCCACTGGCTGAAGCCAGGCTGTGGTTGTGGTTAGGGTGTTATATCTACAAACCACAGAGCAGGGCACAATTTATTTGTTTAATATTCATTTCGCCTATGCTGAAATTTGATAAGGGTGGTGCAGCTGTTAGTACTACTGCTCTCCAGCCCCTGGTGCACTCCCGAGTGGGCTGCCTTCAGAAGAGGTGTTAAACTCAAGTCTAATATGTCTGAGTTGGTGGTAACTCAGATAGATGTAAAAAGATCTTATGACGTGCATTCAAAAAAGAGTAGGCATTGCTTTATTCAAAAAAAAATTTTATTCACTATAGATACATCCATTATATTTACACGTTACACATCTTTTATTATAGAAAATTACATTTTCATTTCCCCTACTCCTTTAACCAAATTATTTTTATTTCACTTATTACATGCCCATCATCTTTACTTTTGTTACACAGTTCTTCACATCATCTTTTCCGGAAATGTCACATTGCAATAAAAATATTCTATTCAATTTCTACCTTACTCCCAAAATTATGTCCAATATCTTCCATTTATCATTTATCCTTGAAAAAGCCCGATAGTATTCAGGTGAAAGCGCTTGGTTTACTGTTTGGTTTTAATAAAGATTGTTGCTTTTTCAGAAATATTTGGCTACCGCTATTTAATACAACCTAGTGGATTATCACTGCTGTTGGATTTCGGGTCCTGACTTGCCGGGTTGGTTTGCTTTTTGATCTTCCATACAACACTACACCCATATTAAAATTTTCAAAAATTCCAAGTCATATCTTTCCTTTAAAGCCCCTTTCAATTTCCC
The DNA here is from genome assembly GCF_019279795.1 of Protopterus annectens. Classification (NCBI taxonomy): domain Eukaryota; kingdom Metazoa; phylum Chordata; order Ceratodontiformes; family Protopteridae; genus Protopterus; species Protopterus annectens. The sequence goes on from NC_056734.1 coordinate 774,395,053, forward strand.
CCATTTTTCCCCAAGGATCAATACATTAACTTTCTTTCATTATTTTTTCATATCAATTCTAACTTTCCAGTTCTAACCTCTTCACCTCAATCTTTCATAGTTTTAAATTTTCATAGAATACATGTTGATCCATTGACAGCATTTTAATAGAGTGCAGTCTGATCAAAAGAAAGAGTGTAACAGGTTTTGCCGAACCTTGTAGGTAAGTATTTCTGCGGGGGCGAAGCTTCCATGCACCTCCCACATCCCTGAACCTAAACATACCTACTCTAAGGTCACACAACAGAAAGAAAAAAGAATATTCCACTGTCAGTCAAACTTGTTTCCCTCTTACAGTGCTGTCAATGGGTCGACAGGATCCTTTCTTTTCCTTCAACACTTTCAATGGCTCTTCATTTTTCAGAAAACTCCCAACAAAAAATAAACCTATTAGACATTTTTATACACCAAGAAAATTATTTTTATATATTCAAAAACTCCCCTCTTTCCTTAACTTTATATGCAATATCGCTCTTAACCAGATTTAACCTCAACCCCCCCCCCCCGAAAAAAAATACCTACTATCTTACTTTGAAGACAACAAGAATCATAACAGCACTATCACAACACATCAATCTCCCTAAAACATATATGTTTAACATATTCACTTTTTACTTAGAGCTAACTGAAAAGCGTTACAACATTCTGTTTACTTACTTTGTTTAAATTCCCTCCACTGCTCCATTACATTACAGTATTTCCCAAATCTAACACATTAAACATTGATTTCAGCCTCTGTAATTTAGCTATCCCCAACTTTAACCATATCACCAAAATTCTTACTCTTTTGTTTACTCACTAATAACCTTATTCCACAAATAAAAATTCAGTCCTAATATTAATGTCCTTCATTCAACCTCTATTCTTGGTTTTAAAAACTAAATCGTCTGCATAAGTCAGCACTAAAACTTTTATGCCATCCTCTATTTCCCATCTTGCCTCTTCAAATTCTTCCCTTCCAGTCTGTATTACAGCAATCATCATAAAGAACCACATACTCAGCAGATAACCCCTGTTTTGTACTTTTTTACCCATTACTGAAAGGTATAAGTTTTCATACACTGTTTTTACTATCCTTTTTTTTTTTACCTATACCATATTCATTTAATATGACCAACATTTGCCTATGATAAATACTACCAATAGCTTGAGCCACACCACATTCATCTTCACTTCACCAAGCTATTACTTTTTACAAAAAATAATGTCCCACCTGAAACCATCTTTCACCATCACTTCCCATAACAACACACTCATCTCAGATGAAATTCACACCAAATTTCTAGGAGTCATTATTGATGATCAACTAGAATTTGGCCTATATGTTCTACGTAACATTAAGAAGACCAAAAACTTGATCTCCTTTACAGAAATAAAAACATTCTCTCAAGCAAAGCTAAAATAGTTCTTTCTCATGCCTACCTATTACTTACCCTTCTTTATGGCTCTCAAATTCTCACCAATCTGCAGGCCACACTTATTATTAAACTAGAATCCACTTACAACAAGGGAGCTAAATTTGCTGCTGAGATGCCTTACTCATCTCATCACTGCGTCGCTCTCAGGAAACTAAACTGGTTAGAGTTTCCCCATAACCTCCTCCTTCCTCAGCTCCAATTAATTCATTCTATTCATTACCAGTCCACTTTTTGCCCTAGTACCACCTCTATAATCTCTCACTACACCCCTGCAAGAACACTCCGGAGCACTGAACAACATCTCCTGTCCATTTACAAACCTATGATTAACTTGGGAAAAAACCTTTATTGCTATCTGCCTGCTGTGAACTGGAATAAATTACCACTAGACATTCGTCTCCTTAGATCCAAATCCCTACTTAGAAGGCAGTAAAAAATCACTTAAGCAAAACTAAACTATATCAGTGGTATCTCCCACCTGATTGACTCACCTCTCTTGGCTATTCTCTGTCTCCCTTTTTTTTTTTACATTCATTATCTAAAAATTTCCTAATTATCTTTTCTTTCCTCTTTGCCTCTATACTCTTTTTAAAATTATTTTCGCTACTTTACCCTTTATCTTTACATACTACGCCAGTCTTTGCTGTTTTTGGTATACGACTTATCAGTTAAATATTAAGCTTAGAAGTTCTTACTTACTTATTTGTAACTACACTCTTTACAATCTTGTATTCCTTATAATTATAAATATTTGTATTTCTGAACTCTGTATTGTACCCACATATGCTATAATGTTAATTCTAATTGCCATGCATGCTTAATCTGCTTTACTTATTCTATGTACTGTTTTCTTGTTTTATTAACTTAATAGTTATTCATCATATTGTATGTAATTACTGTGGAGCTTTTCTCCCCAGGTCTCCACTGAAAAAGGGCTTTGCCCAGCTGGACTAACCCGATCAACAAATGTCAAATAAATAAATAAGTCTTCCTCTGTTGTTTTAACTCTTCATTAAATAGGGAAACACCTTTCTAGCCCAACACTTAGCTCTTTCACAGCTTCTGAATATAAAATATATAAAATATAATATTTTGCAGTTTGTAATACTTTATTTTTATAGGGAAATCTTACAGTATTTTTCCTTTTTTAAATTTACTAGTTTTTATCTTTCATCACCTTTATGTCCTTTTCATTTTTCTCTTTTCTTTCCTTAGATTACCTTTAAAATCTAAAATCTCCTGACATAACAATAGATAGACTCACTATTACAAATTTCAGAACTTCTTTAAATAACGTATTTCTATCATTTAAGCTTATGCATGTATAAACTACAATTATCTTTAACACCTTCTGTTTTTTCCTTATATCACACATCAGCATTTTCCCTGCTATCTCCACTATTTTATCCAATACATTAACCTCTTCAATATTTATTAGAACTACAACACTAGAATACAAATCTTTACCAATAGTCCAAACTGCTTCTCTTCACATTATTTCAAACTATACCCTCATCTTTGCATCTATAAATCTTGTATCTAAAAGAAAAAAATATATCAGCATCTACTCTTGTAAGTAATGTCTTTCAGCTTTTCCCAGTTAGGGGTCGCCACAGCAAAACACCGGTCCGCTAATGATTGGCAGTGGATTTTTTATGGTGCCGAGTTGCCAGCCTGATGCCCAACCTTCAAAGAAGGCACGCCCATTCACGCATGCACCTACCTGCATGTCTTTAACATTACTCGACAGCGGGGAGGACATGCAGACTCCTAACAGAAGGCGCTCTAGCCAAGAATCGAACGGGAGATCCTCTTGCTGTGAGGTGAAAACGCTAACCGCTGCACCAGCGTATTCCAGCTAACATCACTTTTCATGCTATTCACACATTCAAATATACTATTCTCATATTAACCTATTCATCTTTGCAGTCTTTCTTATTCCATCCTTTTGCTTTTCCTTCTTCTAACTCTTCTCCCTATTCGCCCTTCCCATTGTTTCATCATTTCTGAACTTTCCTTGCCTCATCTTACACAGTTTCCAAAACATCACATTTATTTTCATCTACAATGTGATATTCTGCCTCATCTTTTATTTCTCTCCTTATTACCATTCCCTCAGTACCTTCAGCTTCATTTTCCTCACCTTATCCCTTATCCATTTCAACTACCACTTTTTATTGCTCTGACCCTGTATATCTACTTCCATTCTCAATTTCTCTCTTCGTCATACATTTCTGCACTTATCTGTGGACAGTCAAACCAAGAATATTCTTCGCTCCCATATTTTCTACATAAAGGCTTGCAATTTTTCCTAGAATGCCCAAACTCACCACACTGATCAAATCTTCTTTTAGTACATTCTTTTTTTTTTAAACAAGAAACATCTTTATTAAATAATCTAATGTGATAAATCCCCACAAAACAAGCTTTTGGTTGACCCCAGTATTTATCACTTTTTTTTTTTGCCATTGACAAGCTTCTCCTCAGGTACATGCTGTAACTTATTACTCTCAATTTTAAGGTTATAAATCTCTCCCATCCACCACTCCATATTTTCTCTCATCTGCAATTGTAATACAATGGAGGTCTTTACATATATTTAAAAAAAATGACCTCACTTTCATCTGTATCAGTTGTTTGAATGTGCACTGTCATTTTCTTTTTTAAATGTACATTTAAATTTTGAAAAATAACGTCTTTCCAAGTACTGTCATTAGTTCTTTTTTCAAATTCATTAAATTTTTTTTTCTGCCAAAGCAAACGTTTCAAAAGTAATTTCATAAAAGTGCTCGTTAATGTGAATCTATTCCCTGATATCAGTTATACTGAAGCAAAAGAATATGATAAAGAGATATTTTACTTTGGATAATGTTATTAGCTAGAATTAAAACCAAGACTTAGCAGCAACTGGTCTCTTTCATCAGATTTCTGGTGCCCTGGCCAAATTTATCCCTAGTCTGTATGAACACCACCTTAGGTGTCCCCTGAAAAGACCACATGCCTAGTGGAACTATCCTGGCCAACAAAGAGCAAACAAGTACATTAAATAAATAACTACATTTCTTAACCAAGGTAAGTTCATAGGTATATACTAGGCTAATGACTGCTACGTCCCTTATAGGCCTAGCCATGCAACCTAAATCCATACATTCACAACCCCTTTTTCCCATTTTTGCACATGGGGTCGGGGAGTCACTTCAAGAGTGGCAACCGTCTAGAGCCCACACATTTGAATTATATAGGGGGTGACTTACTGACTGCATCTGTCCATCAGAGATATAACAGCTAGACCCAGGATGAATTTCTGATTACCCATCCATAAGTTCAACTTGTGCTTAAATAGGTATAGGGAGGAGCTCTGCCACACATGGATGGGGAGCCTGTCCCAGGAAAATGGGAATTGTCCGAGAAATATCGCTGTCTTTCCAATATTTCCTATTTATGTTGCAAGCAAAATTTAGGTCTTTTAATCTAGTAGTTCTGATGCTGTTTGTTTGTAGATGTGTAAAACGTTCATCAAAACAAGGTCCAGAGATGCCTTGTATGCCAGGCAAAGATCACCTGTCAGAAGTCTGTAAGATACTGAGTAAAGAGACATGGCTATGAGTCAGTTAGCATAGGACATTGTGTTTACTCCCTGTATTCTTTTGTATGGAACCTTTGCGGATGATCCAGTTGCTGCATGTGTCTCATCAGGCACATACTGAAGTGGGCATTATACTCTATAATGGGACTGATGAGGGCATTTGGTCCAATACCCCAACTCAGGCATCATCAACCTGGTGACCTCTCTAGACCTAGATGCCATGCCATTGCTTATAAGCTGAGCAACATTGAAAGGTTTTCTTACCACCTTAGATGCATGCTGGTCGAGGGCTAGATTACCATCTACAAGATTTCCCAGATCTCAGAGTAGTGAACCAACTTTTAAGGGGGTTTTATTGATGACAGTTACCTGGGGTGGCAGACTTCCCAAAAGGTACTACAATGCATTTCTTGGTATTGAGTTTTAAGCCATGGATTTAGCACCAAGCATTTGTCCATATAAGACCTTCATGAAGGAGGTTCTCATATTGGGGTGATTCAATGACTGCTCCCAGTTTGCAATCATCTGAGAATCTGATTAGTCAGAGACCTTTGATATTGACTTTGACATCTAAAAAGTAGACACCAAAGAAGAGTGGGCCTAGCACAGAGCCCTGGGGGACTCCACTGGTGACTAGCCTCTTTGTGGAGGTGGCCTCACTGATTCTAACCTCCTGGATCCTATCAGTGTACCACTTAGCTATTCAGTGTGTTATAAAGGGGTTTAATACCTAGCTCTGTATGTTTCTTGACAGCACCTGAGTGAGGTATTGTATCAAATGCTTTAGCCAGATCTAGGTAGACAGTATACACACTATTCCCCAATCCATCACCTTATTGATATTTTCAAAGAAGTCCACTAGATTCAGTATGCATAACCTTCTTTTGACAAAGCCAATCTGCAAAGCACATCTATGTCTTTGTTGATAATTTCCATGATAATTCTTTCCATGACTTGGCAAATAAGACAAGTCAAACTAATGGGTATGGAATTTCCAAGATATGTTGGCGGTCCTCTCTTATAAAGAGGGATGACATTACAGCTTTACATTCACATGACACAATATCATTTTAAGACTATAGTTAAACAATGACTCCAGGGGTCCTGATAAGCCATACTTTAGACTATTTAGGAGGTATTCAGGGATGTTATCGGGGCCCACTGAGGCTGTGTTCTTGGCTTTAGTGAGTACAGCCACTACATTCTCCCTAGTTATTAGTTGGAGGGCTTATGTTTGAGGGTATTTTTGATGGGGTGGTTGGGGGTGAGAGGGGGATAAAGTTGGAATTGAATTTGCTGACAGGTTTACTATATTGCCAGGCTCAGTGAATGTGGCACCATTAATCAACAATTCAGCACATTGTTATATGCTGCCCTTGAGGTTTTTGACACAGCTGTAGAAGGCCTTATGGTTATCTTTCACCTGGGAAGCAGTCTTAACCTAAAAGTTGACTTTGACATTATTAGCTCTCTTAGTTGCCTATTTACTTTACTTTATGGGAATTACCCTTCCTGATGTTTGATATATTTTTTTCCTTTTGTTGTATATCATGTTTAACTTGGGATGCCACCGAGTGTAGAAATTAGTAGCCTGTTGAACATACATGAGCAGTTAGAGCGTAGCAGGGCAGAATCACCACTGTAATGGTTGGGGTTCCCCTCAACACCCACAGAATCACCCCCCTGGCAACATCACCCTGTGCAGAGTTATGGTATCACTAAAGCAGAAGAAAGCACTATCCAGTTGTAGTACAGAGATACTGTGTTTCTGCCCCACCTTAGTAACAGGGCAGTCCCTAGCCCAGTGTTCGTAATGCTTTTCCCCCTGAAAACAGTACCTACCCTGCAAAGGGGGTCACATAGGAGTATGACCCAATATGATGCGGCCCCAGCAAAGAACACAACATTTGGGTGTAAAGATCTCGATGCCATTAGTGACTGGGAATCTGTGTAAAGAAAATGATTAAAAAATGCAGAAAATACACAAGAGAGCACCAAGCAAACTTCAGTAAACATGTAAACCTGATTTACTGCCTTTCTTAAAAGGAGTTTTCCTCTTGTTCTGGTTAATTCTGGAATAAGCTCCTACCTGAAATGAGAAACCTGTGTGGCAGGTATAGATTGAATCCCCTCCTTTGCAACAATTGGATATGTGACATTTTACATCCTTCACTAACCAGGTTTCCATTTTTATACTCTCTCATTCATTTAGCTCTCTGCACTACTCTATACCCTATTACAAGTACACCCTATTGCACCCACTACACATCACCTACCATTGCAATTACACCCTGTCACTCCCACTATAGAGCACCTAACTTTTTTTTTCCTCAGGGATTACAAAAAGCACAGGAAAACCTCTGAACTGCTCATGCAAAGGGCTACCTGGAAATTCAACAGTTGAACCAGAAAAGGGGGAGAATAATGCTAGTTTATCCTTGTAGAAATAATGCATATTTGAGCAAACTGCAGCATAAATACTGTCAAAAACTAAAATAAAAATTGTATATAGAAAAATCATTATCAATCCTGATGAAAAAGGCAAATTGTAATACACAAGCACCCATGAATTCAGAGTTTACATTTTTGTGTCAGATTTTCAACATAGCATCAATGAACTCCCAGGTTCATGGGCTGTGCAGCAGCTATTGCACAAGTGTTTAAAGGTGTAATTCTGCACTCAGTTTGTGAAATGGAATTTGCAAACAGAACCTCACAATAATATTTGTATGGTTCATGTAGACAGAATTCAATGTAAACGTGTTATGAAATGGCAGTATCATAAGTATTTCATCAATTTAAAACTGTAAAACAGAAATAATTAAAGGCCGTTAAACTTACTACTGAAAACCCAGCAGTTTCACTATTTATTTTCCACATCAAATGTTTAACATATGATTTATGAATCCTCATCTTATGAGCTACCTAAATGTCATTGCACAGTTCTGTCTGAAAAAGCTAAACAAAATGACTCCAACATGATGACTTTAAACAGAATTTCACTGTGGCAGTTTCCAGTTCTTGAAATATGTGAAAATGTTAAAAATGTCAATATTTGTTTATTCTTTGTTGATCAGGTTAGTCCTGCTAGGCTAGTAGCCTCTTTTTCAGGGTACACCAGAAGAGGCACTGATACTAACAAAGGATATTTGGGCAGGGCACTGGGGAACTTTCCCTACTCATAGCATACAGGGATGCTCTTGGCAGTGGTGCTTCCAACTTCCTGTTTCTGTTCCAATTGCCAAGGCGACTTGGAGAAACAGGAGGAAGTATGACAAGCATTTGTGGGCAGAAGACAGTGTCAGAGAAGGAGAATGCAAAGATGGAGGTAGCGGAGCCTTTAGGAGAGACAGTTAAGTGAAGGTGCCATCCATATCGGAGAGGAAAGGAGGAAAGAAGGAGGTGAAGGAGCATAATGTCATTGAAGATGTACCAGATTTGGACTATTTCAGGAAAGGTTGTTCAAGGAACGTGGAATGTATTATTACAACCCTCCAATGGGAGGGTGGCATGATGTTTATTTAAAGGAAATGATTAATCAGAGGGAACAGGAGAGTTAAGTGGCAGCTTCACGGAGTGAAATTATGGAGATATACAAGAGGAGGAAGTTGAAGAGAACACAATAAAAAAGAAATCGTATGCACAGACAGTGAAAGGAGGAGAAAGAAGAGCCAAAGAAGTAAAGAAGGTGAAAAATAAATATAACAGTAATCGGGAAGAAAGAGAAAGGACTTGAAAGGTATGTTTAAACAGGACAATATATGGAGAATTGTTTAGAATGGCATGAACAAAAAAAGAACTGTAACGCTTGGAGTGAGTATGTGGTGCAGGCATTTCATAGAAAAATCAAAATAAAGAATTTTGATACAATTTAGAACAGAAGTTGAAAGAGAGGAATTGGAAGAATTTTTAAAAACTATATGTAAAGATGTTACGAACACAACAAAAATATATGATGACTGAGGTTTATGGACTAGGGGTTGGGAATGCGGGATTATTTTGAAAATGGTAATGTTGTACATATTCTAAGTGTGATTACTGTGAATGATAGCAGAGGATTTGCTAAATATAAAGGGCAGCCAAAAACATGTTTTTTTTTTCCTGAGGAAAAAGTAATCATTTGATCAATGAATGTGATAAATGAAAATGTTTTATTTGTGGTAAAACAGGGTATGAAGCAAGAAAATGTGATATGAAATGTAAAAAAATATGGAAAAACTGGACATACATGGGTAGACTGTGAAAAAAAATGTAGTAGTTACAGAAAAAGAATGCAGACAGAATCCGGTATATGATATAGATAATATAGAAATGGAACGAGAAAGACAGGCTAGTACGCAGGAAATAAATAAAGATTTAATAAGGGAGTGAAAAGACGGGGAAAGAAAATAGGTGCTTTATATGAGCAAGGAGGAATATGTAAACTGGCAAGTAGTAAAAGGAAGGAAAAATTGTATAGGAAAAGGGTGAAAGACAGGAAAAGATAGTTTAAAAGTATATTTGTGAAAAATAAAAAGGTAAAGGATGAAAGGGAATAATTATACTAACTTCATTTAAAGGCTGAATATCTTAGTTTTAAATGTTAACAGTATGAGGACTATTAAAAGAATTTTAGGGATTTTAGCATGGTGTGCTTCAGCTGATATGTACATAACTATATTAGAAGATACTAGAATCTTGACATATGAAGAAGGGTTACAAACTAAAGTATTATGTGACGGAAACATTATATGGAATGTTGGAAAAGACATGTTCAGGAACAGGCGTAGTTTATCAAGAAAAAGTACAGTTTTGTACCTACCATAAATGTAGATGTTCGAGTGCTAATACAGCTGCAGTCATAACAGATGGGTTTTCCTGCCGTCAGGCGGGTCCTCGGTCGGCCGAATTCCAAAGTCTAGGTCCGGCGTCGGATGTCGTCGCTTCTTCCCTGACGTCAGTGCAACAGGGATATAAAAGAACCAGCCGACGCCATTTTCTTCAGTTTTTCTTGCCCCAGATGTCAGGTGCCCCCAGAAGGAAGGCAAAACATAAATTTATGTAATAATGCAATGCAATATAATCAAAAAACAGTAGTTGCAAGCAAATACATCATAAAAGAATACCCCAATGAAGTTGTATGAGGGGGTGTTGGCCATTAGGCCTGTCCCAAGAGGGGAAGGAGGGAGGGAAACCTGGACTGCAGCTGTATTAGCACTCGAACATCTACATTTATGGTAGGTACAAAACTGTACTATGTTCATCGTGCATACAGCTGCAGTCATAACAGATGTGTAAAATCCCAAAGCTAGAAAAGGGGTGGTAGGCACTAAGAGGAACTAGGAGGAGCCAGGATGCCCTGCAAGACTGTAGTGGCAAAGCCCGCTCTAGATTTGGAGTATAATGGTAGGTGATAGTGCTTGGAGAAAGTATGTACAGAACTCCAAGTGGCTGCTTCCAAAATATCTTTGGTAGGAACCCCCCTGAGGAAAGCTGCAGAGGTAGCTGTGGCCCTTGTGGAGTGAGATCTGATGCCTGTAGGTACCATGAAAAGAGTAACAAAAGCGTATGCAGTGGGCTATCCATTTTGAGATTGTCTGTTTGGAAATAGGCTTCCCTTGAGCACCTGTGGCATAGGACACAAAGAGTTGCTCTGATTTTCTGAAAGGCTTTGTTCTGTCCAAGTAACAATGGAGCTGTCTGTGAATATCCAAGGAATGTAGTAATCTCTCCCCTTTGTTTTGTGGATTAGGGTAAAAGGTAGGTAAGTGGATAGCCTGATTCAAGGCCACCCTGGATACTACCTTAAGCATAAAGGAAGGATTGGTTCGTAAGGAAACTCTGTCCTGATGGAAAATGATGAAAGGCTGCACAGCCATGAGGGCTTGTAGTTCCGAAACCCTGCATGCTGAGGTGATAGCCAGAAGGAAGGCTGTTTTCCATGACAAATATTGCAGTTCTGTTGAAGCAGCTGGCTCAAAAGGAGGCAGGGTCAGTTTTTCTAGAATGAAATTGAGATCCCAAGCAGGTACTGGTTGCTTCCTTGGGGGTTTTACATTCTTAGCCCCTCTGAGGAACTGTCTTAAGAGAGGGTGAGAGAATAAAGGAGGATCAGTGTTGTATTCTGCAGAAATGGCCGAGGCATGGATTTTGATGGAGGAGAATGAAAGTCCACTGTTTAGCATCTCAGCTAGGTACTGTAATATTTGAGGTAAATTCAGTATTCCAGGATCCTGACCCTTTTTCTGATTCCAGGCACAAAACCGTTTCCATTTTGCGGAGTAGGCTTTTCTAGTAGAAGGCCTTCTGGCTTCCAAAATGACATCCTGCACCTCCTTGGAGAGTAAGGTCTGTTGTGAATTTAAGGAATCCTCCATGCGGCTAGATTGAGTGTTTTCAGCTGACTGTGAAGAGTTTTGAAGTTGTGCTGAGTCAGTAGAAGAGGCATTAGAGGCAGGATCCATGGTGGGGAATGTGTCAGGCTCCTCAGGAGTGGGTACCAGTGTTGTCTTGGCCAGTCTGGAGCAATGAGAATCATCTTTGGTCTGTCTGCTCTGGCTTTTAATAGAACTTTGGGCAGCAGAGAAAGAGGTGGAAAGACATAAACTGTCATTGTTGTCCAACTGAAAGAGAGTGCGTCCACTTTCCAGGCCTGTGGATGAAAGGTCCTTGAGCAGAATTTTGTCAATTGGTAATTTCTGTGGGTAGCAGAGAGATCTATGTCTGGCCTTCCCTATGCTTGAATTATCTTTGCAAAGACTTAGGGATGCAACTTCCATTCGTGTGGATCTGTCATATTTCTGCTCAGGTTGTCTGCCAGCGTGTTTTCCTTGCCTGGCAGGAACTGTGCTTGAAGTTGGATTTGTAATTCCAGAGCCATGTTCCATAGAGACATGGCTAGCCTGCATAGGGGATATGAATGGGTTCCTCCCTGTTTGTTTATGTACCACATCACTGTGGTGTTGTCTGTCCTTATCAATAGCTGGCCTGGATGCAGTAGGTCTTTGAAAGCCATAGTAGCATTTATTACTGCTAGCATTTCCTTTTGATTGATGTGTAGGTGCTTTTCTTTTTGTGACCATTTGCCATGAATGCACCGATCTGTCATGTGCGCCCCCCAGGCGTAGTCCGAGGTGTCTGTTGTGATGACTTGATTTGCTTGAGGCTTGCAGAATGGGAGACCTATGTTTCTTTGGCATGCTTGAGCCCACCATAGAAATTCCTTTTGAAGACATGGAATTAGTGGTATAATTGTTTCCAAACTGTGGCTGTGTTGAGACCATAAGTTTTTTAGGTACCATTGAAGTTTCCTCATATGCAGCTTTGCACATGGGATTAGCAGGATGCAAGACGCCATGAATCCCAGAGCCTGCAGGATTTTCCTTGCAGTCAGCCTGGTGAGAGTTGCCAGTTTTCTGAAGTATTGAGTTAGTTGCCCTTGTTTCTCTGGTGTGTGGTAGGCCATCTGGGTGTTTGTATTCAAGCTGGCACCCAGGAAAATTATTGTTTGACAAGGTATAAGTCTTGATTTCTTTTTGTTGACTGTGTATCCCAGAGAATTCAACAACATCATTACAAACACCAGGTGTTTCAGAAGTATGTGCTTGCTGTCCGCTTGGATCAGGCAGTCGTCCAAATATGGGTATATTTGTATCCCTTGAAGTCTGCAGAAGGCAATTACTGATGCCAGGCATTTCGTGAACACTCTGGGCGCAGTAGATAAGCCAAAGGGCAATCCAGAGAATTGATAATGGGTTGAACCTGCAAGAAATCTGAGGTATCTTCTGCAATCTTGTCTGATTGGGACATGCAGGTATGCCTCCTTGAGGTCCAATGTTACCAGCCAAGACTCCTTGCCCAGCATGGGAAGAAGCTGCTGTAATGTGAGCATCTTGAATTTTGGTACGAGTAAATATGTGTTTAGGATGGATAGGTCCAAAATAGGTCTCCAATCTTTGCCCTTCCTTGGTACCAGGAATAGTCTGGAATAAAAACCTAGACCCTGTTCTTGTGCAGGTACCTCTTGAATAGCTTTCATGTCCATGAGATCTGAAATTTGTTTTTGTGCCTCTGCCCTTTGATTGTGTGGCAGGTTTGGCATGCCTCTCATTTTTGGAAGGGTGTGAAAGTGGAATCTGTAGCCTCTGTCTATGATGTCCAGGATCAATTTGTCTTTTGTGACAATATGCCAATTTTTCGAAAATAATGCCAGTTTTCCGCCTAAAGGTGCTGCCATTTGAGCCTTGCTTGGCATGCAAAGGGGAAAGTCATTGGTTCTGCTTTCTGAATGGCTGTGAACTATCCTCACCACCTCTTGGTGTAGGTGCTTGCCATTGTCTGCCTCTAAATGATCCTTGAGATTGCCCTCTACCCCTCGGGTGCCTGTATCTACCTCTTTGAGGTCTGCCCGTGGCTGAAAGGACCAATTTTTTGAAGGCCAATTTCTACTGAAACGTGGTGGTTGTACCTGTAGAAAATCTTTCACTGTTTGCATTGATTTTGCCTTTTCCTCCATTTTCTTTAATACCTCCTCAGCTTTAACACCAAACAATACATCTTTTTGAAGAGGTGCATCTAGTAATTTTGCTTTGACATGATCTGATAAGGTTTGCTCTTTGAGCCAAGCATGTCTACGTATGACTGATTCTGTAACAACAGCTCTACATGAGGCCTCTAAAGCATCAAAACCACATTGCAAGGTATGTTTACCCACTTGCTCTGCACTATGCAACAAAACCTGCAACTCCTTCAAGTCTGGTTGTTCAGGTTGTGACATTTTGCTTTTCAACTGAGATAACAAAAACTGTTGATACTTTAACATATGGAACTGACAGTTTAATGCCCTCATGGTTAAGGTGGCCGAGGTGTATACCTTTTTCCCCCACCTTTCTAAAGCTCTGGAATCTCTCTCTGAAGGTAATGGATTTTTGGCAGTGGAGGCCTTAATTCCCTTGGGACCCTGTAAAATAGTTTCTGGGTCAGCCGCATGACTTTTGTATAGGAATTGGTGTGAATCAGGAACCTGGTAATACCTGTCAGGCTTGACTGGAGCTGGAGGTAAAGAATCTGGGTTAAGGCTGGCCTCTGAATACACATCATCTAGTATGTCCAAGACAGGAGGTATAGCCAGAGGCCTGTGCTGAGGGAGCAAGAGGAAATCCCTGAGCCTTTTCTTGGAGTCTGAGTACTCTTGGCCTTCCCAGTGGAAGTGTTCCCTCAAGGTATGCAAGGTTTCCCCAAAAGAGTAATCCTCAGGGGGGGAGACGGAGGGAATAGACTCCTCTGCATCAGAATCTTCAAAAGGGAAGTATGAATGTTCCTGGTCCTCAGAATGTCCTGAAGTAATGGAGGCCTGGTCCGAGGAAGGGAATTCTTCCTCCACTCTGGGCCTTTTGTCCGAGGGGGGTTGAAAACCCCTGATAAGAGTAATCAAATCCTCAGCCATTTTGAGCATCTGCTTTTTAGGCATGGGGCCTTGAGTGGGGCCCTGTGGAGCTTGTCTTTTAGTATGCATGGCTGCTTTAGATTTAGTGAAAGCCTTAATGGAAAAAGAAGAAGAGGGCCTGAAGACACCTTGAGAGGAGGCAGGCCTATCTAAACTCTGAGTTTCCCTGCCAAGAGTGGCTTCGGTATCTGTAGTCGGGGTGTGGGCCGAAGAGCCTGTGACCTCGGGCACAGAAGACACCGCTAATGAAGTGTCATCGGTAGTCAGGGGCTGCGTAGGCGCCTCACTGATAACCGGAGCACCTGTAGTCTGCTTTAGCGTGGTGTCGGTAGAAGTCGCGGACCTCGTATGTCAGTCCTTATCTTTGTGTCTTTTACCCAAAACTGGAGTCGGAGTACCCGACGACATAATGTAATTAAACTTTTTGCCAAAATAGTGTTGGGCGAACTCCGCCCGACGCTTAATAGTGCGTCTGTTGAATGTAGCACAAAAACGACAGGCCGAGACGTCGTGGTCTGGGCCTAAGCAAAAAATACAGAGGGAATGGAAATCCTTATCGGTACTTGCTTCCCACATGAAATGCAATTATTAACTTTGTCTGACATCGGTCTGAGGCAAGAAAAGTTTCCCCAATGGGGTACTTAGCTTTCAAGAAGTCTTCGGTTGAAAAATATTCGTAATCTCAGGAGCTGGCCGACCGGCACTTGCGAACTGCTTCTGCTTCGGGCACCGCGGGGCAAGAAAGACTGAAGAAAATGGCGTCGGCTGGTTCTTTTATACCCCTGTCGCACTGACGTCAGGGAAGAAGCGACGACATCCAACGCCGGACCTAGACTTTGGAATTCGGCCGACCGAGGACCCGCCTGACGGCAGGAAAACCCATCTGTTATGACTGCAGCTGTATGCACGATGAACATCATTAAAATCTTAGATTTTACAATAGTAGAATTAGGAAGAGTAATGGTAATAGATTTAAGATGGAAAACAAATGTTTATAGAATTATTGCTATATATGCGTACATTACAAAGAAAGAAACAGATAATGTTTAAGCAAATTCTAAATTATATAGGCGTTAACATGGGCATAATAATAGTGGGGGATATTAATTGCAATTTAAGAATAGGAAAAAAGTAGCAATGTTAAAATTATAAATGAAATAATGAAAAGTGGAAAGCTATACATGTGGGATAATCAACAGTGGACTTGTAGAAGAACTGAAATTAAAACCAAGTTTGATTATTTTTTAGTGTCGGACAGTTTAAAAATACTGCAGAAAGGGATAAAAAGGAGAGGATTTTCAGATCATGTAGCGATATGGATAGAGGTACACGAGAAAGAAGGATACATAAAAATAGGTAAAAGTTTCAAGAGACTTAATAAAAAGACCTAAATAAAGAAGATAGGAAAATGATTAATAAGCTATGGAAGGATCATTTGTGCATAAGAATATTTTATGAAAATTTGACAAGTTGGTGGATAAGTTTTAAGGAACAATAAAAAGTGTTTTTTGGGAGTGTCAAGATAAAAAGAGAAGGATAGGAAAAATATAAGCAGTTGACTCAAGAAGTGTTTAAAGTATTTAAGGATGTTTTTTATGAGAGAGAAAAAATATAAGATATGAATCAGGAAAAGATTAGGAGATTGTTATATAAAAATATATATTGTTTACAACGAAGAAAAAAGGAGGTGGCACCTTACTTGAATAAATTAATAAAAGAGAATAAAAGAATAATAAGGCAATTAAAGAATAATAAAGGGGAAAAAATAAAACAACACAAGAAGGAATATCTGAAGTGATTAGAAGGTATATAGAACATACTTTTGTAAAGAAAAAGTAAAAGTGACACAGAAATGGAAAGTTAAACTAAGCAAAGAAGATAATGAAAATTTGGAGAAAAATATAAATGTGAGAGAGCTAAATGAAATATTGAAATAACTCAATCTGGATACAGATACAGGAATATGGTAGCGAATATCCTATGTACAATGACATGGAAAATTAGAAAAAAAGTATTTTTGTTCATAGGTAGGTACTAGGCTATCGGCCCTAGGGCCTATACATGCCCAGCCAAAAAGGTACCCTGGCTGTTGCCACCCAAGAAAATTATTTTCCTGTGCCACTGTCGAGCATAGTCACAGAAGTGATCCCCGGGGTAAATTTCCTATTTCCCATCCAATCATCAAGCTTTTTTTCTTGAAGAGTGCTAATACTGAGCTTTGTTTGATATAGATAGGTAGTTTATTCCAGAGTATGGGAAGTCTCTGGGACAGGAATCTATTCCTCCGGCATGTTCTGTTTATTGTGGTGACAAGGTTTAGGTCCCTAGAGTGTGTAGCTCGGAGGGATTGGGACTTCTTTAAGTGGAGCATGTCCAACAGCTCTGGGTTTGACATAGCTTTGTATGCTAGGCTGAGATCACCTCTGAGTAGGTGATATGCGACAGAGTAAAGCTGGAGTTTTTTGAGACGGTCTACGTAGGGCATCTGTTTGAGGCTGGTAATCCTCTTTGTGAGGTATTTCTGCGGCCTTTCCAGTCGTTGTAGATGTCTTGTCAGGTACATACCAAAAGGGGTGTTGTACTCTATAATGGGTCTAATGAGTGATGAGTAGAGGGGAACAATGGCCTCTTTTTTTCTGTATGAGAGACCATTTTTGATGAGGTGTGCCACGCAGAAGGATTTCCTGACTACTGTGGTGATGCGATTATCAAAGGAGAGACTACTGTCCACCTGTGTCCCAAGGTCTCTTATCACACTTTCGGTGTTAAGTATACTACCGCCTACGTTGTAGGTCATGGGTACAGAGTTTTTACCAAAGGGGATGACAGTGCACTTTTTGGCATTGAGCTTGAGGCCATGGCTTTGACACCAGGCATCTGTCTCAGTGAGGCCCTTTTGTAGGATGTCCACATCGTTAGGAGTTTTGATTATGGCTCCTAGCTTGCAGTCATCTGTGAACTTCATTAGCCAAAGACCTTCTGTGTTAGCCTGTACTTCAGAGAACTAGATACCAAACAGGAGAGGACCCAGGACTGAACCCTGTGCTACTCCACTTGTCACTGGTCTGAAGTCGGATTTGGAGTCTGCTATTTTCACAGTGTGGGTTCTGTCAGTGAGCCAGTTGGCAACCCATCTTGTGACATAGGGATTTATACCTAGTTTAGTGAGTTTATCTATAATTCCAGAGTGGGAGATGGTGTCAAAAGCCTTGGCAAGATCTAGACAGGCTGTGTGAACTCTTACCCTCGTCTATGGCTTTGGTGACTGCTTCAAAGAAGTTTATCAGGTTTAGGAGACATGATCTGCCTTTTACAAACCTGAACCAGAGTTTGGAGATATAAACAAAGACATTGGTAAAGTTCCATGATGATACGTTCCATGCCTTGCAGACCAGGCTCGTCAGGCTAATGCAGCGGTAGTTCCCGGGGTCCGCGGTGGCTCCCCCCTTGTGGAGTGGGATAACTGTCGCTGTGCGCCATTCAGCAGGCACAAAGCCTGAGGTGAGGCTATGATTGAACATGGTACTTAGGTGGGGTGCCAGTTTGTTCTGTAGTTCGTGTAGAACACAGCCTGGGATGTTGTCTGGTCCCATGGATGCTGTGTTCTTGGCTTTGGAGAGTGTGGTTTATACCTGTGCAGCAGTGATTACAGGAACTTTGCATTCTTCCGGTATAGAGATGGGCTCTTTAGGGGGTGAGAGGGGGGTAAAGTTAGCACTGAATCTATCTTCCAAGATTTTGGCAATATCAGTTGGGTCTGTATATTTAGTGCCATTGTGCTGTAATTCAGAGCAGATCTGAGTGTTGCCATTGAGCTTCTTGACATAGCTATAGAATGCTTTGTGGTGGTCTTTAGAATCAGTGGCAATTTTGTTTTCGTAACTAGCTTTGGAGGGTTTTATCAGGGATCGCAGCTTCTTACTGATGCTGACCAGGGAGCTCCTCCACTCATGGGATTTTACTCCCTTTTGCAACAGTTTCTTTCATCTGTTGTATAGTTTGTTTATGGCAGTGGACCACCAGATTGGCTTCCTTTTTTTTGGAGGATAGCGTCTTGGTTCTGTTTGGGATAGCACGATCCATGCACCGTGTAAGTGCTTATAAAGTGCAATTGTGTAGGATTCAGTAGTCGTAACTGTATTGTCCAACTGCATGGGTGTCATGAAGTTCACCACTTCTGTCTTAAGAAGCATGAAGTTGGCTTTGGAGAAATTTTTTACCATGGTTTCCTTAATGGGGGGGTGGGGGCAGGATGTGGATATCTAGGGTAATTAGCTTATGGTTGGATCTTACCAATGAGGCGTTGACATCAGGTGTGGAACACCGGTCACTCATGTTGGTAATGACTAAATCTAGGATATTGTTGCCCCTGGTGGGGGTGAATATAAGTTGATCCAGGGCATTGGAGTTCATGAATTCCAGAAAGCATTGAGTGAAGGAGTTGGTACATGAGTAGTTTTCCCAGTTAATGGTGGGGTAGTTGAAATCGCCCATTATTAGTGTGTTTGGTTGAACCCTAATATTTTCCAGTACTTCAAGAAAAGAGGAGTGGGAATCCTGGGGCATCTGTAGCAAGCTACAATTTGGATTGCAGTTTTGCCCAGAGTTAGTTGCACTTGGATAACCTCTGCTGCATTATGCAGGCAACTAGCCTGGAGATGTGGATATCCTTAATGAATATGGACACACCTCCGCCTTTGCTGTTCCCATCCAGGTTACATGGCCGAAAAGTGTGGTATGAGTTTGTGAAGATATTAAATGAATAGCTAAAGATACGTATGACAGATAAAGAGATATGCATTGGAATCATGGAATTCATATGAAAAAAAGATGAGAAAGAAGATATAAAAAAATGGAGACCTATAGTACTGAATAATAACTAAGTGTCTAACAAAGTGAAGAAGGTGAGCATAGAATTTTTGGTTGAAAGGGGAAAAGAAGTCCGGATTTATTATGGATAGTAAAAGAACTAATAGATAACATTATAAATAAAAAGGTGGAAGCTAAAATCATGGTAGGACATTTAAGTAAGGCTTTTGATACAATACAGTATGAAGATTTATGTGCCATATTAGGGGCATATAGCGTAAGTGAAAGGATATTAAAAGTAATTAAATCCGTATATGAGAAAAATAATGTAAGAATAATATTAAATGGATGGTTAAGTGAGGAAATTAAAATAGAATGTGAATAAGACAAGGATGTCCAGTGAGCAGTAATATATTTACTTTAGTTATGAATGTCAATAAAATGAATAAAAAACTAAACATGGCAAATTATAAGTTAACGGAGGAAATACGATTACTAATAATACATACCTATGAAGATGATATAGTGTTAATTACTAAGAAGAAAGAATGGATGGAAGAGACAATCTGAAAGTTAATTAAATTATTAAAGATACTTGGTTTACGTATAAAGATAAAAGTAAAGGTTTTGGATTTATGGGAAATATATAAAGATATACAGTTCAAAGAAGAGACTATATATGTATACTAGGAATAGTATTTGGATCAAATGATCATAAGAAAAACAAATGGGAGAAAATTTTGCAGGAATTAAGAGATATGTGCACAATTTGGAAGTCATATATAGTGGATATAAAAAGTGTACACACCCCTGTTAAAATGCCAGGTTTTTATGACATAAAAAAATGAGACCACAATAAATCATTTCAAAACTTTTCCCACCTTTAATGTGACATATAGCCTGTACAATTTAATTGAAAAACAAATATGTTAGGGGGAAATATAAAAAAATAAAAAATGCACAATAAGCTGGTTGCATAATTATGCACACCCTTAAACTAATACTTTGTTGAAGCACCTTTTGATTTAATTACAGCATTCAGTCTTCTTGGGTTGGAGTTTATCAGCTTGACTTGGCAATATTTTCCCACTCTTCCTTGAAAAAGTACTCCAGATCTGTCAGATTGTGAGGGTATCTCTTGTGCACAGCCCTCTTCAGGTTACCCCACGGATTTTCTATTGGCTTTAGGTCTGGGCTCTGGCTGGGCCATTCCAAAACTTTAATTTTCTTCTGGTGAAGACCTTCTTTTGTTGATTTGGATATACGCTTGGGGTCACTGTCGTGTTGAAAAGTGAAATTCCTCTTCATCTTCAGCTTTCTAGCAGACGCCTGAAGGTTTTGGGCCAAAAGTGACTGGTATTTGGAACTGTTCATAATTCCCTCCAGCTTGAAAAAAGCCCCAGTTCCAGCTGAAGTAAAGCAACCCCAAAGCATAATACTGCCACCACCATGCTTCACCGTAGGGATGGTGTTCTTTTGGTGACGCGAAGTGTTGCTTTTGCACCAAACGGACCTTTTGGAATTGTGGCCAAAAAGTTCAATCTTGGTCTCATCAGACCATAACACATTTTCCCACATGCTTTTGGAAGACTTGATGCATTGTTTTGCAAATTTTAACCAGACCTGGATGTTTTTCCTGTGTAAGAAAAGGCTTCTGTCATGCAACACTACCACATAGACCAGACATATGGAGAATACGGGAAATTGTTGTTACATGTAGTACACAACCAGTACTTGCCAGAAAATCCTGCAGCTCCTTCAGTGTTGCTGTAGGTCTCTTGGCAGCCTCCCTGACCAGTTTTTGCCTTGTCTTTTCATCAATTTTGGAGGGATGTCCAGTTCTTTGCAACTTCACTGGTGTCCCATATTTTCTCCACTTTTTGATGACTGTCTTCACTGTGTTTCAAGGTATAGCCAATGCTGTGGAAATGTTTTGTACCCTTCTCCTGACTATACCTTTCAACTATGAGATCCCTTTGATGCTTTGTAAGCTCTCTGCTAACCATGGCTTTTGCTGTAGCATGCAACTGAGTAAATGTCAGGAAAATCCTACTGGGACAACTGAACTTTATTTGGGGTTAATCAGAGTCTCTTTAATTGACGGCAGGTGTGTACACAAGAAGAGTGAATGCTGTAGTTAAATCAAAAGGTGCTTCAACAAAGTATTAGTTTAAGGGTGTGCACACTTACCAGCTTATTGCATTTTTTTATTATTTTATATTTTCCTCTAACAGATTTGTTTGTTTTTTAATTGAATTGTACAGGTTATAGGTCACATTAAAGGTGGGAAAAGTTTTGAAATGTTTTATTGTGGTCTCATTTTTTTATATCACAAAAAACTGCCATTTTAACAGGAGTGTGTACACTTTTTATATCCACGGTAGATACAAGAAAAAATTGTATTTGATAAATTCTATTCTTTTAGGCAAGTTAGCATAAGTAGCAGGTATTTATATGATTCCAACTAACTATGAAAAAGAAATAATGTTTATCATATTTTCATTCATATGAGGGTCTAGATTAACTCCATTTAAAAGGGAGATTTTGTATGTAAGGGAAGAGGAATGAGGATTAGGGTTAATTAATCCAATTGTTCATACAGCTTCAATGAATTTGTATAGGGCCCTAGTACATTATAAAAAAGAGAATAAGAATTTGACACAATATATTTTGTATGCTCAATACAAGTATTTTTGGGAAACAATGGGAATAGGGAAACGATGGAAAAGTGATAAGAATGAAGATATCAAGGAGTATCAAAATAAAATCTTATGGAAACTGAATGTGAACATTGCTGAAAAAAATAGGAGAGATTTGTTTTTGAATATTATGAAAGAACATTACTTAATTTTTCCTTGAAAACATTTAGAGATGGAGAATAAAGCTATTACAATGAGATTTAGGTAGTGTAAGAAAATATATGAATGTAAAGATTTTTTCTGGAGATTATCAATAGGTAAATTGCCCATTAAAGCTAACATGCCTTATAAAGGAAAGCAAAAAATAATATGTAATCACTGTAGGGAACTTGAAACAACAGAACATGTGTTTCTGAATTTTTCTAGAATAAAGAAGTTATGGGAAGAAATATGTAAAAACAAAATGCTGAAAGGTTTTGAAAAGGCTGAATACTTAAACATGGACATGTTTGAATATTGATATTATGGTAACAAAAAACAAGAAGTAGAAAAAAATTGATAAAATAATATTTTTTATTCTATGGACATTATGGATTGAGAGATTTAATAAAGTAAAGCTTAATGGGAAATGGATATCAGAAATCTTAAAGAAAATATGTTTTTGGCTTTAGAAAAAAGGGTGGGGGAAGTGTTTAATAATATCAAATTGCTCTCTAGTGTACAAACGTAAATAATATTTAGAATGAAAATAATGTATATAATAAATGGTTATTATCAATAAAGAACTGCTGCTACTCTTTGTGTACGGAGACTTAATTTGCCATAACACTTCCTGTCTTCCCGTCTGGGTGCAAAGGTGGTTTGGAGAAGCAGTAAGTGTAAACATTAAACATGGAGGAGGAGAAAGAAGGTGTTTTTCATGTTTTTGATGTGAAAGTTGTTGTTAATCAAACAGCTGAAAAGCCTAAAGTTAAATGGAATGACAAGAGTGGAGAAGGGAGAAAGGAAAGTGGTAGAGAGTCGAGTAAAAGGCAAAAAGAGGAAGGCAAAGTAGATATGGCAGAATGACCGGTGTTACTTCAGTGAAAATCATTTGCAGCAGATTCTGCAACACTTGAGTGTGTTGTTACAACCCTCCAATTGGGGAGGGGCGTGGTTGCAGGATGTTCAGCTGAAATAATTAACTGAGCAGAGCAAACAGGAGAATAAGAAGGCAGTGATGGGGGGAGAAATTATGGACAGAATTCAAGTAGTATTAGTTCAGGAAATAAGGAATGGAAGAAAATAAATTGTACGCCCAAATGGTGACAGAAGAGCAGGGAGGAAGGTAGAAGTAAGGAGAAAGCATCGGGTGAGGGTGCGCAGTAAAATGGAACTGAACAGGTATAAAGTACGGCACAGCATCATTTCACCACTTGGTATTGAACCCAGACAAGTAAAAGCTTTTACTTGTATTAACAAAGATCCTTTTAGTGACATTTTTCTCAAGGAGGTGCAGAATATGGAGAAAATTTTAGAACCGTATGAAAAGAGAAAGAATGAAAACCCTTGGAACTTGTATGTTGTGCAGGCATTTAACAGAGAAGCTAAAAAAAAAAAAAAAGAGTATTTATACAATTTTGAATTGAAGTTGAAAGAGACAATTTAAAAACCAATCCATCCATCCATCCTCAACCCCCTTTCCCATTTTTGCACATGAGGTCGGGGTACCACTTCAGCAGTGACAATCATCTCGAGCCAAGGTTTACACCACTAGGTGGCTAGCCCTGCCATGCAGTAGATCATTCATACCACTCACTCATACATACACTCTCACCTACGGCCAATTTAGAAAGTCCAATCTACCTATTGCATATCTTTGGAATATAAAAGAAAACCAGAGTATCTGGAGGAAACCCCCGTTAACAATGGGAGGATATGCAGACTCCGCACAGAAGGCACAACAGATGAGAATTGAACTGTAGAACCTCTTGCTGTGAGGTAACAATGCTAACCATTACACCACCATGGACATGATTTAAAAGACTACTTAAAAACTCTATGTAGAGATGTAATGAACATTATGAAGATATATCACAACAGAGGTTTATGGGATGGGAATGTGGTGTTATATTGAAAATGCAAAATGATAAAATAAAGCATTTGCAGAGTATAATTAATGTGGAGGGGAAAAGGGATTGGTTAGATACTGGGGATAACAAAATACATGCTTTTTGTGTGGTAAAGATGATCATTTAATTAACAATTGTGACAAAATGAAATGTAATTGTGGTAAAGTTGGTCATGAACAAAAAATGTGAGCAAAAATGTATAAAGAGTAAAAAAAAAATAGGACATTCATGGATGAACTGTAAGGATACAGAAAATTAAACACAGGTAATAAAGTTAGACCAATACAGGGAGAATGTTTTAGTAGATAATATAGAGGAAACACAATGAAAAAAAATGAGTGAGAAAGATATAAGAATGGAAGTAAATGAACTGTACAAAGGAAACAAAAGGAAAGAAAGATCGAGGAAGAAGTAAGTAATGTAAGTGATGGAGGAAATGATAAATGGATAAGAGTTAAAAGTAAAAGAAGATCTATTGGGAGATGACTGAAAGACAGAAAATGCAAATTTAAAAATACAGGTATAGGAGAAAATAAAAAAACGGAAAAGGATAAAAGCAACAGAAATGTTTCTACAAGGTGAGAATCCTGGCCATTAACATGAATAGTATAAAGAATGTTCAACGAAGGCTAGAAGTGTTGGAATGGTACAGAATGTTGGACACGGACATTATAGTATGGAACTTAGGAGATGAAAAATGCTCAGGCATAGCAATTTTATGTAAAGAATGTATAGAAATTCTGGATTATACATTAGTACTATTAGGAAGAATAGTAATATTAGATATAAGATGGAAGAAAGAAACATATAAGGTGATTATACTCCAGCACATGCTTTACAAAAACAAAAATAGATTATGTTTAGGAAAATACCCGATTACATGACTGTAAATATGCAAGCAATAGCAATGGGAGACCAACTGTAATTTAAGACATAGGTGAAAAGAAAGGGTAGATGTAAAGGTTATTTCAGATATGTTCAAAAGTAGTAAAATGTACTTATGGAAAAACAATCTGAGAACTGAAATTGATTACTTTTATAGTATCAGAAAGTCTATTACATCAAGGAGTTAAAATTATGGGATTTTCAGATCATGAAGCAAGCTGGATAGAGATTCAAGAAAGAATAGATTATATAAAATATGTAGAGGGATAAAAAGAATAAATGAATCAGAGTTAAATGAGTATGTAAAGGAAATAATACATCAACTATGGATGGATCATATAAACATGAGATGATTTTATACAGACTGGGCAAGTTGGACAAGATAAATTTGGCTTTGGAGGAAGCTAAATATTGTTCACCAGAGGGAATTCAGATTTCAGTATGTTCTCTTATGAGGGTGGTGTAGTATTAGTTGTTAAAAATAAAGAATGGATGAGTATAGCCACTAAGACACCTGACAAAGAACTAAATTTGTTAGGTTTAAGTATTAAAGAGGAAAAGAGTAAAGGACTCGGGTTATCTGGAAAAATAAGAGGTATCCAGTTTAATAAGAAAGAAATAAAAATTCTGGGAATAAGATTTGATACTAAGCAACAGAGAGTGACATAATAGAAGGACATGATACCCATCATAAGGAGTACGTGTATATTTTGGAGAATATTTAAACTTGCATATAAGAAAAAAAGCATGTTTAATTAATTCAGTAATATTAGGTAAGATGGCACATCTAGTGAGTATACTTATGATACTGCCAGAATGTGAAAAAGAATTACTGAATCTGTTATTTACATTTATATGGGGATCTAGATTGAACGCTATTAAAAGAGGAATTTTTATGTTACCAAAAATGAAGGAGGTTTGGGTTTAGTAAACCCAAGTGTGTACATAGCCTCATTAAATTTATATAAAATATTGACAGGAATACAGAACAAAGGAAAGTTGTTACTAACGATTACAGAAGAAAAATATACATCAATATGGGAAAAGTTTAAATGTTTAAAAAGAAGTGAAGGCATCACTTGTACGGAAATGAAACTATATCAAGAGAAAACATTACTATGGAAGACTGAATTAAGAAACATAAGAAAAGAACAGAAAAACATGGTATAATGGCAAAATGTTACTATATTTACCCTTGGAAGCATTTAGGAGATAACATATGTTCGAACGCTGAAACTCCGAACTGGGAAGTTCGAACTCTCAAAGGCAAGGAAACTGGCTCCAATAAAGGTTGTCCCTTCCAAAATCCCTCTCTTCAGAGGAATAACTTGTAAAAAACACTTCACCGCATGTGTTGAATATACAAAACAGAATATTTACTAACTCGGCCCTAAAAAATAATACCAATAAAGTTAAAACATGAGACAAATGCTTTCATCTCCCCTCAGGAGACTTCATCAGAATCACCTTCTAACTGTGCTTTACTCATTTATATGTTTTGTATTTTAAAATAATCAAGTTCATTGGCCGGAACTTTAATTACGCCCATTATTAACTAATAAAGTGCTGGTGCAAAAACAATAGCTATCATATAAGCTGTACAGCCACATTCTCTAAAATAAACCACAATAGTGGTAATCCATCCTAACAGAGTTCATTGTATGCATATATATATATATATATCAAATATAAAAAAAAATAAAAGCAAAAAGTTGCATGCACTTGTACATGTGTATAAAAGTATATATAACAATGTGTAAAATAAACATATAATTGATAGGAATACAATATTATATTAGGGTACACTCAAAAACTGGAATATATAAAGGTCATAATGTAAATATCAGCAACAGTGGAACCATTATTAAAATTCTAAACCTTGCTCTATAAAAATATGTATACAAGTATGAATATAAATATAAATATGAAATTATATATATATATATACATACACATATACACACGAGTTTGTATAAATATATGAAATTTATGATTATTATATGTATAAAAAATATATTTTTGTATTTGTAAGAACCTCAGTGTGTATATGTATTTAAACCCACATATCAATTATATCAGGGGTTTGTTCTTTTAGGGTTGGATGTTAATATTTTAAGGGCAGGAGAAATGGATATATGATCATTCAGCCCAGGATTGTTGCATGCATCCAGTCTTAACTGCCAAATCATTCCCTGAATTCTAGGTCAAGTTACCCAATCTCCCCCTCTCTCATTCTGCTTTTATTTCCTTCAATACCCAGAATTTATAATCGGCCCTCTTGCATGTTAATGTTGGACATATTGAATTCTGACAACAGGTATGTTATGATATCTAGGAATGAACTAAATATTTCTTACAAGAAGACTGATGTTACCCTAGAGGACAATTTGCTGCAGGGTTTGATAGACATGCAGCTATACCAGTTTCTTAGGTTACCCAAGCCGGTAATTCCAGCCATTTTTGGGATCCCTAAAATACACAAGGGGATCGAAAATCCATCATTGAGACCCATTGTTACGTTACAGGGTTCTAAGACGCAGCCACTTGCCATCTATGTGGATACAAAATTAAAATGGTTCTATTCTAGATACCCACATGTTCTCAGTGATTCATGGGATTTTCTTAAAATTGGAACCACTGAATATAAAGACAACATAATTTTTTTAACCATCAATGTAAAAGATTTATTTTCGATGATACCTCAATTCTATAGGTTTGGTATGGTTTCAGGAGATGGTGGAATTTGTGTTTCTGACAACAGATGAGTTCAGATTAGTCCTAGAAAACATGGAAATGGTACTGAAGTATAACTACATTTATTTTCAGGGAGAGTTCTATCACCAGTTAGATGGGGTTGCCATGGGGTCCTCCTGTACCTCATCTATGCGACCATCATTATGTTACACTGGGAGAAGCATTATATATTTAATTCTGAGTTTACGAAACATATCCTTAGTTATTACAGATTTTTGGATGACATATTTATTTTATGGTAGGGAACCCAAGAATTAATCCCAGGCTTTAGGAGTATCTGAACCCATACGATGGGATTTTACAGTTTACATACGAAGTTGGTTTAGACGAAACCCACTACCTCGATGTTAAGTTAACAAAAGACCACACCAATAGAGTATTTAGGTCAGGTATATATAGAAAAAAATGCTTTTCTAACTCGTATTTGCACTACAATAGTGATCACCCTTATACACTCAAATGTAATATTGTCAAAGGGCAACTGGTCAGGATTGCAAGAATGACCTCGGATAAAACAGATTTTATTAATGAAATTGAATACGTGCATACTTTATTTAGTGAAAGAGGGTACCCGGATTATCTCATTAACCCCATTAAAAACAATATAATACAGGGATGGGGATGTACGTACCTACCTCTGCTGACCAGTGGGGATACACATGGGTCTAAAAAAAGTTTGACGAGGACAGGGCAAGTTGTTCCATATTACCATATTTGACACCGACACACTATGCTAATATTGGTTGGGTAAAAAAATGCATTAATGGAATATGTTTAGTAGGATACCCACTAAGGTGGAATGTTTTCAGAAATCACTTAGGTACAGTTTTAAGAGGAACAACAACCTAAAGAATATACTACAAAAGGGAACAACCAGAGAAGGGACATGTCAAAAACTTGGTACCTTTAAGTGTGGTAGGTGCTCCCAATATCCCTTTATAGCGGGAACAAAGTATTTAGACATACACAGTATTTCTTTTAAGGCTCACAGTAAATCATACAGTAGTTTTTACACTAAAGGGGTGGTGTATTTAGCATATTGTACAGCATGTTGGGCATATTATGTAGGGAAGACACAGCGTAACCTGAGAGTACGGATATAGGAGCATTTGTATGACATTAACAGGAAGAATGAAAATAACGCTCTGTATAGACATTTTTTAACATGCAAGAGGGCCAATTATAAATTCTGGGTATTGGAGGAAGTAAAGCAGAATGAGAGAGGGGGAGATTGGGAAACTCAACTAGAATTCAGGTATATTTAAGTAGGGTGGGTATGGGGGGCACAACCCCCCCACATTAGAAAAGTACAGTTGTGTACACTTACCATAAATGTAGATGTTCGAATGTATTCACTGTTGCAGTCCTAACAAATGGGTTATCCGGCTCCCGGTAACCCTCAGTCGGCCAGAATACCAAAGGTAAGTAAAAATTATGTCGGCTGCCACCGGTTAAGGCTGGATGCATGCAACAATCCTGGGCTGAATGATCATATATCCATTTCTCCTGCCCTTAAAATATTAGCATCCAACCCTAAAAGAACAAACCTCCGATACAACTGATGTGTGGGTTAATATATAAATATACATACACACACACACACACACACACACACACACACACTGGGGTTCTTACAAATACAAAAATATATTTTTTATACATTTAATAATCTACATAAGTTTCATATATTGATATATATATATATATATATATATATATATATATATATATATATATAAAATTATTTCATATTTATATTCATACTTATATACATATTTTTATAGAGCAAGGTTTAGAATTTTAGAATTTTAATAATGGTTCCACTGTTGCTGATATTTACATTATGACCTTTATATATTCCAGTTTTTGACTGGACTTTAATATAATATTGTATTCCTATCAATTATTTATTTTACACATTGTTATATATATACTTTTATACACATGTACAAGTGTATGCAACTTTTTGCTTTTTGTGTTTTTTTATATTTATATATATATATATATATATATATATATATATATATATATATGTATATGTATGCATACAATGAACTCTGTTAGGATGGATTACCACTATTGTGGTTTATTTTAGAGAATGCGGCTGTACAGCTTATATGATAGCTATTGTTTTTACACCAGTACTTTATTAGTTAATAATGGGCGTAATTAAAGTTCCAGCCAATGAACATGATTATTTTAAAATACAAAACATATAAATGAGCAAAGCACTGTTAGAAGGTGATTCTGAAGAAGTCTCCAGAAGGGAGATGAAAGCATTTAATCGTCTCATGTTTTAACCTTATTGGTATTATCTTTTAGGGTTGAGTTAATAAATATTCTGTTTTGTATATTCAGCGCATGGGGTGAAGTGTTTTTTACAAGTTATTCTTCTGAAGAGAGGGATTTTGGAAGGGACAGCCTTTATTGGAGTCAGTTACTTGCCTTTGTGGTTTTGGTGCTACTTGTGTGTCGTACTTTGGATTACAAGTTCAAAGTCTAAAAATAATGAAGCCGCGGAACATCAAATTCTTTCCCAGGGAAAGAATTCAGTGGGCTGTTTCCGCGGTTTTGCCATTTCTTCCACTGTGGTGCGATCGATCTTGGAGTTGGTATATTTAAGTAGGGTAGGCATGGGGGGCACAGCCCCCCCACATTAGAAAAGACCAGTTGTGTACACTTACCATAAATGTAGATGTTCAAATGTATTCACTGTTGCAGTCCTAACAAATGGGTTATCCGGCTCCCGGTAACCCTCAGTCGGCCAGAATACCAAAGGTAAGTAAAAATTATGTCAGCTGCCACCGGTTGTAATGGACGCCAGGGCATCTGATACAAAAGGAGGCAGCCATCACTTCCTCAGTTTTTCCTACCATAACAATCAGAAGCCCCCAGAAAAAAGGCTAAGCCAAATGCCAATTTGGCAAATAATATCCAATTCAGCCCGTACCTCAGGAAAAATGAATAGGAGAGGATCAAAAAAGGGGGAAGGAGGGAGGGAAACCAGGACTGCAACAGTGAATACATTCAAACATCTACATTTATGGTAAGTGTACACAACTGTACTATGTTCATCATGTTTCACTGTTGCAGTCCTAACAAATGGGTTGATTAAGAAAGCCCAGTGAAAAGTGAGGAGGAACGAACAGAATCAAGGGTTGGAGATAATGCTCTGCAACACAGCAGTGGCAAACTCTGCCCTGGCTCTGGAAAACAGAGGCAAATTATAATGTTTTTTGAAAGTGTGAACAGAAGACCATGTGGCAGCCTCCAAAATATCTTTAGTAGGGACACCCCTTAAAAAGGCTGCAAAAGTCGAAGCTGCTCTAGTTGAGTGGGTCCTAACCCCTTGAGGAGGAACCTTGCCATGAAAGGAATAACAAAAGTTGATGCAATGTGCAATCCACTTGGAAATGGTTTGCTTAGAAATAGCCTTGCCCTGAGCTCCAGGGGCAAATCTGATCAATAACTGATCCGATTTCTGAAGTTCTTTAGTCCTGTCCAGGTAAATCATGAACTGTCTGTGCACATCAAGAGAATGCAGGATCCTTTCATCTTTATTTTGAGGATTAGGAAAGAAGGTAGGAAGGTGTAGGGACTGATTAAGAGTCAAGCTAGAAACCACCTTAGGGATAAAGGAGGGACTGGTTCTCAAGGAGACCCTGTCTGGATGGAAAATAATAAAAGGCACCATAGCCATCAAAGCCTGCAGCTCCAAAACCATCCTTGCTGAAGTTATGGCCAAAAGGAAGGCAGTCTTCAAAGAGAGAAACTTTAAATCTGCAGTGGCAGCTGGCTCAAAAGGAGGAAGAGTGAGCTAGAACAAAATTAAGATCCCAGGCTGGAGTAGGTGCCTGTCTGGGAGGTTTTAAGTTGCAAGCACCTCTGAGAAACATTTTCATCAGGGGATGACAGAAAATTGGTTATTCAAGAGAACAATGAGCAGAAATGGCTGAAGCATGGAGCTTGACAGAAGAAAAAGAAAGACCACCCTGAAGCAATTCAGCCAGGTATTCCAAGATCAGAGGAAGGGTAGGCTGAGATTTCCCTCTAGCCTGAATCCAATGAGAGAACCTTTTCCATTTGCCAGTACAGGACTTCCTAGTGCTAGGCATTTTGGCCTCCCTCAGCACATCAACCACCTCTTGGGAAAGGGAAGAAGATAAGAAAGGATATACTATGAGCCATGCTGCCAAATGAAGGGATTGAAGATGAGGATGCAGAATGATTCCCCCTTCCTGAACCAAAAGATCTTGCTTCAGAGGAAAATGCCAAGGAGGAAATTGGGAGAGACTGCAAAGCAGTGGATACCAGTGCTGTCTGGGCCAATCCGGAGCTATGAAAATAGTCCTTGGTTGTTCGTCCCTGATCTTCAACAATACTCTGGGTAGAAGAGGAAGAGGAGGGAAGGGGTAAATTGATAGCAACGTCCAAGGGAAGGACTTAGCATCCACTCTCCAGGCTCTGCTGTGATGCTGTCTGGTGCAAAAGAGAGATAGAAGATGACTGTCCGGGGATTAGAAAAGATCCACCTGAGGAGTGCCCCAACACTGAATGATGCTGTAAAAAAAATGCTCTGTTCAGCTGCCACTCATGAGGATCCAGGGTTCGCCTGCTCAACTGGCCTGCCAAAACATTGAGCCTTCCTGGAAGGAACTGAGCTAGGAGATGCAGGTCCAGGGATGCTGCCATGGACCAAAGATTCATGCTTTGTCTGCACAGGGGGTAAGAGTGAGTCCCTCCTTGCTTGTTGGATGTACCACATGACTGTGGTGTGGTCTGTTCTGACAAGTAAGGTCCCTGGTGAAAGAAGGTGCATGAAAGCTAGTAAGGCCTGTTGAACTGCAATCAACTCCTTTAGATTTATGTTCAGGTGCATCTGCTGGGTGTTCCACCATCCCTGTATGCATCTGCCATCCAGGTGAGCTCCCCAGGCATAGTCCGATGCATCTGTAGTCAGAACTTGAGTGGCAGGAGGTGTCCGAAAGGGCATGTACTTCTGTAGAAAGGCTGTTGCCCACCATAGAAACTCCGTCTGCAGAGATGGAAGCAGAGGGATCATCATATCCAGGGCCTGTGTGTGTTGACACCAAATGTTTTTCAGGTACCATTGCAATTTCCTCATATGCAGTCTTGCATATGGAATCATGAGAATACAAGATGCCATGAATCCCAGAGCTTGCAGGTACTTCCTTGCAGGGAGCTGGGACAGGCTTGCCAAGTCCTTGAAGTAAACTGAAAGAGCTGTCTGCTTCTCCTGGGTGAGATATATCATCTGGGCGGCTGTGTTCAGACTCGCTCCCAGGAACGTTATTTCCTTGGATGGTACCATTTTTAATTTTTCCTCATTGAGAGTGTAACCCAGGGAAGACAGATAAGTATCTTTATGAATTCCATATCCTTTAGTAGCTGCTCCTGAGAACTTGCTTGAACCAGACAGTCAAAGAATGGGTAAATCTGAATTTTCTTCTGCCTGCAAAAAGCAATGACTGGGGCCAGGCACTTCGTGAAGACTCTGGGAGCAGTAGATAAGTCAAAGGGCAGCGCAGAGAATCGATAATGTTGCTTGCCCACTCTGAAACAAAGATACTGCTTGCAACTTTGCCTGATAGGGATGTGCAGATAAGCCTCTTTGAGATCCAAGGTTACCAGCCAGGAATCCTTTTCTAGCACTGGTAGCAACTGATACAGAGTGAGTATTTTGAACTTTGGAATCACTAGAAAAGAGTTCAGAATGGAACAATCTAGGATAGGATGCCAGGTGCCTTCTTTTTTTGGAACTAGGAAAAGCCTGGAATAAAAGCCCTGGCCTACCTGCTGAGCAGGAACTGCTTCTATTGCTCCGAGATGAAACAAAGACAATATTTGTTTTTCTACTTCTGCCTTTTGGTTTGGTGGAACATCTGGGAATCCCTTGGGAGCTGTAAAGGTGCAGAAAGAAAACTTGTGCCCCAGGGACACTGTTCTGAGCACCCATTTGTTGTTTGTGATAGAGGCCCAGACATCTGTAAAAAGGGCCAACCTTCCCCCTAAAGGACTCTCCAGGCAAGCAAGAACAGGCAGAAGTTGTAAAAGGTCATTGAGAGTGTTTTGATTGAGATGCAGGCTTGGAGCTTCCTGCCTTAGAAGAGGAAGCCTGCCACCGCCTAGACCTTTGAGGGGTAGCTGTCTGCCCCCTAGAAGATTTGTAACCCCTAGTCCTGGAACGGTTCTGTCTGCTGGTATCAGGAAAGTTCCAACTCTTGGAAGGGTAATTCCTGCTAAAGCGAGGGGGTTGAACTTGCAGAAAATCTTTAACAGTTTGCATGGATTTGGCCTTATCCTCCATCTTCTTAAGCACCTCCTCAGCTTTGCTGCCAAAAAGATTGTCTTTATGCAAAGGTACATCCAAAAGCTTAGCCTTGACAGGTTCTGGAAGAGGCTGTTCTCTGAGCCAAGTGTGCCTTCTAATAACAGATCCAGTAGCCGTAGCCCTACTGGAAGCCTCAAGATGTCAAAACCACAATGTAAGGAATGAGTATTGACCAGAGTGGCTTAATTCAACAAATCCTGCATGTACACTTACAATCTTAGACTTAATAGCCTCCAAGGTGTGCTGTTGGTACTTCAGCATATGAAAAAGGCAATTGGTAGCCCTAACAGCTACAGTGGCAGAGGTATAAAAACTTTCTTGCCCCACCTATCAAGGTTTCTAGATTCCCTGTCCGAAGGAACAGGATTCCTGGTAACAGTGGCCTTAACTCCTTTAGGGCCCTGAGAAATAACCTCTAGATCCACCAACGGGTTCCTGAAAAGAAAGAGATGAGAATCAGGGACTCTGTAGTACCTGTCAGGTTTCCTGGGAGCAGGGGGACTGAGTTTAGAAACAAGGAATTTTCCAGAAAAACATCATCAACAACTTCCAGCACAGGGGGAATATGCTGAGGTAGATCCACAAACTCCCTAATCTGTTTCTTCAATTGGGGATAATCCTGGCTTTCCCATTTAAAATGTTCCCTAAGGGTATTTAAATTGTCATCAAAAGAAAAATCCTCTGGAGGAGAGTCCGAAGGTTGGACTCTTCTGCATCTGAATCCTCAAAGGGAGAAAAAGCCTGAGAAAATTCCTCTTCATCGGCAGAAATGCTGGAAGAATCCGATTCTGAACAGGACAAAACCTCAGGAGAAACATCCCTACTCCTTTTAGGAGAATGAGGCTGAGAACCCCTAATAAGAGTTAACAAATCATTAGCCATTTTAACCATTTGGGATTGAGGAGAACTAGAAGGAACTGGAGCCTGCCTTTTCACAGGCTTACGAATGGAAGGTTTAACTGCAAGCCTGAAGTACTCGGGAGGCCTGGCAACTGCCGAAGGAACAGCAGGAGTGGAAGAAAAGTTTGCTGTCGGAGCATAAAGCTGAGGCCTCGGACCCCGTTGTCAGCTTAGCAGTACCGGCTCCAGCAGAAGAGGTGTCCGGTGACAGGTCAGAAGACAAACTGGAGAACGAAGGCCTAAGGGACTTGGACTCAATTAAGGCCTGGGGTTGTACATCTTCGGACTGCAGGGACTGCGAAACCGTCTCACTGGCTCCCGCCTGACTGATGACCAACTTAACCTCATCCGAGGACTTAGTTTTCTGAGGCCTGTCTCGGTCCTTGTCCTTATGCTTTTTCGGAATATCTGAAGCCTGAAAACCGGCGGACGCCATACCAACAAACTTAGGCCAAACTAAGAAATGCTTAGCCAAAATCTTAGCTCGATGACTGATAGTACGCAGATTAAAGGAGGCACAAAGATTACAATTGGGAAAAGAGGATCCCCAACGGGGTACTTAGCTGTAGTAAACTTCAACTCTTTGTAGTTGGAAACCAACAAAGGTAAACTACCGACCGGCACTCGTGCATGAAAAGTTTCTGCTTCCGGCTTCGTGGCAAGGAAGACTGAGGAAGTGACGTCAGCTGCCTCCTTTTGTATCGGATGCCCTGATGTCCTTTACAACTGACGGCAACAGACATAATTTTTACTTACCTATGGTATTCTGGCCAACTGAGGGCTACCGGAAGTCAGATAACCCATTTGCTAGGACTGTAACAGTAAAATACAATGAACATCAGTATGTAGTGTTTCTGCATTTTTTACTGGAACAGAGATTTTTTTCCCTGGGGAAAAAAATCGCTATTCCGAGTGTTCGGAGTTTTAAGTTTTTGAACTTTTGGGTTCGATATTTACAAAGTCAAAGTGTTGATACTTTGACTATGTGATGTAGACCTGATAAATAGGTGAAAGCTGCAAAAGCAAGAATGAGAAGATGCAACACATATGTAGAATGTACTGATTTATTTTGTGGCGGTTTCTATAAATAAGCTTCCAGTCAAGGCAAATGTGTTATATAAAACTACAAAAATATAATCTGTATATATTGTAGGGAATTAGAGAATACTGAACATGCTTTTCTGAAATGTAAGAGAGTAAATCAATTGGGGGAAGAAGTATGTGACAAATAATGCAAAATGATTGAATAATGTTAGATGTATAAATACGGAGATAGAATATGGATACTATGAAAATATGAAACAAAATGATATAGACAGATTTAGATGAAAAATTGTTTTGTATAGTGTGGATTATCTAGAATGAAAAAACAAGTGAGAAAAAATATAATGGGAAATGGGTACTGTCAGAAATTTTGAAGAAAATAAGATTTTGTTTGTGGAAAACTTGCTCATATTGTTAAAACTACTCCCAGTCTTTCTTGGGGTCCCAACTCCTAGTCAAAGTTGCATCTTGGTCATTCTTAAGACCAGTAGATGATGGTCTTTTGGGACAGGCATACTAAGGTTACTGTGTTCTTATATGACATTAAACTCTTTGCATGTCGCATTCTCAACAACCAGCGTATACCACAACTCTTTCTTTCTTTCTAAAGCTTTATCATTCTTGCAGCTGTACCCCCTGTGACACACTACTCCTAATGCACATAACATGTATTCTGCAAACCCCCCAAGTACATTAACATTCTAGTAAAGACCAATTACTTCAAAACCTGTCTTAAATCCTACACCTTCACAATAAGCTTTCTAGTCTTATTAATTATAATCATCAGTAACTGTCTCCATTCTCTCTTGCCTTACTTCCCTCAATGAGACAGGTCATCCTTGATACTGTTACAGTAGCAAAATTCACAAAACCTCTAGTACTGGTTTTAGCATCTTAATCTGACCACTCACCTTAGATCTAAAACCTAAGAGCTGGTATGTTTATTTTCTTGGCACGGATCCAACATCATCTAGTTCATTTATTTTTTCTTGTATTCATTTTTGTTGCCCATGTTATCCCCTTTAGGTGTACAGCTGGTTTTCATCAGATAGCTATAGTAATGCTTACACTATATTACATGATGGTAGAAACTGAGAATTGAACCCACTCTGCCCATTTCTGTGCATGCAATTTGACATTAGTGGACAGCGAAATGGTGCAGTGAGTAGCATTATGCCCAACAGCAACAGATTCTCTGATTCAAATCTCTGCTGTGTTGCCCTTTTATAAGGTCTCCATTTCCTCCCTGTGTTTGCTTACTTTTTTTTTTTCCTGGTACTGAAGTTTCCTCCTACTGCCCCCCCCCCAAATAAAATTCCAATAGGCAGATTAGCAAATGAAATGTGTGCTTCATTGAGAGTGGGATGTGCTGTATGATGAAGAAAGGCCAGGCAATCTATTTCTGCTCCATCCTTGCCAAGTAAACTCCAGGGATGGCAACTGCTGTTCGTAGAGTTATTTTAGGAGATGGGTATGACATGTAAACATGGATGGAATTTGATAATACTTTTAGTCACATAACTCCGATCACATTAATACTGCTCGTGTTATTCAGTAATTTATTCCACAAGAGAAAGCCTCCACAGTAATAACTGCACTTACTTTTAAAATTAGTTAATTTATTCACTGATCTCATGTGGCTGAGATATTTTTTCAACAGCACTTGAAAGTTTGGCAGAAGAGCTACAAAGTTTGCTTAAAAGATGTTTTCAGTCTTCCAAGCTTCCAGTCTTTCCAGTCTTCAAAGTTTGCTTAAAAAAGGTTTCCAGTTCTCTAAGTCAATTACTTAAGCAATAACCCATGACTGTGTATGGGTTTATCAGGATTTACCCACAGTTGGTGTAATAATCCATGACTCTGCATGGGTATATCAAGATTTATCCATGGTTGGTGTAATAATCCATGACTGTGCATGGGTATACCAAGATTTTCTCTTGGTTGTGAGGTGTGATCATGAGGGTGAAACCAGATTAATTAAACAAAGCCAACTGTGGGTAAAACATTATATACCCACAAACAGTCATGGATTACTGCTATTATACGATGACATTATTTAAAAAAGAAATTGCTTACCCTTCTTAAATAATGTCTTTGTAATAAGGGTGCTGCAGTATTCTTTGTTTACTGACATACTGCATAAGTGCATGGGACTTACATTGTACATCAATACAGTGCAGGAGAAGCAATTCAGAAAACAGAATCTATATTGCTTTTCTTTTTTTACTGCCAAGATTTTACAAGGGCCAGTGCTGCTGGTGTATACTTGATTTACAATGGGCATGTTGGCTGGGCTGTCCAATCAGTGTGATCATTTTTGAATAGTAGTGAGCTGTTATTGAATAATTAAAACTGAAATGGCCACTGCCTGGACAGTTTCAGTAATGCCAAGCTGATTTGATTATTAAGTACATTATATAAAACACAAAGAAGAAATAATTAATAAACTGTATGGATCTGCACCTTGCTTACATTAACTCTGATACTTGCAAGACCACCTACCTTTTTATACAGTAAACCAGAACATTTTTATTAAACATGGAAATAAATCTAAGCAGGAATCAGTTTAGGGGAAAAAGAACTTCTGTCTCCAAAACAAACAGTAATATATGGGTGCTAAAATGTTTTAAAAAAGCCTTGAAAAATTCAATAAAAGTACAAGGCCGCCTTCTAAATCTTAAATCACCTCAGCAAGCCAACAAACCAAAAGTGTTTTCTACTTTTCCAGTGCTTGTTTCTGAGCACAACTGAGGTTATTACTTAGAATGAACAGGAACCAGGTATTTAACAGGTAACATTTCCTGAAGCAGTATGACTTTTCTGCCATTAGACAAGTTCTACTGCATTTCATAGGTATGAAAGTCGACAGGACATATAGGAAACCCAACTGGTTAGCAGCCTTTTATCCTAATGGAATTAACAAAATGAGTACAATGATTTCAAACTAGAATTTGGGCATCAAAACAATGTTGTTCTAAAGCATGTGAATTAAAACAGATTTCTTATACAGCTTTGACCAAACTGTGCATACTTAAGTTAAACAGTATCACAAATGCATACTTAACTAAGCAAAACACTTCCTAAAAAATCAAAAGAAGTTAAGCTTCACTCAGTAGTGTTTTTGAGACAAAAGGTTACTCCCTTTATGTGATGTGTTTATTACTAATATAGATGTGGTTTTATTTTGAAGCAGCACTCATTCGATACAGGTTTTAAATGTGCCTTGGTTAATTTTCAAATATGCATTGAAGAGATACACAAACTTACTGTGCATTTATTCTGACTGTCTAAACCGGAAAAATCCACTTAAAATGATGCATCTGACTACTGCGATAACACTTACTTTGCTCTTGCTATCCAGAAGAGAGAATTTTGTTCTAAGAGAAGTGGACCCCAGCCAAGAAATGGCTTATAATAACCTAACATCATCTCTTACTGGGCAAGTGGATACCAGAGTGAGCAACAATGAACATTGTTCCTAAGATTTACATTTTATCTAACCTAACAGCCCTTACATGCTACAATTTTTGATTCAGCCAGAAAATATACATTTAAGGGACACATATGCTGAGTTAATATTTATTTATTTTCCAGTAAAAATCCCCTTACCAATTTGCAGTACATACTCTATAAGGAAAACATATTTGTGCCTGTTATTAACTATAAGACAATTCAGCTCTATAATGTATACACACTTACATGTTTGTTTACTAGTGAGTATACATTTTTGCATATGCTTGTCTATGATCAGCAGGCGTGTGAAAGGAACACTACAAATCCTATTTTTATTTTACTGTGTAGAAAACAAAATTGGCTACTTTTGCTCCATCAGATTGGTAAATTTTCATTAGTTTGTTTTGCGAGTTCTACCTCTAGAGGGCGAAAGTGAGAAGGATATCTGCGTAAACCAACACTGAGAAGAAGTACTTGTACAGTCAAATAAGTGCCTGACTCCATTCAGCTGTTTTGAGCCTGAATGCCAGCAACCAGCTGCAGGAACTCTCTTTAGTTAAAGTCTATGACAGCCTGTGAGAATACATGTTTATCACTTTCTAAGATGAGGAAAATGCTTCCTGGAATGCTTTGGTCTTTTGCTGTACCCAGAATGGCTCCTATCTGAATGCCTATGTAAGCAGTGTTTGGCACACGAGGTCTGTTGTGATAACTTATCCAGAATACTTATGATGGGTTTCCCCACCAAATAATTTGATCTGAATAAAATGGTTTAGTTCTGCTCAAGGTACCCTTTCCCCCAAAAATACCCATACTGTTTCAAAGCTCTCATTTCAGAATTAGACACATTTTTAAGTATTGGTATTACTGACACAGAAACTTAATATGCTGACAGAACTAACTAAAATGTATTTTCTGAAGCTACAAAAGTCCGTAATAAATTGCATTTTTTTCTAAATGGAATCTATTTTTCTATCTATAATCTATCAGATTAACTGACACACACTGGGCCAGATTTCAGAAAGAGTTGCTCTCAATGTGGGTCTGCCCTGATTCTTTGGTGGAAAGTCTGGGCCAGATTCCAAAAAACCTGCTCTCAGTGTAAGTGGTTACTTACACTGAAAGCAAGTGCTTTGGCCTCGGGCCCGTTATATTACCAAAGTGATTAATTCCATGTTTAACTGAACTTAAAAACTACCTTCTTAATTTCAGCTCCTTTCCTTGTAGGGACCTTACTTAATTAACTCCCCCCACCCTACCTCTCTACACCACTTACTACTCTCTACCTATCTGCCTTCAAGAGTTATACCCTCTCTAATACTAATACATTTCTCACACCTTTATTACCTTTCTAGCTTCTGATTATTGTAATACTATAAAATATTAGCATGAAACTAATTATGTGTGCTCTCTCAGCTTTTTATTTCTGTATTTAATTTGTCTTAACTCCTGTTAATGTAAATAAGTGCAATGATATAACTATATTTACTGTGTGTATATGCAAATTTCTTTTATTTTTCCTTTTTTGTTTCTACCCATGAATGACACTACTTTGTAATTTTCTTGATCTTTGATTTTATGCTTATTAATGTCCTATACTTTTTTTGTTTGTGTTTATTTTCTTGGAGCTTTTCTCCTCGGGTCTCCTCTGAAAACAAGCCTTTGGCTCAGCTGGACTAACCCGTTTAACAAATAAATAAATAAATGTTTATTACTTATACTGTCCTTTGTTGAATCTATTTATGTACACTATGTCATTCTGATGCCTAATCATTGACTTTTGTGTTTTACTTTGTTCAATGCTAATTAATGTATGCTCAGATTTATTTATTTTGCATTATATGGATATTACAGTACATATTTATAACTTATGCATATTGTGTGATGGATTTCATTGTATTGTTATAACTTCCTCTAGCTTAAGAAATGACTGAAAAGAATCCATGGACCAGCTAACTTTAATCCAACAGCTTTTTTTTTTTTTTTTTTTTTTTGAGATAAGATTTTTGGAAGGGGTCTCTACTTATTGTTCTTTGCCACTTTTGTTTTTTGCTTTTCTTTAATTCCCCCATATCTTTTACTAAGGCCTTATATAATCTGTTTAGTAATCTTTTATTTGTTGCCTGTCTTGCTCTAGTCTCAGACAACAGTCTTATAATGTCAGGCATCTCCAATCCCTTTAATTTTATTTCTGCATCATGTTTTCCTTGAATTGTATACAAGCATTGTATATAAACATTTCCCTTTTACAATCTTATATACCTTTTGACATTATTCACAATTCATCCTCGTCATCCTTTCTCACTTGTTCCAATGATAATACTTTCTGCCTCCTTCCCACCATTTTTCTATCCCTGTTGCATCTATCCCCACTCTATTTAAATACTCCCATTAATAACAGCTCCAATTTCCACTCTTGCATTTCTCTTCTGAGTAGTAACTCTTCCATCTTACCATACATCTGTTCTATATAGCTGTTCTGTGTCCTTATTGCTTGATTCCATATATTTATTTTTTATAATGCTTTGATTATTCCTTTGTTATTCCTGAACAATCTGTTTCCAGTTTATGTCATGTTCCTTGTTTTAATGTTAGTACACTAATTTAATTTGTGCTGCTTTATAATATTCTTGTAGATGTGGGACCACTAAGACCCCCTCCCCTCACCTGGTTGTATCATTTTTATCCAGTCTACTGTAGGTTTTTTTATCATTCTCTCTCTCTCTCTCTTTATATATATATATATATATATATATATATATATATATATATATATATAAAATCATTCCTTCCTTTCTCAGTTATTCCCAATATTTGTTTCCAAGATCACAGACAAATGATTGTGCTACATATAGGACTGAGGGACTATATACATCTTTACTCCCTGTATCATTTAATCTATATCCATTCTTAATACAGTCTATCTTTTGATCATATCAAAAATATTGTTTTTCAGTACATCCCAAGTTTCCTTAAGTGATTCATTTGCTTTCTTAGTTAACAATATTCCTAAGCATCTTACTATAACCTCATAAATGTGGGTACTCTTACATTCTTGCATTGGATTATATGTAGAGACATAGTTGACCCACATTGTCTTTTGTTTTCTCCTTACTGATCTTGTAAAGGCATACTTCTGCAA
Organism: Protopterus annectens; assembly: GCF_019279795.1. Taxonomy (NCBI): domain Eukaryota; kingdom Metazoa; phylum Chordata; order Ceratodontiformes; family Protopteridae; genus Protopterus; species Protopterus annectens. The sequence goes on from NC_056734.1 coordinate 774,437,606, forward strand.
GCTGTCTTAACTTCCTAAATAACTCTGGAATATTCTCCTCATGTCCCATACATCCCATAATATATATATTGCCATTCCCCTCATTTCTTCTTCGCATAGTCTAACTGAGAGTAGTTATAAATATAATTTGAATAATAAAGGGGAGTGTAGCCATCCCAGCCTTGACCCTCTCCAATTGCTATCTCACTCGCTAGTCTTCCATTTACTGTCCCTCTTGTATCTTTATATAATGCTCATAGTGTCTCTATAAATTGCCTCGGTATCCCACTTTATACATTATTATCCACAAATAATTCTAATGCACTCTGTCAAATGATATCTCAGCATCTAATCCCATTAGCCAATCCAGATTATCCAGCTCAGCTGCACAATGTATCATACGTGTTCTCAGTATATTACACAATGTTTGCCTCTCCTTCACAAGTCCACATGGATCCCTATTGATATATGTTTGCAGTGGTTCTGATACCCTATTAGCTAAAACTGATACAAGTACCTTGCAATCATGCCTGAGTACTGATACTGGTCTGTACAAATTACAGTACACTGGATCTTCACCCTCCTTAGGTATCACTATTACTGCTTCCCTCCATGACTCTGGTGCACCTTTTTTAATATTTATTCAAACAATTTATGCCAGAAGGATATCATCTCTCTTTTGCTTCCTTCCATATTTCTAGAGGCATACTATCCCTATCCCAAGGATTTTCCCATTGCTTGTTTCCCCAAATGTGCCTCCGTTTCCTCCTCCATTATTAGGGCAACCAGCTGCTCTGTTTGTTGCCGTCTAAACTTGGCATTTCAATCCCTTCCATAAATGTTTACATATTCGTTGCCCAAATCCTCCCCGCCCCACTTTGCGGCATGTATAACATTTCATAATATTTCCAAAATATTCTCCCGATTTCACCTGTATTTTTTAGTTTGTGCTCCTGTAGACAGATGCACCTTTCATTATTACTACCATTCTTTCTGCCCTGGTGTTAATCTCCAGGTGATTGCTTTAAGGGCTTTAGGTAAGTTTTTCTAAATACAAGAGTCCAAACACTCTTATTGCTCTCTCTACTATCTGTTCCATGTAGTCCTTTCACTTACTTTGCAGGTCTCCCAGTTTACTAATCTCTTCTTCAGCATCTTCCTTTCCTCTTTCTTGCAATTCCTTTATTCTTCCAAGTTGTTGGTTTTGAAAGCTAAACTTCTCCATAATTCCCTTTTCCTCCTCTTGATGTTCCTGAATGATCTGTTTTTTTTTATATTATTTTCCACTTCCCCATGTCCCGTCTCATTCTCTGACTTTTCTTGACATTCTCTTATCACATCACCCCCCCTTAACCATTTTCTCTTTTCTGTTGGTTGATTAGCCATCCTGTATTAAATCTCCAGCGTCTACCTCTCTCTTTCATATTTTACTGGCTTTTGTATGTCCATCTTAACTGGGGCATGATCTGAAAGTAGTCTTGGATAAGTATTCACATCCTTTGTCAGAGATTCATACTTTTTAGAAATGTACATCCTGTCCAATTTTGAAAAGGAGTTGTATTTTCTGGAGTAATATGTATAGTTCCTAGCCTCCTGTTCATCATACTGCCAAATCCACATAAAGTACAGTTGTGTACACTTATCATAAATGTAGATGTGCGAGTGTATTCACTGTTGCAGTCATTACATTTGGGTAATCTGCTGGCAGGTTGCCCTCAGTCGGCCTGAATATCAAAGTCTTGGGTCCTGTGTTGGTTTCTGTCTCCTCTTCCATGACATCAGGTCATCAGGGGTATAAAACATGCAGCCGACGCCATTTTATTCAGTTTTTCTTGCCCCAGATGTCAGGTGCCCCCCAAATGGGTAGAAAAAAAAAAAATATATATATATATATATATATATATACATACAGCAATATATAAGTAAATGCACTTTTAGCAACATAAACTTTACCTTCATCAAAAAGCAAATACACCACAAAGGCTTTAGGTTATAGTGAAGGAAAGAGAAGTTCTAAAAAAAAAAAGGGGGTGGGGGTGGGTAACCCAGACTGCAACAGTGAATACACTCAAACATCTACATTTATGGTAAGTGTACACAACTGTACTATGTTCATCGTATTTCACTGTTGCAGTCATTACATTTGGGTAGAATCCCAAAGCTATGGATGGGAGGATGGAACTAAATAGCATTAGGAGCGGCTACAAGGCCCTGCAGAACTGCAGTGGCAAAGCCTGCCCTGGACTTAGAGAAGAGAGGCAAATGATAATTCTTTGTAAAAGTATGAAAAGAGCTCCAAGTAGCAGCTTCTAGAATGTCTCTGGTTGGAACTCCACTGAGAAAAGCTGCTGAGGTAGAGGCAGCCCTGGTGGAATGTGACCTGATTTGGGTTTACCATGATGCAAGTAGCAGAAATGAATGCAGTGGCATATCCACTTAGAAATAGTCTGCTTTGATATAGCCTTCCCTTCTGATCCTGCAGCAAATGTCACCAGAAGTTGCTCAGATTTTCTTAGAGATTTGGTCCTATTTAAGTAGAATCTTAGTTGTCTGTGTACGTCCAATGAATGCAGAATCCGCTCCCCCTTGTTCTGCGGATTTGGATAAAATGTTGGCAGGTGAATAGTTTGGTTAAGAGCCACACTGGATACCACCTTAGGCATAAAGGAAGGATCGGTCCCGAGGGACACCCTGTCCGGGTAAAATGTAATAAAAGGCTCCACAGCCATAAGGGCCTGTAGTTCTGAAACCCTTCTTGCTGAAGTGATTGCCAAAAGGAAAGCTGTTTTTCAAGATAAAAACTTTATATCCACAGTAGCTGCTGGTTCAAAAGGAGGCAGGGTAAGTTTTTGCAGCACAAAATTGAGGTCCCATGCAGGAGTTTGTGATCTTCTGGGAGGCCTTAAATTTTTGGCCCCACTAAGATACTGTTTAACAGATGATGAGAAAAGATGGGAGGCTCCGTGTTGTAATGAGCCGAGATGGCAGAGGCATGGATCTTTATTGAAGAAAAAAGATAGGCTCTTGTCAAGCATCTCAGTCAAGTATTGTAAAATCTGAGGAATATTTGGTTTTGCTGTGTCCGTTCCTTATGCTTGGTTCCAAGCACAGAATCTCTTCCATTTATCAGCATAAGATTTTTTAGTACTAGGCCTTCTGGCTTCCAAAATGACATCCATCACAGATTTACTGAGAGGTGGTGTTTGAATAATTACATGATCAGCCATGCTGCCAGGTTCAGAGCTTGGAGCGGAGTGTGCAGAATTTGACTGCTCTGTTGAGACAGTAGATGAGGTATTTGAGGCAAGTACCAAGGAGGGAGTTGAGACATATTCCTTAGAACTGGGTACCAGTGCTGGCGAGGCCAGTCCGGGGTAATTAGGAACATTTTTTTTTTTTCCTGTATGACCTTTAGTAAGACCTTGGGGAGAACAGGCAGAGGAGAAAAGGCGTAGACCGATAGGTTTTTCCAACTGAAGGATAGGGCATTCACTTTCCATGCTTGTCTGTGATAAGTCCTTGTGCAGAATTTGTCCAGTTGATAATTCTTGGGAGAAGCAAATAGATCTATGTCTGGGCTCCCCCCATTTCTGTGTTACCATGCTGAAGACGTGTGGATCCAGTTTCCACTCGTGAGGGTCCATAAGATTTCTGCTTAGGTCATCTGCCAGAGCATTTTGTTTTCTTGGCAGGAATTGTGCTTGAAGATGTACTTGGTAAGTCAAGGCTGTGTCCCACAATGCCATGGCTAGTCTGAAAAGGGGGTAGGAATGTGTACCCCCCTGCTTGTTTATGTACCACATAACTGTGGTGTTGTCCATCTTTATCAGTAGTTGTCCTGGATGAAGTAAGTCCTTGAAGGCTGTCAGGGCATTCTGAACAGCTAGCATCTCTTTCTGGTTGATATGCAGATGCATTTGTTTTGGGGTCCATATGCCCTGAATGCATCTCCTCGCCTGGTGGCCCCCCCCCCAAGCATAGTCTGATGTGTCTGTAGTTAGGGTTTGGGTGGCAGGGGGTAGAGTGAAAGACCATTCCTTGTTTTGGTGACACGTCTCTGTCCACCAAAGAAACTCCTGTTGTAGGCAGGGAGTGAGAGGAATAATTTTTTCCAGACTGTGACAATGCTGACTCCATAAACTTTTTAGATACCATTGAAGTTTCCTCATATGCAGTCTTGCATATGGAATTAGTAGAATGCAGGATGCCATGAACCCCAAAGCCTGCAAAATTTGTTTTGCAGATAACTGGGTTTTTGTTGCCAGTTGTTTGAAGTATATAGTCAGTTGCCTTTGTTTGTCTGGTGTAAGGTAAGCCATCTGGGCAGTTGTATTCAAACTTGCACCCAGAAATGTAATTTTTTGAGAGGGTACCAGTTGTGATTTCTTTTCATTTATTGTGTACCCTAGGCATGTTTTCTGCTTGAATGAGACAGTCATCCAAGTAAGGATAGATTTGTATGCTTCTTTGTCTGCAAAATGCAATTACTGGTGCCAGGCACTTTGTAAAGACCCTGGGCACAGTAGATAAGCCAAGGGCAGTGCAGAGAATTGGTAATACATAAAACCTGCCTTGAAGTGGACGTATCTTCTGCAGGATTCCCTCATTGGGATATGCAGGTATACCTCTTAAGTCTAGAGTCACTAACCAAGCATTCTTGCCCAGCATGGGCAGTAGCTGTTGTAAAGTCAGCATTTTGAATTTTGGACTGTCCCAGAACGTGTTCAAAATCGATAAGTCCAGTATTGGATGCCAGGCATTGTCTTTTCTGGGTGCCAGGAACAGTCGAATAAAAACCTTGTCCTTTTTCCTGTTCTGGTACAGGTTGAATAGCCCCCATATCCATGAGGGATGTAACTTGTTTCTGAGCCTCTGCCCATTGATTTTGGGCAGATCTGGCCAACCATTTGGAATTGGCAAAGCATGGAAATGAAATCTGTACCCCTGGGATACTACGTTTAATACCCATTTGTCCTGGGTAATTAACTGCCAATTTTGAGCATAAACTGGTAATTTTCCCCCCAAGCAGGCTGCCAAAAGTGATGGTAGAGGGAAGTCATTGAGACCGCTTACTGTAGGGTTGTGCTTTGTTTCCTCCAGATTTGGAGGTAGAGGCACCCCATTGCTTTGACCTGTAAGAACCCTGTGATTGGTATCTAGAGCCTTTTGAGCACCTGGATTTGCCCTGTGAGGCTCTGTTGGACACCGGAAAGGACCAATTTTTAGTAGGCCAGTGCCTACTGAATCTGGGTGGCTGCACTTGTAAGAAATCTTTTACAGTTTGCATAGATTCAGCTTTGTCTTCCATTTTCTTTAAAACCTCTTCTGCCTTATTACCAAACATAGTATCATGCCGTAAAGGTGCATCCAACAATTTAGCTTTAACATGATCAGGCAGATTTTGCTCCTTGAGCCAGGCATGCCTTCTAATCACTGATCCAGTAACTGCGGCCCTGCAAGAGGCCTCCAAGGAATCAAAACCACATTTCAAAGTATGCTTTCCAACCTGTTCTGCTGCATGCAATAATTCCTGTAATTATTTATTTTCCACACAATCAGAAATCAACATAATTTTCTGTTTCAATAAGTCCATAACATGCTGTTGATATTTAAGCATATGAAACTGGCCGTTTAAGGCCCTAATTCCCAAGGTTGCAGACATATAAACTTTTTTTCCCCATCTATCCAGCACCCTGTAATCTCTATCATAGGGGGTAGGATTTTTGGCTGTAGAGGCCTTTACACCTTTTGGACCCTGTCAGATAGTTTCAGGATCAGCAGCAGGATTTTTGAATAAAAATTTGTGGGAGTCAGGAACCCTGTAATATCTGTCTGGCTTACTAGGAGCCTGAGGTAGGGAATCAGAAGCCATGCTTGATTCTGAAAACACATCATCAACAACGTCTAATACAGGAGGTATAGCCAAAGGCCTATGCTGAGGAAGAAGAAGGAAATCCCTAAGCCTCTTTTTTGATTCAGAGAAATCCTGACTCTCCCAATGAAAATGTTCCCTTAAAGTATGCAAGGTTTCTCCAAAAGAATAATCCTCAGGAGGATATGTAGATGGGATGGATTCTTCTGCATCTGAATCCTCATAGGGTGGTATAGAAAATTCCTGATCAGAAGAGGAATCAGAGGAAATAGAAACTTGATCTGAAGATTCATAATCAGTGCCATAACCAGTGTCTTGCCTAGGCCTCTTAGCAGAGTGTGTGTGTGTGTGTGTGTGTGTGTGGGGGGGGGGTTGGGAACCCCTGATCAAGGTAATTAAGTCCTCAGCCATTTTGATCATCTGTTTTTTAGGCATAGGGGGCCTGAGCATGTGGCTCATGCATTGTTTTTTTAGACTTAGAAGTTGTTTTTGAAGCTGGCGTTGGTTTTATATAGAAATGTTGAGACCTGAAAACACCCTCAGAAGCCGGTGCATGCTCAGCGGCTCCGGACTGATCCAAGGGAGAGACATCCGTGGGTTCAATACTCTGAGAATCCCGCGGCATACTGGACTCTGCATGGGTCTCGGTAGAGGCCTGCGACTCAAAAGCAGCGGTTATCAGGGGCTGCGAAAGTGTCTCTGAGTACCAGCGACTGGCTTAGGAGAAGCTTCGTTGGTTTTGGACCTCGACGGTTTGTGTCTCTTTTTTTTTTTGCGTTTTTTTGTGAACTCCGGTAGTCAGATTGCTATCCGATGACATTTCAGCGTAATTAAATCTGGATCCAAAATATTTTAAAGTAAAAATATACCGACGCTTAATAGTGCGTTGGTTAAATCTAGTACAAAACCGACAGCAAGGCACGTTATGATCTGGGCCTAGGCAAGGAATACAGTACAAATGAAAATCCTTATGAGGTATTTGCTTCCCACAAGTAATGCAATTATTAGCCTTTACTGACATTGATAAGGAGCAAGAAAAAGTTTCCCCAACGGGGTACTTAGCTTTAATTGAAGACTATGGTTCTGAAACTCGAATGCAAAAATGTCAGGAGTCGGCCGATCGGCACTTGCGAACTGCTTCTGCTTCAGGCACCACGTGGCAAGAAAGACTGAATAAAATGGTGTTGGCTGCATGTTTTATACCCCTGATGACCTGACGTCATGGAAGAGGAGACAGCAACTGACGCAGGACCCATGACTTTGATATTCAGGCCGACTGAGGGCAACCTGCCAGCAGATTACCCAAATGTAATGATTGCAACAAACACGAAGAACATCTTCATAATCTTGTTTAATAAATTCCTTACTTCTCACTTTCAAACTCTTGGCCCCAAGTTTACATCTCCGATTTTTATTAAGTACCAATCCTTGCTAATATCACTCCTTAATGGAATTCTATTACTTCTGTGATAATTTGTTTTAATTCTCTCTTTTTAGTCCTAGGCAGTATGTAGAGATACCCTATGGCAATTTTAGTGCCTTTCCACTTTCCTTTGATAAAAACATATCTACCCTGTGCATTCCTCCTCCTGCTTTTCTATGCATATCAGTGCTCCCCCCTTTTACTAATTTTATTACTTCTCTTTTCCTCTCTCTATGAATCCACATGCCACCCCCTCTGAACTCTTTTTTTAGATTATTTTTTCATGTTCCTTTAAATTCAAATGCATTTCTTATAACACCATTAGTGATGACCTAAGCCTGTCCCTCTTACGTACTATAGAACTCTTTGGGCTTTTCCACCTCTGTGATGCCACTTGCATTCCATGTCAACACTCTAAGCATTACTTATCTTTAATTATTTTAGTTTATACTCCATGCAACATTATTCTTTCCCCTGCAGCAGTGTTCCAGGCATTGGTTCTTTTGGAAGTTTTTATCTTTGCCTTTGTGGATTGCACCTTCCCTTCAGTTTTTATTTTATTAAAAATTAAAATCAACTTTTTACACATTGAAACCCTAACCTGCTTAGCAACTATATACATTGATTGCCCCTAATGTTGACCCTTATGACTTACTTACAATACGGAGTCATTACTCAGACAATGGTGTTTTAGCTCATCTTTTCAGCTCTTTATACTTCCACCCTCACTCTCCCTATAACATTTCCCAGGACATACTGCTTGCCAAGCTAGTACCTTACCCTCTTCTGGTAGGCCTTTCCCATTCTCTTGGTTACTATTTTCAACCTGCTTTTACGGCACTTTTCTTTGTTACTTTGTGTCTCTTCCTACATTCCTTCCCACAGTATCAGAACTTTGTTTCTAAGGCAGCAGTACTTCCTTTGTCATGGTTTGGTTGACTAGTTCCTTGGCCAATGGCAATCATTCTTCCTCTTTTTCTTCTTCCCTTCCTCTTACCCTTACCTGATAACTAGTGAAAGATGGTTGCATTTCAAGGTAGATATTTGTATAAGCTATTATGCAGTCTTTCTTCTGTTGCGTGTTCATTATCTGCCATTGTCATACAACTATTCCCTTTACCCATCTTTTGTGTGTATTTATTAATATGTGCATAATACAGTAATTGCTGGCTCATTTTTCCATGCAGGTTACAATTGTTATCCCCCTTTTTTACTTACTTAACCTGTAGCTCTATACACACATTGCAGTTTTAGTATAACACAGCATTCATCCTTTTTGTCTTTTTACATGTCTTTTTCATTTTTCAACATTTTTCTCAGCTGCTTTTGCTCATTAAAAAATATTCTCCTTTCTCCACAAAATCTGGTATCCTGCCATCCTTTCTCTCACTCACTTCAAAATTATCTCCATATTTCTCTAGTGATCCTGCATTTGCTCCTAAAGACTGAAAATGACTAGACTGAAAATTATAGGTCACATTTATTGTAATACCCCTTTTGCTGTACCGATTTCTCTTCACTTTCTGAAGCCCCTGATTGTGATAGCTGCTGTTGCATTTTGTGTGAATCTTTACAGCTCAGCTATGTTTTTTATGCACAAAAATGATTTAACACCTGCAGGGGAAAAAAATAAAAATTTGCTGGATAAATGGAACTTTAGCTTTATGGTTTTACGCAGTCTTATAGTAGTTGTAAACTTGCTTCACTTTATTCTATTGCCAGTGAACAATTGTGGTAAAAAAAATCCTCTCTCTCCAATCTAGGAAACCTTTTCTTTCTCCCAGACATGCAACAGGCACTGTACCTTTAGTTGGAATCTTTAGACAAGAAAGGAGAGAAAATCTAAGACCAGTGGTTGAGTGCAGAGTGCCCTTTGGTGTGTGCCTTGCCAGGCACCTGCAGCTACTTGGGGGACCTCAGAGACTTCTGGCCAGGAGGGTTCAGGGTCTCCAGCACTTGTTGTGCATTGGTAGACTGGGGTCATTGTCGCTGTGCTCAGTGGCATGTAGGCTGCGTGGAAGAGACTTGTGCCTGGCCTGCAGAGCTATCTCGGATCCAGGTCTGGTGGAAGTGCTGCACGTCTGCAAGTCAGGTGGGACAGGTGTTGCAGGCCTTGACCTGGCCTGTGACACAGGTGGGGCCTGATGGAGAGACTGATGTCTCATGGGGGTTGCTGCTCCTCTGGAGTTGGCTGCCAGTTCGCATCGGGCAGGGTCCCTCTGTGACCCTGTTTGAGCATGGCCTGGATGACTGAATGGGCAGCCGTGGGTTCCTGCTGGGGATTTCACCTGTGGCCTTCCTGGATGTGGGCATTCGTTGCTGGCTGGGATCTCAAGTTTAGGCAGGATCCTTTGCACTGGGTTTCTCTAGTGTTGCATTGGGCACATGTGGCTGGGCTTGTAGTGACCTTTGAATCAGTGGTCCAGTAGCCACCTATGAGCTTAATAACTATGGGTTTTGGGTAGCAAGATGCCTTGATTGCTAGTGCATACAACTTCCAATAAAGATTCTGCTGAAAATGTGTCCATTTGCTTACTACTTCAGCTATGTATTCTCTACAGTGTTCTCATCTCATCCCCTTCTGACACATTTATCATCCTTAGATTTTCTCTTCCTTCCTTGCCCTGAAGCTCCATCCATTTTTCCTTGTATAACCTGCTGCACGGCTTCCAAATTTATTATGATTATTCCCCACCCTACAGAATGTCACATGAATGTTCTGAAAGGGCTGCCTACACTACTTCAAGATTCTTGTCTGTATTTTTTTTTATATTCTGTCAGTGATTTATTAATTTTATGAGCTACTTAATAGATCTGGTCTATTTTCAATTTCCTCCTTCATTTCTTATTCACTTGTTTTTTCCCCTTCTAGGTCAGTGATTGCATGGATCGAGACTGTGTCAATTTGCTGACTTCACTGCTCACTTTTCCCTCCTTTTTTTATTTGGTTTTAATTGGGCTTAGTGTAGAGGGGTCTGCATCTGGAAATAATGAGTGCATCCGTTTGTATTTCAAGTGAACATCCCTCTCCAGTGTCAGTGGTGAGGATTCAGGCTGCTTGATTACTTGCCCAGAGTGGGGATGTCACAGAGGCAGTGACAACCCCAGCAAAAACCAACACAGTCCCATGGAATACAAGCAAAGTCAGCACAGGAGGCAGCCTGGAATATATATATATATATATATATATATATATATATATGCTACTGGGCATTTTAGCTTGCAAAACCACCATAATGAAAAATGCTAAACTGTTTTATTTAGTGTGCTGTTTGTTGTGACTTAAAAGTAAACACACATTTGGAAAAAGATAGGATGAAGTCTAAATCTAGTTTTCTCTATCCCATGGCAGTTAGATACTCTGTCTTCATCAAAGAATTGACTGCTTATTTCTTGTTTAACTGCTACCCCTACACCAATTCTTCAGTCAGAATTGATTACGACACATTCTTCAGTTCTGTGTTGTCTACGGTCAGAAAGCAGACACAGTAGAAATGTAAATTATGAAACTCGCAGGAAAAAGTATGCTAAACAGATATATCTGCATACAGGATGAGGCCATATATTGCTTTAAGAAAGAAATGGTATTATGTCTTGTTTACTATAATGTTTCAAGTTAGACCCAGAGACCCAACACTGTTTTACTTTGTTGCATTTTCTTCATTTTAATGCAACTACATCATGACTGCAACATTATTATTGGAATAATACATTCAACAACCTGTATTCTCCATTAAAAACTTTGTTTTCCCACACATCATCTTATCTGAAAGTAGCTACTTTTTAAAATCCTTTACAAAACTTCTGAGAATCTTTTTTCAGCACTAAGTGGTACGAAGAAGTTTGCCTGGCATTTTATCCCACATTAGAGGGTTAAGGTTAATGCTGCTATGGTAATGAAACTTATCATGTAGCCCCGGGTTTCAGTCTCTCAGTTTCTACTTGCAGACTGTTCTAAAGGGGTTTACACACTTAAATAAATAAAATAAGGAGCCTTCATAGCAACTGAAACCATCCCTTACATGGCCATACTAATATACTTTTTGAGTTAATTTTTAAGAGTTTTTCTAAATCACCTTCCTTTAACAAGGATGCATTTTGTACTTTTTCCTAGAAATGAACATGGTGGCTGGTATTAAAAAATATGTGCTATGCTGTGACATAGAAAATAACATTCCTTAGGACAGGTTTGCATGCATGTAGCAGAAATGTACAACAGCTGGCGACAGCTGACAGACAAGAGACTTCACTTTTAAACATTGCCAAGGTGGGGGCAGCTGCTTTGGAAGAAATGATTAAGGAAGTTTTTCCCACAGAGCTGTTAATAAAACGAAACTAGGGAATGAATGGCCTTATTTTCTCTAGTTAGGCAGCAACAAAATTTTATCACCTGAAACACAATGATGTAACAAGATATCCTCATCACTTTATCAAAACATGGTAAAGTTCTTTTCATGAGGCAACACTATGATTCTGCAGTACATCGTGTACTGTTGGGAATACAAAGTAGGGAACTGTAAAACTGAAGTGAGCAGCAAGCTGATGTAATGTGCTTTATAGGCTAATGTAAACATACAACAGAAGGCGTAAAGAAGCTAATAATACCAAAGTGATTATAAGCACCACAGAGATGGAAAAATTGATGTTTCCTGGTCACTGAAAAAAGGGAAAGAGAAACACTACAGTTAGACACTTTTCTATAGGTGTGCATATATTCCAGTACAACATCCAGTTGCAATCTCACCACTGAAAGGAATTCATTATTACCTGCTTTAATTAAGAATCTCAAATAAAATTATATTTAAAAAAACTGCAGACCTCACCTTTGTCCCCTATTATTCTACCCTTCTTCATGGAACATACGACCCTTGTACTTCTCTCGTCTTGTATTTTTGTAACTATCACCGCTGTTTTCTTTCTCTACGCACTTTCTTAGTTAGCCATACCTCTCAACTTCTTAGTGCAAGAAATCTAGACAGCACCATAAATAACGGGGGGACAAAGGCCCAAAAATAGGGACAATTTTTAAATACTGCTCTTACGAACTTAGAAAGATGATAAATAATAGGTTTTGCATTAGTGTGAATTTTCTGAAGGGCATGAGGTTTGAAACTCAAGTGTCTGTCATTAAGTTTTGATGTCAGTCTTCAATCATTGGCCAGAAAAATGGCTCCATAGATGCACTGGTGAAAACATCCTCTAGAATATCTATTATGGAAAGAACTACAAAGTCTCTAGGCTCAGGCAGGCCCATGAAAGTTCTATATCTGAAATGGGTCACTGAATATTTCTAAGACTGCCACTGAAATGCCTCCATCTTATAAAGAGTAAAAATTCTCTGGTGAAGATTGGATGATAGGCTATCTCAGAAGCACAGTAAAGGTGGGGCAAAAGGGGCAGCCACCCTGGGAACAAGGTGCTAGGGGACTCAATCAGGTAGTGTAGTTCCTTTTTCTTTATCAGCATTTTGTGTGTGTTAAGCTGTAGCAAGCCACTTCCCACAAGTGCAGCAATCAGCTTGCTACAGTTTCAAAAAAGCAGAAGTCCTTTTAGTCCTTTTTTTTTGCTTTTCACTTGAAAAGCTAAGGGGGGGTGGCATCCACACCAGGCAACTAGATGGAGCCAGCTATATCTCTGTGATGTCCTCAGGGGTATCCTCATATGCAGCAGCATCAGAAGGTATCGGACTCACACAAGCCAGTTCACCTGCTTTTGTGTGACTGAAGTCAGAATCTTCCACACTGGATCCACCCTTTTTAGAAGAGGTTCCAGATACCTCAAAGATTTATAGTCACAGCCTGCACTTATGAAAGAACATGAAATTCAGAACCAGTTGAAACAGTTGTTCAGTAGAAGTCTATGAAGTATAAGGTACTGCCTAACCTAGGCCTAGGCAAGAAGGTTGGCCCTGGTTTGGTTTTTGAGGACTTGTGGCTCGTATAGCATCAGATAAAATACACCCTGGTGGACATGGTTCATAGACTGGTGACTGAGACCTTAATCCCATCCTCAGGAACCTCCTTGTGGACAGACATTGTAGGGCTATCATACTCCTCCTTCCCTTCGGTAATCAGATTATCAGCCTGTGACACTAATAAGGGCCTTGTTATCCAGAACTGCAGCAGAATCATCACTGTAGGAGGACAAGGGAGGCATCAAAAGCATGGCTGTCTGTAGAGTGGTGGTGCCTGAGGTCCTGACAGAGACTGGTTCTGGGAAAAGGCGATGTAAAACCACCTCACCTCACTTGGAATTGCTGGAGCTAGGAAGGCCAGAGTTTTCCGCTGGGATATACTTGATGATCTGATTCATCTTCCTATTGTCTTTAGTTGGAATGTTACTTTTAAGGTGAAAGGTTCCTGGAAGCCTTGGCTGCTGCCACAGCAACTTAGAATTAGACACATGCCCTTTTCTACCAGAGAGCTCCTGAACAGATTGACTTCTCTTATGAATTATCAACAGGTTAAAACTGGCAAAATATGTACAAGAGTACACATCACATTCTGGGCCAATTCAAAACAAGCAAACAGAATGAAAGTTCTTGTAGGGAATTTATTTCCCATGAGCAATCCAATTATTCACTTTAATAAACACTAAGGATTCAGATTCAGATACACACAGACAAGCTATAGTCATGTTCTATAAGAAAAAGACTAAGAAAATCCTTTATATGTCATTTATCTGGATTCTGCAAGAAGGCTAATGAACGGACTTAGAACCCTAGAACACATGCCCAGCTTGTGACAATGCACAGCAAGAAAGATCTGAAGATAGATTAAGCAGATGCACATCTTACATCACAGATATCCTTGTGTAGTGGTTAGAAGGTGTCTATATTAGCAAATCGAAATGTTACTAATCCGAACACCTAATGATTGACACATTATCATCGAACTACCAAAACTACGAATGGCCACATAAGCAAATTTTTTCCAAGGGGAAAAAAAATCACTTGGTCAACCAAAACCCAAACACACTGTCAAACCCTACAAAAGTGGGGGGCTTCACCCCTAATGTGGGGGGGCTATGCCCCCCCCCCACACAGCTCCCTAATGAAATATACCAACTCTGAGATTGCTCTACAGTGGAGAAAAGGGCAAGTTCCCAACTATGGCCAAGCGATTTTTTTTCCCCTGGGAAAAAATTTGCTTATGTGGCCGTTCATAGTTTTTGAAGTTCGATGATTATGTGTCGATCATTAGGTGTTCAGGTAAGTGATGTTTCAATTTGCTAATACAGACCGAGTAAGAAGATGTCAAAAAAATCCCAGACAGGAGAAGAAACTCTCTGGCAGTTGAGTTGGACAGTCAGGCAATCTGCAGTCAAGAATCTTAAAAGTCAGTAAATGGCATGATAAACACTGTAAATACTGCACCACAAGTGCAAATACTATACAGGCTAAGTTTAGATTTAGCTGGAGAATACACAGTTGTTGTTGTTGTGTCTTTCGGCTTTTCCCGGTTAGGGGTTGCCACAGCGGAACTCCGGTCCGCTAATGATTGGCAGTTGATTTTTACGTGCGGAGTTGCCAGCCCTAAAGCACAACCTTCAACGAAGGTACGCCCATTCACGCATGTCTCCACACAGAAGACGCTCTATCTGAGAGTCGAACTGGTCAGTGTCTTACAGATGTTTATAAAATGTAGTCATTCTATTCTACCATATACTCACTTATAAGGCCATCGCATAATGGTACTCTATCACAAATGGGACCATGAAGTAAGAGTTGATAAATAAAATCTGATATTCAGTGTAATTACAGAAAATTCTAGAACTCACGGTTACGGATTTCAAGCATTTTTGTAAGGTGCTAATTTCCTGCAACTTTCAACACCTTTACCTCCAACACCTTTGGTTACTTACTAACTCGGAGACTGCTGTACCTTGGCGATGGAATATGTTGAGATACAATAACCATGAACTTAGTATACATTCCCCTTCATTTACACTTTTAAATCCAGTTTTAAAGATTACAAAATTCTGGCCTTTGAAATTTCAACAAGCAGTTGGGCAAAATGCATTTCTGGGTTACTGGTATTAGCCATCAGTATCCCACCCCCTACTCCCATCAAAATGTCAATTTCTAAACATTTTTGTGCTCACATTTCTACCCAGCTAAATAATCATTCATAAGAAAAAAATTGTGGTGGGAGGCATACCTCTCAACTGTATAGGTTTTGCAGAATGTCCAGTTTTTCCTTATATTTTTGGTGTTTTCCTGATAAAATTTGTGATTTTCTTGCAAATCACTTCGATGATCTGAGGATTGAAGTCACTAATTAATGACATACGAAAAATAAAGTACAGGTCACCGCTGAATAATTCTTTGTGGAATCTCCTTTATTAAAAGTAAGCGCTTTCGGAATAATCCTTCATCAGACATAATACAAAGTAACAAAAGCAGCCATATTTAAAACACAGATCATCCAATCACTTACTCCTAAAAGCCCGCCTTTTTTGTAAAGCAGGTTTAATTGGTAAAACATCGTTAAGACCAGGTGGTCTATGTGCTCTTAAATCTACTATCCACTTGGATTCAGCTAATGCTGTTCTATGCTGAATGTCCCCCCCCCCCCTTATTAGTGGCAATATTAACAATGCATCTGAACTTAAAAGTGTGTGTGGGATTAATCTCTATATGTCTGAATAAAGCATTGCTCACTTGACATGTTCTAATATTACTAATATGCTGTAAAATCCGAACCTTCAGCATGTTATTTGTCATACCTACATAAAAACTTTCACATTGTTCACAATTGGCCATATATACTAAGTGTTTTGTCCTGCAAGTAGCCCTCCCTTTAAATATAAAAGTTTGTGTCTTATCAGGATGTTTATATTCAGTGTCGCTATTAATATATTGACAAGCCTTGCAGTTGCCACAGGGATATGTGCCTGCTCTAATATCTATTGTAGGTCTCTTATTCAAATATGTCTCCTTACATAACAGGTCCTTGAGATTGTTGTTTCTCCTATAGTTAAACATGGGACGTTCTGCCACTACGTCCTTAAGACTAATATCACTTCTTAGGATATTCCAATTGTTCTGAACTATTTTACATATGTCTTTAATGTTACTACCATACATAAAAAGTATTTTAGGTTGTTCCTTCCTGCTACTACATAATCCTGTATCTATTTGTCTGCCAATAACAGGGCCTTGCATCCATGGCCTATTCTTTGTCTTCCTATGTAAAGCATTGTTACTAACCACCTTACATCACATATGCAAATTTGGTTATGTCCAAATGGGAAACCAAGGAAATTCTTAATAATCAGGAATGGAATAAGTACATAGTTTTGTATGTCAGATTTGTGGATGACGTTTTTATTTTGTGGGATGGGGATACTTCTACCTTTGAGAGCTTTTTAGCTTTTCTCCACACCACCACTACTTTTTTGACCTTTAGTGCCAAAACTTCTTTTACTCAGATAGAGTTCCTGGATGTTTGTGTGGAACAGAGTAACCTTGGTTTCACCTCGAAATTGTATAGGAAACAATGTTGGCAAAATGCATTGTTATCCTATGACAGCATGCACGCCATGCATATCTTTCCCAACATTGTCAAGAGCCAAGTGGGTAGGATATCTAGGGTATGTTCTGAAGATACTTACTGTGATGAGGAACTTTCTAGGCTGAGTGGACATTTTTGGATAGGGGCTATGAGAGGAACATGGTTAGTAAGGTGGTTAGTAACAATGCTTTACATAGGAAGACAAAGAATAGGCCATGGATGCAAGGCCCTGTTATTGGCAGACAAATAGATACAGGATTATGTAGTAGCAGGAAGGAACAACCTAAAATACTTTTTACGTATGGTAGTAACATTAAAGACATATGTAATATAGTTCAGAACAATTGGAATATCCTAAGAAGTGATATTAGTCTTAAGGACGTAGTGGCAGAACGTTCCATGTTTAACTATAGGAGAAACAACAATCTCAAGGACCTGTTATGTAAGGAGACATATTTGAATAAGAGACCTACAATAGATATTAGAGCAGGCACATATCCCTGTGGCAACTGCAAGGCTTGTCAATATATTAATAGCGACACTGAATATAAACATCCTGATAAGACACAAACTTTTATATTTAAAGGAGGGCTACTTGCAGGACAAAACACTTAGTATATATGGCCAATTGTGAACAATGTGAAAGTTTTATGTAGGTATGACAAATAACATGCTGAAGGTTCGATTTTACAGCATATTAGTAATATTAGAACATGTCAAGTGAGCAATGCTTTATTCAGACATATAGAGATTAATCCCACACACACTTTTAAGTTCAGATGCATTGTTAATATTGCCACTAATGGGGGGGGGGGACATTCAGCATAGAACAGCATTAGCTGAATCCAAGTGGATAGTAGATTTAAGAGCACATAGACCACCTGGTCTTAACGATGTTTTACCAATTAAACCTGCTTTACAAAAAAGGCGGGCTTTTAGGAGTAAGTGATTGGATGATCTGTGTTTTAAATATGGCTGCTTTTGTTATATTATGTCTGATGAAGGATTATTCCGAAAGCGCTTACTTTTAATAAAGGAGATTCCACAAAGAATTATTCAGCGGTGACCTGTACTTTATTTTTCGTATTTATCTGGTTTGGTACAACAGGTCTTTAGCATAACTTGCTATTTTTGCTTGTAATTAATGACATACATTTGTGCTTCAGATTTTATGTCCTTCAGAAAAATGCATGCTAAGGCAAATTCTGTTATTCTAACAACTTAAGTTTATAAGAGCGATATTTTAAATCTGTCCAATTTTTGGGCCTTTGTACCCCCATTCTGTGAGGATTTGACCAGACTTATTGTGCTAAGAGGTTGACAGGTGTGCATGCACTGTAGGCTAAAACTGAATTTTTGAGTCAGAGAAATTTGTTTTTCAAGATTTGATGATCTGTAGTTAGAATAGGCTGCTGCAGTAGGTCTCCCTTGCATGCCTGCACCCAATGAAAAAAATATTTCCATACATTGCTGAAAATAAATCCATAATCCCATAAAACAAACCCACTTGATAGAACCACAATATAAACAAGTTTTATAATAAAAGAAAAATAATTTTGACCACATGTAAGAAGAGTAATTTCCAGAATGTTGAAGCTCTTGCCATTGAAACAAACAAACAACTCAGGAGCTTAAGATCCACCAAAGCCAACTTTGAGGCTAAAATTTCTACCCAAGTCAAAGAGAATCACAAGACATTTTTTTAGTTATGTTCAGAATCTCAAAAGCAGAACACAATAGTGCACTGGGTCCTATACTGAGACTAAAGATAAAGTGAGCCTCCTGGCTGATAAATTTAGCTCTAACTTTACCCCTCTATCCTCTCCATCCCTCCCTCAAGATATACCTGAAACTGGCTCACCTCCAGCTACCACACAAGAGCAAGTCTGAAAAGTGCTATCAAAAGCTAAAAAAAATGCATTGATGGGTCCTGATAATGTTTCTGGTTGCATCTTAAATAACATGAAGCACAATTTAGGCATACCCCTGACAACACTGTTCAAACTCAGCTTCAATACAGATTTTGTACCAAATGAATGGAGAACAGCTACAGTCACCCCCTGTATAAGGGAGGACCTTCCACACACCCGGGGAATCCAGACCAATAAGTTTGGCCAGCCTCATATGCAATCAGGACACAGGGAACCCCCCAGATACTAGATCCATCTCAGTTTGGATTTGTCAAGGGCAGTTCATGCTTATCCAAACAGGTAGATTTTTTTGAAAAGGGCACCAAAGCAAAAGCAGTGGATGAAGGCAAAACAGTACACACTGCATACCTTGATCTGGCCAAAGATTTTGACACAATTCCCCACACAGGCACAGTAGGAAAACTAAACAAATTGTGAACTGTCACTTGCTGGACTGTCAACTGCCTTATAGATGATCAAAATAGGGGAAGTTACTTTCACAAAGAGACCAGACACCAGTGGACTCCCACAGGGTTTGTGCTGGGACCTCTCCTGTTTGGCATCTACTCCTCTGAAGTAAAGGCCGATATTAAAGGGGTCTGACTGCAAACTAGGAGCAGTTACTGAATCCCCAAATGACCTGGCCATCCTGCAGGAAGGTTTGTCTCAAATAAATAACTAGTGTCAAAATCAAGGTCAGAAACTAAATGCCAAAAATGCATTACTGTATCCTTTGGGAAGTAATACACTCCATGGAGCTACCCAGTGGCGGCTGGTGACTTCAAATCACAGGGGGGCTGCAGGAGACGCTGAATAGGCGGGGTCAAAGGGAAGGGGTGTGGTCAACCATAAAGGGGAGGAGCTATGCACAAAACCACAAAAAAACTAACTTTAATTAAATACGCTGCCCTGGGTGGCAAACCATCATTATGAAAGTCCAATCAAGACAAAAATAAGTGTAGAAGAATAAAAATATTTCAATGCATTGGCTGCATGACAGCTTACTTAATATCTAGATGGAAACAAAAGGTTGTGAGGCATGAAAAAATAAATTACTTTTTAAATACATTACTGGAATGCCAGTCAAAATCAAGTATAAGAAAAACCAGAAGCACTCAACTCAAACCACTTCTCCTTGCACTGCAGTTCTAATTATAATATATTCAGCTTTATTAAAGTACCAAGCAACATGCTGAAAGTAGAAATCTATGTGATGCCCCACTTGTAAAATGTTTCTTATCCAAAAAGACCTGCTGCCTGACAACTTGTTTCATGGGAAAACATGATAAAAGTAAAAATGAAAAGCAAACAAGAAACAAGCTCAAGATACATTGCTTAAAGGATTACTGTACAGGTTATGGACCACACATGATTGGCATTCTGTTTAGTTTACGGGTAAAGCCTGTAGAGATGACTGGAAGTCTCCAACAAGTGTAATGAGCTTTTAAAATAATGGAATCCTGTCCTTTAATACCCAAGGCTTATACATTATCTAGTCAAGTATTCTCTGCATGGCAACAACAGAAAGGCTTTCAATGTTGGCAATTCTTTAACAGTATGCTTATTAAAGCTTACTTGCATCTTACGATGTCAGACAAGCTTACCTTATGGTCATTAAAGCATTGCTACTTAAACACAGAGCAACAGGCACTTTGAGTAATAAGCATAAATCAACAGTACAAAAATATGACAGAAACCAGACCATTCTGCAAAATCAAGGACAGATGAAAAGCCACTGTAGTACTTATGCAGTGTGTCCTCCCCATCCAAGGTAGATACAACTACTCCTTGCCTTGCTTGGACACATCCAGAGTCACTACATGGGGAGTGGGGTGCAACAAGCATGTCACAATTTGAAATCTCTCTGGCTGACTGTGATGGCCCTGACACATTTGTCATACCTCTCAACTTCAAGAGCAAGAAATCTGGACAAAGCCATACACAGAAGTGGGACAAAGGCACAACAATAAGGACAATTTTTAAATATTGCTCTAATAAACTTAGAAAGATAATAGAATAGGTCTTGCATTAGTATGAATTTTCTGAAGGGTATAAAATCTGAAACTCAAATGTCTGTCATTTTCTAACTTCAGTCTTTAGTGATTTGTCACTAATTTGCCAAAAACACAATTTTATGAAAATGGACCAAAATGTGATGCAAAAATATAAAATAGACACACAATACAGCTTCTACCTGTCAAAGAAGGGACACTTTAATATTAGTACTGCTACCTTGAGCAGCTGACAAAATAAAAGAATCTACATGCATTTCAAGTAATCTATAACTTTGATTATTACAGTTATTTCTTAGTTGTAAACCCTCCATGTTTTCTTCCATAATTGCTATTTTATGGAGGGATTATTAGGGGAAGAGCAACATTTTGAGCCAAAAATTGGGGACAGTTGAGAGGTTGGCTATGCCTAATTCTATAAAGCAATTTATTTGCATGTACCTCTCAACCTGTTAATGCAGTAAATCTGAACAAGGCCAAATATATTGGGGCACATATAAACAGTACTAAAATTGCTCTTGTATAAATTGAGACAGTTGATAGAGCGGCTCTTACTTTAACATGCATTTTATGAAGGTTATGAAGTCTGAAACTTATTATTTAGTGACTTCTGGCAACTCATTTAGGAATTAAAACTACAAATTTTATGAACAACAAACCAAAATAAGAAGCAAAAATCTATTCATTCTTTGAAAATCTGGACAGTTGGGAGGTATAGTTCAGCTGGGCCTGTCTGAGTTTGCTGCCCTCCCCTGACAAAATAATGGTTGAACTGGAGCCTCTGCAGCCATTCCAATTAACCATTACTTGGCTATTTCACTCCATTTACCATAAACACTAATGTGCATACTGCTTTACTTCAATGACTGGACTTCATTTGAAAGTTTTATTTTGTATTTTACAGCACAAACATTAAGTCATCTGTTAAACAAAGCAATGCAGTCTCACAATGAAAACTTAGCATTAAAACTTCTCTGCCCTTGAAACTCACATTCATTGAAACAGCATTGAAACCCACATTCAAAGAAAATACATTTTGCCAGTGGCAGATAAAGATTAATTTTGGGCTGTTTTGAATCATAGGCCCCTTGCATATGAAACATACATGTGCTCTTTGATACACCTTCCTCATTGTACTAAAAATTATATTCCTTGTACAATACAGTACACTTGTTAGAGGGTGTTTTAAATTTGTTTTGAACATTTTTCCAGTAAGCAATGAAACAAAACATATGCACCCATAATGGCAAAACTGCCCAGTTGAGAACATTTATCATAAAAAAGTCTACTCAGACTTCCACAGTCCACCATTATTAGTAAATATACACAATTCCACAGTCCATCATTATTAGTAAATATGCACAATTCTACAGTCCACCATTATCAGTAAATATGCACAATTCTACAGTGCACCTTTATCAGTAAATATGCACAATTCTACAGTCCATATTCAGTGAATTCAGTTCTTGCCATAGCTGTCAACCTTAGCACAAAAACCTGGGCCGAAGCCAATAATGGGGAATACAGTCCCAAAAATAGGGACAAATTTAAAATATTCATCTTATAAACTTAGAAAATTGCTAGAAAAAGGTTGTGCTACTATGTATTCTGAAGAACATGAAGTTTGAAATTCAAATGCGGTCAATTTTACTGCGGACAGAACAAAAACAATTTTCAGCAGAGACGAGGGATTAATACTGCAGACACGTCTTTGTAAAATGGCAGGGCATCAGAGCAAATCCACACAAACACAGAGAGGAGATGCAGACTCCACACAGAAGCCACCCCAACCAAGAATCAAACCAGAAAACCTATAGCTGTGAGGCAACAATACTACCACTGCACTATCAAATCTGCAAGGAATTAAACATTCAGAAACCTGAAGTCTGAAATTCAAATGCCTGTCAATTTTACTGGACAGAACAAAAACAATTTTCAGCAGAGATGCAGGGATTAATACTGCAGACACGTCTTTGTAAAATGGCAGGGCACCAGAGCAAATCCACACAAATACAGGGAGGAGATGCAGACAGAAGCCACCCCAACCAAGAATCAAACCAGAAAACCTATAGTTGTGAGGTAACAATACTATCACTGCACCATCAATTATACAAGGAATTAAACATTCAGAAACCTGAAGTCTGAAATTCAAATGCCTGTCAATTTTACTGCGGACAGAACAAAACAATTTTCAGCAGAGACGCAGGGATTAAAACTGCAGACACATCTTTGTAAAATGGCAGGGCACCAGAGCAAATCCACACAAACACAGGCAGGAGATGCAGACTCCAAACAGAAGCCACCCCAACCAAGAATCAAACCAGAAAACCTATAGCTGTGAGGCAACAATACTACCACCGCACCATCAATTATGCAAGGAATTAAACATTCAGAAACCTGAAGTCTGAAATTCAAATGACTGTCAATTTTACTGGACAGAACAAAACCAATTTTCAGCAGGGATTAAAAGTGCAGACACGCCTTTGTAAAATGGCAGGGCACCAGAGCAAATCCACACAAACACATGGAGGAGATGCAGACTCCACACAGAAGCCACCCCAACCAAGAATCAAACCAGAAAACCTATAGCTGTGAGGCAACAATACTACCACTGCACCATCAAATCTGCAAGGAATTAAACATTCAGAAACCTGAAGTCTGAAATTCAAATGCCTGTCAATTTTACTGCGGACAGAACAAAAACAATTTTCAGCAGAGATGCAGGGATTAATACTGCAGACACGTCTTTGTAAAATGGCAGGGCACCAGAGCAAATCCACACAAATACAGGGAGGAGATGCAGACAGAAGCCACCCCAACCAAGAATCAAACCAGAAAACCTATAGCTGTGAGGCAACAATACTACCACTGCACCATCAAAGACGCAAGTAATTAAACATTCAGAAACCCTTAAGTCTGAAATTCAAATGCCTGTCAATTTTATTTAACATTTTTTAATCAGGACAGTCTGACTTGGAACAAATAAACAATTTTCAGCAGAGGCCCAGGAAGAAATAATGAGAGTCGAACTGGTCAGTGTCTTACAGATGTTTATTAAATGTAGTCATTCTATTCTACCATATACTCATTTATAAGGCCATCGCATGATGGTACTCTATCACAAATGGGACCACGAAGTAAGAGTTGATAAATAAAATCTGATATTCAGTGTAATTACAGAAAATTCTAGAACTCACTGTTATGGATTTCAAGCATTTTTGTAAGGTGCTAATTTCCTGCAACTTTCAACACCTTTACCTCCAACACCTTTGGTTACTTACTAACTCGGAGACTGCTGTACCTTGGCGATGGAATATGTTGAGATACAATAACCATGAACTTAGTATACATTCCCCTTCATTTACACTTTTAAATCCAGTTTTAAAGATTACAAAATTCTGGCCTTTGAAATTTCAACAAGCAGTTGGGCAAAATGCATTTCTGAGTTACTGGTATTAGCCATCAGTATCCCACCCCCTACTCCCATCAAAATGTCAATTTCTAAACATTTTTGTGCTCACATTTCTACCCAGCTAAATAATCATTCATAAGAAAAAAATTGTGGTGGGAGGCATACCTCTCAACTGTATAGATTTTGCAGAATGTCCAGTTTTTCCTTATATTTTTGGTGTTTTCCTGATAAAATTTGTGATTTTCTTGCAAATCACTTGGATGATCTGAGGATTGAAGTCACTAATTAATGACATACATTTGTGCTTCAGATTTTATGTCCTTCAGAAAAATGCATGCTAAGGCAAATTCTGTTATTCTAACAACTTAAGTTTATAAGAGCAATATTTAAAATCTGTCCTATTTTTGGGCCTTTGTACCCCCACTCTGTGAGGATTTGACCAGACTTATTGTGCTAAGAGGTTGACAGGTGTGCATGCACTGTAGGCTAAAACTGAATTTTTGAGTCAGAGAAATTTGTTTTTCAAGATTTGATGATCTGTAGTTAGAATAGGCTGGTGCAGTAGGTCTCCCTTACATGCCTGCACCCAATGAAAAAAATATTTCCATACATTGCTGAAAACAAATCCATAATCCCATAAAACAAACCCACTTGATAGAACCACAATATAAACAAGCTTTATAATAAAAGAAAAATAATTTTGACCACATGTAAGAAGAGTAATTTCCAGAATGTTAAAGCTCTTGCCATTGAAATAAACAAACAACTCAGGAGCTTAAGAAAATCCATCAAAGCCAACTTTGAGGCTAAAATTTCTACCCAAGTCCAAGAGAATCACAAGACATTTTTTTAGTTATGTTCATAATCTCAAAAGTAGAACACAATAGTGCACTGGGTCAATTGTGAATGATGTTACCTATACTGAGACTAAAGATAAAGTGAGCCTCCTGGCTGATAAATTTAGCTCTAACTTTACCCCTCTATCCTCTCCATCCCTCCCTCAAGATATACCTGAAACTGGCTCACCTCCAGCTACCACACAAGAGCAAGTCTGAAAAGTGCTATCAAAAGCTAAAAAAATGCATTGATGGGTCCTGATAATGTTTCTGGTTGCATCTTAAATAACATGAAGCACAATTTAGGCATACCCCTGACAACACTGTTCAAACTCAGCTTCAATACAGATTTTGTACCAAATGAATGGAGAACAGCTACAGTCATCCCCTGTATAAGGGAGGACCTTCCACACACCCGGGGAATCCAGACCAATAAGTTTGGCCAGCCTCATATGCAATCAGGACACAGGGAACCCCCCAGATACTAGATCCATCTCAGTTTGGATTTGTCAAGGGCAGTTCATGCTTATCCAAACAGGTAGATTTTTTTGAAAAGGGCACCAAAGCAGTGGATGAAGGCAAAACAGTACACACTGCATACCTTAATCTGGCCAAAGATTTTGACACAATTCCCCACACAGGCACAGTAGGAAAACTAAACAAATTGTGAACTGTCACTTGCTGGTCTGTCAACTGCCTTATAGATGATCAAAATAGGGGAAGTTACTTTCACAAAGAGACCAGACACCAGTGGACTCCCACATGGTTTGTGCTGGGACCTCTCCTGTTTGGCATCTACTCCTCTGAAGTAAAGGCCGATATTAAAGGGGTCTGACTAAGTTTGCAGATGACTGCAAACTAGGAGCAGTTACTGAATCCCCAAATGACCTGGCCATCCTGCAGGAAGGTTTGTCTCAAATAAATAACTAGTGTCAAAATCAAGGTCAGAAACTAAATGCCAAAAATGCATTACTGTATCCTTTGGGAAGTAATACACTCCATGGAGCTACCACATTGATAATACACTGCTAGGAGATGACTTGGTTATTTGACATTTGGGAACTTATAGGGACAGTGACCTACCTTTTTGCCAACATATGTCTACTCTTGTAAGAAAGTCCTTCCATATTGCACAACTTATGTACAAAGGAATTGTGTTGAGATCTAGGGATGGTATTGTCCCCCTTTACGCAGCCCTCATTAGGCCAGTCATTGAATATAATGCATCTCTGGCACATATCTGTCCAGATACATGCAATAACTGGAAGACACATAGAGATACCTTACTAAAAGGATACAGGGCCTAAACAACATGTCCTAGTCCTATATAGACCGACTCAAAGCCCTGTCACTATACTTTTTATCCTATAAATTGCTAAGATGTGACCTGTGTCTGGCATACAAGGCATCCTCCAACAACAATGCAGTGTACTTAATAGAGAACACCGTCTCTCGGCAGTACTGGGTGATACATTTGAGCTTCTTGATGGTCTCTTTGGCGATAAGCTTAGTAAGAACCTATGAACTGTTTTACTTAATAGTCACGTGAAATAAAGGCACTGCAATTTTACATTTGGCAAGATATTTTGTAATGTAAGAGTTTATCACCCAACTTTTCTTTAACATTTGTGCAACTGTACTCTCAGACAGGCTCAGGCAGCTGATTTCCTTTACTGAAAAAGTTTTATTTCCTGCAAATAAAGCAAATTAGCTCAACATTTTCAAAGTTTCTCTGCATTCCTGACCAGCCACCCCCACACCCCCACACACAGCCTCAGGACAGCTAGTTCCAGCTGACCACTGCAGATTATAGATCTATGTACACATGACCTCTGGCTACTTACTGATCATTGTGTCAGTACTTTAAAAAAAAACAGAACTGCCTTGTTTTGTGAATGGACTGGGGTCTGGCTGCTACTCTGAAGGAAAATACTACAAAAAGTCTATGCACTCATACATCTGAAATAAGGTAATAGTAAACTGCAATGCAATCAACTTAGAGTGCTTCCAATGTGGTAAACAATTCTGGGGAGACTAAGTTTTGACATTCATCTTGCAGGTTCTCCTTTCCAGCATTCCGCTTATGTTAAATCACTGAGTGAAGTTCAAAAGCTTGGCAAAATATGTTGGGGATTTACTGATGTAGGCTGCAGTAAAACAGCAACAGACAGCCCTATTTCACTAAACGCTGCTGAGCATTTCATGATGAGTTACATCATCTGTTGTTTTTTTAATTTCTATGAACTAGATCTCTCTTTTTATTGTTAGTGATAAATCTCTTCTTAATACCCATCACACACATTCTCAATACATTACACACACACACACACACACACACACACACACACACACACACACACACACACACACACACACACACACACAAACACACACAAACACACTGAATTTTTGAAATAAAAGGCATTGAAAAGTACAGTTGTGTACAGTTACCATAAATATACATGTTCAAGTGTATTCACTGTTGCAGTCATCACATGTGGGTTATACCTGCCAGGGTAGCCCTCAGTCAGCCTGAATACCAGAGGCTTAGTACTTCTGCGTTGGCTGCCGTCACTCCAAGACTGACGTCAGGTCATCAGTGTGTTATAAATTAAG
Source organism: Protopterus annectens (assembly GCF_019279795.1). Taxonomy (NCBI): domain Eukaryota; kingdom Metazoa; phylum Chordata; order Ceratodontiformes; family Protopteridae; genus Protopterus; species Protopterus annectens. The sequence continues at coordinate 774,465,181 of NC_056734.1, forward strand.
GCAGCCGACACCATTACATCAGTTTTTCTTGCCCTGTCAGGAGCCCCCAAGAGGGAGCTAGGTTATGGAGGAAGAATACCACCAGTAGAAAGTAAATACCAAAACATCCTTGTAAGGATAGAGAGAGAGAGATTGACAGAGAGACATAAGGGGGATGGAGGGAGAAAAACCAGGACTGCAAAAGTGAATACACTCGAACATCTACTTTTATGGTAAGTGTACACAACTGTATTATGTTCTTTGTGTTTCACTGTTGCAGTCATCACATTTGGGTTGATTCCCAAAGCTGAAGAAAAGGGTGGAGGCAGTCAAGAAGACTGGGGGCTGGCTGGGATGCCCTGCAAGACTGCTGTGGCAATGCCTGCCCTGGATTTGGAGAAGATAGGCAGATGGTAATGCTTGGTGAAGGTATGAACAGATGTCCATGTTGCAGCCTCCAGGATGTCCATGGTGGGGACCCCTCTGAGGAAAACTGCAAAGGTGGAGGTTGCTCTGGTAGAATGTGTCCTGACCGCCTTGGGGGCAGTGCTGCCTGTAGCAGAAATGGATGCAGTGTGCTATCCATTTGTAAATGGTTTGTTTGGGTATGGCCTTGCCCTCTGCTCCTGTAGCAAAGGTGAATTGCTTAGTCTTCCTAAATGATTTAGTCCTGTCTACGTAGAATCTGAGCTGTCTGTGCACATCTAGAGAGTGCAGAATCCTTTACCCTTGTTTTGTGGGTTAGGGATAAAGGTGGGCAAATTAATGGATTGGTTGAGAGCCACACTGGACACCACTTTTGGCATGAAGGATGGGTTAGTCCTGAGGGAGACCCTGTCAGCGTGGAAAATTATGAAGGGCTCTAAAGCCTTTAGTGCTTGTAGCTCAGATACTCTTCTAGCTTAAGTGATGGCCAGAAGCAAGGCTGTCTTCCAAGAGAGGAACTTTAACTCTGCTGATGCTGCTGGTTCAAAGTGGAATACGGTGAGTTTTTCCAAAACAAAGTTAAGGTCCCAAGCTGGGGTAGGTGCTCTTCTGGGTGGCCTCATGTTGTTATCCCTTCTTAGGAACTGTTTGATGAGACGGTGGGAGAAAAGAGGTGGCTCTGTGATGAAATTAGCAGAGATGGCAGAGGCATGCATTTTAATGGAAGAGAAGGATAGACCCCTGTGTAGTACGTCAGCCAGGTAATCCGGGATGAGAGGTAGGGAGGGCTGTAAAGTTCCGGCTCCCTTAGCCTGGATCCAGGTGCAAAACCTTTTCCACTTGTCAGTATAAGACTTTCTAGTGCTAGGGTGTCTGGCCTCACGTATAACATCTAGAACTTGTTTGCTTAGATTGGCAGCTTGTACAGTGGTCAGGGAATAAGCCAGGCTGCCAGACTGAGGGGCTGCAATTGGGGATGCATGAATTTTCCATTTCTCTAGGTTAGGAGTGTTGGGATCTGAGGGGGATGCCATAATGGCAGTGGTGACAGGCTTCACAGCACAGGGTACCAGTGTTGGGGTGGCCAGTCTGGGGCAATCAGGATTGTCATCGGTTTTTCCTCCCTTATTTTGATCAATACCCTTGTAATGAGTGGTAGGGGGGGAATGCATAGACCAAGAGGTTGACCCACTGGAAGGATAGAGCATCCACTTTCCAGGCCTTGCTGTGAGGTTCCTAGGTGCAGAATTTGCTGAGCTGATTGTTGGAGTGGGAAGCAAAGAGGTCGACCTTTGGGGTGCCCCATTTCTGGGTTACAAGGGTGAAGGTTCTTTGGTCTAGCTGCCACTCATGTGGGTCCAGAAGATTTCTGCTTAAGTTGTCTGCCAGAGAGTTTGCAGAGCCTGGCAGGAATTGTTCCAGCAGGCGTAGTTGCATGGCTGAGGCTGTGTGCAAAATAGTCATGACGAGCCTGCACAAGGGGTACGAGTGAGTCCATCCCTGCTTGTTGATATACCACATCACAGTGGTGGTGTCTGTTTTGATCAGCAGAGGCCCTGGGGAGAGTAGGTGTCTGAAGGCTGTCAGAGCTAGCTGAACAGCCAACATCTCTTTTTGGTTGATGTGCAGATGTATTTGGTTTGGGCTCCATTGGCCCCGAATGCACCTGCCATCCAGGTGTGCATCCCAGGCATAGTCTGATGCATCTGTGGTAAGGGTCTGGGTGGTGTGGGGTTGTGAGAAGGGTAGTCCCTTTTTGTGGTTGCATGCTGCTGCCCACCAAAGGAAATCTTTCCTTAAGCAAGGTATCAATGGTATAAGGAGTTTCCAGTTCTTGAGAGTATTGACACCAAAGGCTTTTTAGGTACCATTGTAGTTTCCTCATATGCAGTCTGGCATATGGAATAACTAGAATGCAAAAAGCCATGAACCCCAGAGCTTGCAGGATTTTCCTTGCAGATAACTGGGGTCTGGTGGCTAGTTGAGAGAAGTAGGTTGTCAGGTAGGTTTGTTTTTCTGGTGTAAGAAATGCCATCTGGGATGCTGTGTCCAGGCTTGCTCTCAGGAATACAATTTTTTGCGTGGGTACTAGTTTAGATTTCTTTTCACTGATAGTATACCCCAGGGAGGTCAGTAGGTTCTTCACAAAGGTCAGGTGCTTTAGCAGCTTTTCCTGTCTGCCTGAATCAGGCAGTCATCCAAGTATGGGTAAATATGAATATTTCTTTGTCTGCAAAAATCAATGGCGGGAGCCAGGCATTTTGTGAAAACTCTGGGAGCAGTGGATAAGCCAAAGGGAAGCGCAGAGAACTGAAAGTGCAGTGATCCCGCCCTGAAACAGAGATATTTCCTGCAGGATTCCCTGATTGGGATATGTAGGTAGGCCTCTTTTAGGTCTAGGGGGAGCTAACCAAGCATCCTGGTAGAAGTTGCTGGAGGGTGAGCATTTTGAATTTTGGTATCACCAGGAAAGTGTTCAGGATGGATAGATCGAGGATGGGCGCTAGGTGCCTTCTTTTCTGGGTACCAGGAAGAGTCTGGAGTAGAAACCCTGGCCTACCTGTTCTGCAGGAACATGCTCTATTGCCCTCATCGAGAGCAGGGAATGGACTTGCTTTTTGGCCTCTGCCCACAGGTTTGGGGGAAGATCTGGGAACCCTTTGGGGTTGGGTACAGTGTGGAAATAAAATTTGTATCCCTGGGACACTATGTTGAGGACACAGCAGTCATTGGTAATGGTGGCCCAAGTGCTTGCGTGGAAGGAGAGTTTTCCTCCTAGGGGGAAGAGCAGGTGGGCAGAGGAAGGAGGTGGAAGCGTGAAGTCATTGTGAGTTCTTACCATAAGGGGGTGGGGCTTAGCACTTCCTGGTTTTGAAGAGGAGGAACTCCATTGCTTAGATCTCTGCATTCCCTGGGGCTGCTGTCTGGGGGGCCTGCTTCCCTAGGGTCTAAGCTGAGCTCACCTGGAGGAGGCAGGAAAAGACCAGTGCTTGGAGGGGCCATGCCTACTGAACCTTGGTGGCTGGACCTGCAAGACGTCTAACTGTCTGCATAGATTTAGCTTTTTCTTCCATCTTTTTTTAAGACCTCCTCTGCCTTGATGCTAAATGAGCTGTCTTTGTGCAGTGATGCATCCAATAATTTGGATTTGACATGGTCTGGCAAGGACTGTTCCTTTAGCCAAGCATGTCTTCTAAGGACAGAACCAGTGACTGCTGCCTTGCAAGATGCTTCTACGGCATCAAAAACACATTGTAAGGTGTGCTAAGTTACTTGACTTGCAGAATGCATTAACTCTTGTAACTCTTTATTTTCTGCACAAGCAGGAAAAGAAGATATTTTTTTTGTTTGAGGAGTTCCATGGTATGTTGCTGATATTTCAGCATATAGAATCGACAATTTAGTGCTCTAATAGCAAGAGTATCAGAGGTCTACACTTTCTTACCCCATCTGTCTAATGCTCGGGAATCTCTATCTGAGGGGGTGGGATTCTTAGCAGAAGTTGCTTTAATTCCTTTAGGTCCTTGAGAGATAACGTCGAGGTCAGCAGTAGGATTGTTGAATAGAAATTTGTGAGAGTCAGGGACTCTATAGTACCGGTCTGGTTTTCTGGGAGCAGGAGGGAGGGTGTCACGAGTCAAACTGGATTCCATAAAGCCAACATCTACAACATCCAGGACAGGAGGAATGGCAAGAGGTCTGTGTTGTGGAAAATCTAGGAATTCCCTGAGTCTCTTTTTTGACTGAGGGTAGTCTTGACATTTCCATTGGAAATGTTCCCTTAAGGTATGTAGGGGTTCCCCAAAGTAAAAGTCCTCGGGTGGAGAGGCTGAAGGAATGGATTCCTCTGTATCAACATCTTCATAAGCTGAGAGGGGTTGCGTATCTTCATAATCAGATGCATGAGAGTCATCGGACTCCTGTTCAGATAAAACTACCGGGGACAAATCTCTTTTTCTTTTGGAAAGGGTAGCCTGGCTTCCCCTGATAAGCATTATAAAGTCTTCCGCCATTTTAAGCATCTGAGACTGAGGCAAGGAAGCAGGTGCCTGAGATAGGGTCGTCGGTTTCTTGGGTGTGGTTTGTACCCTGGACCTTAGAAACTCGGTAGTATTTGAAAGAACAGTAGATGCGAAAGAAGTCGTCGGTCTGTGTCAAGAATTGGTAGTGTGAAGTACTTCCTCAGAAGCTGGTGCCTGCTCAGTGGCTCCAGACCCATCCAATGTAGAGTCATCCACAGGATCCTTAGTCGATGAAGAGTCTTGCGGCATACCGGACTCGAAAGGGTCTCAGTAGTGGCCTGTGAATCCACAGAAGTGGGCATCAGGGGCTGCAAAAGTGCCTCACTGAGGACCGGAGAACTGACGACTAGCTTAACGGAAGCATCATCAGCAGTTTTGGATCTGTGCAGTTTGTTTCTGTCTTTTTCTTTATGTTTTTTTCGAAGATCTGCTGTAGGATGGCTTACCAAAGCCATATCGGAATTCGAGGACTGAGAGCGAAAATATCTAGCTACAATAAGGGCCCGACGATGTATAGTTCTGGCGTTGAACAGAGCACAAAAGTGACAGCGAGGGATGTTGTGGTCTGGGCCTAAGCAAGTGACGCAGTAGGAATGAAAATCTCGGTGTGGTATTTGTTTTCCACAGGCGAGACAACTATTAACTTTTTCTGACATCGGTTAGAGCAAGAAAAAAGGATCCCCAATGGGGTACTTAGCTTTAGAAGACTTCAACTTTAATTTCGGAAACGAAAATCTCAGGTAGCGGCCGACTGGCACTTGTGCGAATTGTTTCTGCTTCGGGCTCCTCGGCAAGAAAGACTGATGTAATGGCGTTGGCTGTCTTAATTTATAACACTGACGACCTGACGTCAGTCCTGGAGTGACAGCAACCGACGCAGAAATACTAAGCCTCTGGTAATAGGGCCGGCTGAGGGATAACCCAAATGTGATGACTGCAACAGTGAAACACAAAGAACATCTGGGTTAATGCCAGCCTTCTGAAATTAAAAACACTAAAAAACTTAAAAAAAATCTAAAAATAAAACCAGTCGCAAAAAGAAACCCCACCACACATTCCGATCAAATTTGTCTGAATAATGGTAGTGTTATGGAAAGTGTTTTTGAAAGGTAATGTCAGAGTTAGGAGGGATTAGTAAGGTGGGAGATGGACTATGTACCACATTATTAATAACTGCAAATCCTTACCTAACCCTGCATTTAACTCTAACTGTGCAACTTACCTTTCAAAAATATTTTCTGTAATACTACCGCTAATCTAGACAGCTTGGACACCCACAAACACACACCAATAAACACACACTTCCCTTCTACTATGCCCTCATTTAACCTTACTCTAACCTGTCTACACTCTCGCAAACACTACTACCCTCTAATGCTGAATCCTACACTTACTTCACCCACAAACATTTGATGTTCTGTTCATCAAAATCTTAAAATTTTGATCAGCAGATCAATCAACTGCATTTCCCAAGTTGAAGGTGTGAATGACATGTGTTTGCACGTGCTTGTGTATGTTTACATCAGAGATGGATTTCCTGTATGTTCCACCTCACTACTGACTACATCAGGCTGAGCTCTAAAGATTCTTTTTACTGAAGTAATCTGACCAAATCTGGAAATGTTAGAGACTACACTACTTCCTGAAAAGATTTTAACAGTATACAGAGAAGTTGTAAAACAGATGCTGGTTAGGAGTGATGCCTTCTTCAGCATTACTGTTACGGTTCCTAAAGAAATATTGCCTTATGACCTTTAGTTTTCTTCTGGCAGCCTCTACAACATACAATTTGTATGCGTACACCTCATAACAACCTGGATGGACATACTAGAAAGCAGACTGATGCTTGGTGGCCTGAGATTATCCGTTGGCATTGCATAACTGGCTGAAAAGTGCATCCTTTTTTTCTGCTGATCTGGGATGGGTAGGAGATAATATCTTGGTCCTTTGTTGCAGAAATAGCTGCAGAATTGAGGCAGTGAGTACGATAATCTCAATGAAAGACACTTGTACCAGTATAAACAAAAACTAAGATGATGTAGAATACTGGCCCAACAGAATGAATCAGCAACAACCAATAATAAACCATATGTGGCAACTGCTCAGAATAAACACTGTGATAAACTCTGCTCTTTGTAAAAATGTGGTCTACTTTTTACCAGTTGAAATTCAGTGTCAGATTCTAGGACAAATTCTGGATGACAAAAATGAAAACATGATATTTTTGTACAAGCACTTCATAAAGAATGACAAAGATATGTCCTTAAGGCTCTCAGAGATGTGAAATATAAGCTTAATTTTGCACAACATACTGGGGTGTTTCCTTGTCAGTATGAAGCACAGTCTCAAAAGACAGCTGCAATGGAATACTTTAAATAATCTTTAATAATCCAATTTAGTGCTTACTACAAGGTTAAACCATCAGAGTTACATAAAATGGTTTAAACTTCATTTAAATGACTTTCTTTATGCAAAATGTCACAACAGCAACCAATAAGAATTAACCTACATTACATCCACTGTAATGCTGACAGTTACAATCTAAAATTCATAGTCGAGGATACATTTCAACTATAACTTACCACAAAAACAGAAATGATAAAAAATATATAATGAAAAAATGCATTGTGTAAAAACATTTCTTTATATAATAAGAACACTTGTGAAACTGTAAATTCCAACTCATAAATTGCATAGTTCTCTTCTCAGTAATGCATAGTATGAACTGGAACACAAATAAATGTTTGTCAATTACGAATGAATGCTACATTAAAACCAGTACTTAATGAGAAAGTATCAATGCATTTTTTTTTTAATTACTTGCAGATACAATTTAGGTGGTATTTTACGGAGACCTACAACTGACTACATTCCTCACTTTGGCATGTACCTTACCGAATGTGACTCATCTTAAAAGGCTCCAACATTTCCTTAACAAGAAAATTAAGGGGTTGCACTGTTTTACCTAAGCAGAGGGTCTTAGAGCTCTACCCCTTTTTTCTGTCTGTTAAAGACTGTTTACAGGTGACCTTTACATGGCCTAGGCGGCTACAAATGACACTGCTTTAATTCATGACCTTTACCACAAAACTTGCAGTACCATGAACACCCATACTAAAGATATTAGCCCTCACATCATAAACCAGACCTGCTGGAGAGATAGATACTCCTCTAAAAGAATTTCTCTCCCATGGAGCAGAGCCCCCCTTCATATTAAACACAGTTTACTCCACCTTGTCAAACTCAGTCTGGATGAATGGGTGGGTAAACTGCCAAATACTTTTCTGATCTCATACCTCAAACCCTAATAAAAATAGGTAGCAATTTATGAGTATTAGCCTGGCTAAACTAGAACTGATCCTACTCCATGAGATAATGTAGGGAAACAGGTGAACCTATAATGCTACCATTACAGACGCAAAGGCAGATCTGCTTTGACATGCTTCGATCAATTTTATTTAGAGGCATTTTTCATGAATGAAAATACAACTAAAACACAAACGTGTAACTAAAGCACACAGAAAAAGCACAATAAATCATCTTTATCACAATAAACCCCAGTAAAGAGTCTAAATTCCATTAAGTCAAAGATTAGTTCACTGGCAGACTCAAATGAGAATTTGTCAGCATTGGTGTACTGAATACTAAAGAATGACAGAGACAAAGTATATCAAAAGAACATCTGGGAATCCCTGGGTCCTCATATTCCAGACACAGCTAAAGGGAATCTGCAGGGAAAGTAGGGAAATTGGCTAACAGCAACATACCACCACAGTGCTGTCGTAATTGTAACCAATATGTAAATGGCTTACCTTTTGGAATCAAACCTGGTGAGTCATATACTTGACCCAAGGCAATTATGTTTTTATTTTCTTGTTTCTTTTAGCAAAGTTCTTCTGCTCAGGAGCACAAAATGTAATCTGAGACTTATGATACTAGAAAACAACACTGATTTTACTGGGATGGCTGTTGTGAGCTGGATTTAATAGTTTACTAAACACCCAACAGTGAAGATGATGCAAGGACTTTGAATAATTTATACGAATATAACAATGTGCCATCTTAAAATAAATGAAAAGCTGAAAGGGTAGGTAATCCAGTGATGGAAAAACAAGACCCCATCTGCCTGAGTTGGTGGTAGCTCAGGTGGATGTAAAATATACAAAAACACTCATCAAAAAGAGCACACCATCGCAATCATAGCTGCAAGCATTTTACATCACAAAGCATACTGACACACTCCCAATTGGAAACATTATACATCACTTACAATCTACCCAATCTTTTTCAGTCTAACATTACATAGCTTATTTAAGTCCTGCCTCCCTTTAAGTCTCATTCCTCCCGTATATGTATTGTTCCCACAATTCCTATTTTTTCTATGTAATTTGTTCCTACCCTTTTCTAAAGATTCCAATTCCAGTTGTTTTTATCTCCAATACTATAGCTGGTATTCTAATAAATTTGGTTTAGACTGATTTCTATTTTCTAGTAATTGTTTTTTGGCAACCACCATAATTAGACTCAGCAAGTCCTTATTGTGTCTAGGAAATTCTGATTCTGTATCACAGCTCAGAAAAAAATAATTTCCTCATGTACATCAATTTGCTCACCCAGTACCTTTGACAGACAAGTCTGCAGAGTATCTTTAAAGTCTGCCAACTCATTACACTCCCAGAACATATGTTTCCAGTTACCTTTCTTCCCCATCTCACCTCCAACATTTGCTGTCTTCTTGAGGAACAATTCTTTGCAGTGTACTTGGAGTATAAAAATATGTAAACATTTTCATGCAAACATCCTAAATCTCCTAGACTATGTTGCATATTTGGGAGACATGCATATATCCTCCCATTGTTTCTTAGTGAAATGCTTATCTAATCTCTCTTCCCAATCCTTTCTAGTCTCCCCTGATTGACTCTTATAGTTATCATGGAATATTCTACATGCTCTACTAATTATTCTTTTTAACAGCAGCTTCTGTTCTAGATTCTACTGAAAACTCTACCAGTGCTGGTCTTTCACATAGGATCTCCTTACTTCTTTCTCTTTGCCTATACTCTGATGTCAATCCTTGATAGGAAAGGCAATCTGTATCCTGTAGTCCAAATAAATTCTAGGCCTCTTCCCATTCCATTACCTTTCCCTCTCTAATTATTTGCTCCCAATACCTTGGCTCTTTTACTAGTTTTCTCCAATAAATTCCAGCCCCTTCTTGCCTATTTTCTGTACCCCTAATTGGAGCCATTTTTTGTGTCTTTCGGCTTTTCACAGTTAGGGGTAGCCACAGCAGAACTCTGGTCCGCTAATGATTGGTAGTTGATTTTTACGTGCTGAGTTACAGCCCTGATGCACAACCTTCAATGAAGGTATGCCCATTCACGCATGTCTCCACGCAGAAGATGCTCTAGCTGAGAATCGAACCGGACAGCGTCTTACTGTGAGTCGACAACGCTACCGCAGCACCGCCTTAATTGCAGCCATTCCTATTGACAAAATCTCCTTTCTCCATTCCTGTGTTGGCTTAGTTCTTAGAACACTTTCTGTTACTTTACGAATATAATATTCTGTACAGTTATTGTTATACTCCTTAAGGATCTGCCTCCAAAATCCCAGTCTCTCCCGGTTTCTTGAGCTTCCCACCTATTTAACCATCATCCCCTTCCACTTTGAATTATAGGTTTCTGTTTGTGTTAAAGGAACTAAATCGTTATTAACAGATAATTAAGATGTGTTGGCATGACAAATTCATATTCCAATGTATCCCCAACATTTGGCACAAACTTCCATTACATGTCAAGGACAGTCACACCCTTGCCACTTTATTTATTTACTGGGTAAACAAGTTTGGCCTACTGACCCTTTTCAACAACCTAAGCTCTAAGAACAGAAAATACATAAAGCTTTTTTCAGTCAATAATATTGTATACAAAATGGGTACATAGCAAAATTCAGAACAAGCTAAGACTGAATGCAAACAGAGCAACATTAAAATATCCAGTCAGAGTGCATTGAAAAAAAGATACATACAAAATGCAAACCTAAGATGTGCATAAAATACAATGCAATCATACACATAATTCATATACTGAATTGCAATGCTGATACTACTGTATTTTTTCTTGTGTAATTTTTTACTTGTTATATTTTGCTAGAGCTTTTCTATACAGGCCTTCAGTGAAAATGGATACCTCAGGACCTTGTCAGACTTTTCAAGTAAACGAATATAAACAAACAAATAACACATAAATTCCTACATATAAGTGAAATATTTGATTATAAGATGACACATTAAGAGGTTGAGAAAAGCTTATTGAATTTATTCTAGTATTCATGATATGAGATATGCCTCCTAACTTTCAAGATAAACCAAAATAATTAGATGGGCAGCCTCAAATTCTCCCCAGGTGCATTTTGCATGACCCTTCTTGAAGCTGGAGAAAACTTTTGAATATGGATTAATGGTTTGGCAAAATTTTTGTAGATGGATTGTCTAGCATTTTCTATGAAACCACAACTACAAATATGATTGTAAATAATCTCATAGGTGGAATACAAAACAACTAATAGCATTATAAGGAAACATGGCTATCCCACTTTAAATTTAAAAAAATAATTTGAGATTGCGGAGTCACTCTTCAAATAATTCCCACCTGTGTGTGTGTGTGTGTGTGTGTGTGTGTGTGTGTGTGTGTGGTTGGGGGGAACTATTTAATGCAATTCCTCCTAAGTCCTTTATAAGCAAGTTTCAAGGTACCCCCCCCCAAAGTCTCTTTTCTGAAAGTCCTCGTGTACATCAAACAAAGCATTAATGATTAAACCAAGCTGGCCCTGCTCTGAACTTTTTGTATATGGATTTTACAATGATATCATTGCTGAAATCTGGTGTCAGGCAGAACACTAGCTCAGTCATTGTACCCTGTCCTCAAATTAGTGGCCCCTCAAATCAAAGTGGAGGATCATGAAAATAAAAGGTTTTCTCATAGGACCAAAATATTAAAAAAAGCTCCTGTACGCTTATGCAGTCCTGTAACTTTAGCAAATTATCTGAAATTGCAACAAGCAGCTTGCAAAAATTACTATCACACATCAAGTACTTCACTGCTTCAGCCATGACTGCAAATGCAGTATCAATATTCATTCCTGAAGCCAAGAGATCCTTATGGCTTCATAAATCTATGCTAGTACTGCATTCCTGCATAAACCTCATCACCTGCTGTTTGTGTCCCTTAGACACTTCTTCCCCCTACCTTAACTACGTCTCTGACGTCACTACTACTTCAAAACAGGGGCACAAAGTCAGAGAGATGGACCAGGCGCAAAGATTGCAATGGACAACTGAGTTTCTTATTTAACCCTACAGGTTGCAGGGATTGAGGATTGTAATCAGAATACATAAAACAAAATCCAGAATGAAACTAACTCAGGTCACATAACCACTGTGTAACAGTAACAGTCACAAGTAAAGCTAGGTCTGTGGCTGCCCTGCTGAACTGGAAAGTGATGCTATGCAGGCAGGCAGGCATGAAAAGCTGTAGGGTACTAGAGCTTCTGATTAATATACTGCCCTTACAGTACAGTGAAGTCAAACTGCAACAGAAAGTAGTTGCAGAAAATGTACAAAAAGTTATTCTAGGTGTCAAGAATACTGTTAGAGGAAAGAGTCAAAAAAAGAATCACTTCTGTGTCACTTCACTATCTGAGCTTAACTAAACATTCATTTATTTCCGGACACACACTTATCCTATTTAGTTTCTGGGGGTGTCAGGAAACCAGTGTCAGACAGCCAACACAGCATGTATGGGACACATTACTGATTAAAAAGTAAACATGCCCCAGATGCTACTACATTTCTGGGGAGAAGAAATTAAGTGCTGTGAAAACCTGGGTAGGAATGCAATAACATCTGTGCTATGTATATTGCTTAACACATTTTTGCTTTAATAATACAAAAATAAAAAAAAAGATGACTACTTTTTGTGCGAGTGTGTTTGTGTTAAGATTAAGTAGTTTAGGGACAAACGCGAATCGAACTTCTGATGCACTAAAGCATCCATTTCAATATGGTCACTGTTGAATGTTATGAAAAGAAAGCTACTATCCATAAACGCTGTTACTTTTAACAGTATGGTGAAAAGAAGGTACAGGACACAGCACCGAACAGCTCTGCTGAGTGCCACAAACATTTTACTTGGTAAGAGAGTAGCAATTCTGTATTTCTGCTCAGACATAAGTCAACAAAAACAACAGTAAATGACTATTAGAATGGGCTTATGTGATAAAGGAATACAACATATCCATCACTTATAACAAAACTGAAAATAAAACTCTAGGCATGATATTTTTATTTATTTAACATTTGTTTACCGGGAAAGTCCGACTTGGAATGAAGACAATTTTCAGCGGAGGCCCAGGGAGAAGTGCTTCAGACGCATGTCTTTGTAACATAATAGTTAGTACACAGATTTTGGACTTGAAAGTTTCCTTTTCCTCAGAAATCTGACGGGACTGTTTAACAGTAAATTGACTACACCTGTGAAACTGGCCTGATCTGGGATTGTAGGCTGAAGCGGGCTCTCAGAATTGTCTTCATTAGTAAGAGGAGCTTAGGTCATCTGCCACGACTAAGTACACGAAACAGTCTGATCAAAAGGGGCCTGGGTCTGTCTTTAGTTGCCACCTCTTGAATTTTTCTGGACTGCACAGAAAATCAAGTTTGAGTTTCATAACCTGGACTTCAACTGTGAAACTCTGGTATTTTTGTTTAGGTAAACATGGCCACTAGCATCATAACAAGGACTCCCTGTAGAGTTTATCATTATCAGTGCAATGGGCTGTGGGGGCAAAGCAATGCCATTGTGTGTATTATACTACCAAACACAATCTGTTTCTGGTGAAGAGTGGAAGCATGTAAAATGAAAGTATAAATCTAAAACCCTCTTATTAACAGATTTGCAGTGAGAGAGAGGAAAGTCAACATAGCCAAGAACGGAGAGAGACAGCAACGCCCTCAAACCAAGCCAAATCAGCACAGCAAACAAGCAGTTTGAATGGCCCATCATAACTAAACAAAATGTATTTGGATTTATTACCAGCTAGGTTAGGCACTTCTGCTGAACTTCCATATTGAAAGCCTGCATACACTAAGATTAATATAATTAATGTCTGCTAATGTTTGGCTTTTAAACTGGTAATGCCATGTAGGTCCAAGTGCAAGTAAGAACTAGGGCTGTTCTCCCATCAATTTCCTATATGTGTGTTGTTCTGAAATTATTGGAAGAAACTTGCTAAATACAAGTAATATGTTCTAGTCAATACCTACACCATTCAGAAACACCTGCAACACTTAGCACTGCTCAGAGACACTGTGGTGAGTCAGAATGGTACCACAATTAACTTACTTCCTGCTTTCTATCACATTCAGTTAATCAGCTATGCAGTACATACAATGGCCATTCTGATGGTATGTACAAGAAGCAGCTTTATGGTGTAATGCTGATACTGATGGCTTTATGGTACTCCAGTGCTTCTGGAGACATGCACACAGCAGCTATATGTATACCAGTGGGGCTAATGGCATGCATACAGTAGACCTATGGTACAAGACTGGCTCCAGTGGCATGTACAGACAGCTTTATGATACATCACTGCTTCTGATGGCATGCACACAGTAGTGCTGTGGTGTACCACTAATTTTGCTGGCCCACACACAGTAGCTTTATGGTACACCACTATTTCTGATGACATCCACACAGCAACTCTATGGTGCACCACTGATTCTGGAGGCATGCACAAGCAGCTCTATGTTGCACCACTGGTTCTGAAAGCATGCACAGGCAGCTCTATGTTGCACCACTGGTTCTGGAGGCATGCATAAGCAGCTCTATGATGCACCACTGATATTGATTGCATTCACACAGGCTCTATGTATATCAGTGGTGCTGAAGGCATGCACAGGGTAGCTGTAATGCTACAACATTGGCTATATTGGCATGCACACAGCTATGCAGTACAACCACTGGTTCTGATGGCATGCACATAATGACAGTCTGATTCCAGAAGCATGCACAAGTTGCTCTGTGGTGCAGCACTGGTTCCAGAGGCATTAACACCGCAGCTCTACAGTGCAGTATTGGTACAACAGGCATACACACAGCAGTTCTACAGTGTACCGCTGATTAAACAGGCATAGACACAGCAACTATGTGGTGCAAAACTGGTTCAGGAAGCATTCAAGCAGCAGCTGTAGATAGTGTACTGCTGATTCTGATAGCATACATGTGATAGTCATATAATACACCCCATGTTCAGATGACATGTACACACAGCACAGCTTTGCACATTTCTGACTTCTGCATAATCTTCAGTAGCATACATCACCATGCGGTATATGATCCAGACCAAGAAAAGTAAATATGTTTTAATTTACTGACCCTTTACTGGTTTCTCCAGCACAACACTGCCCATATGTCCACTGGCTGGTCATCACTCACATCTAAATGACATTTGTTCGACAGCAAATTTCTAGCTGTGTATCTTCCACAGTTAGATATTCTGCCTGTCTCCACTTTTTTCCCTCCTCTAAATCATGATCTTCATTTTTCCTACTACATTCCACCACAATTTAATTTTATACATTAATGCCTCTGGTTTTTCAACACATATGATGAAGCACTATAACCCAGGTGACATTTTATTTCTAGCTGATATAGTGGAGATACCTTGGAGGTATGTAGTAGCTGGAGAGAACAGTTTCTATTTTGGGAGAAATAGGAACTACCACCAAAGAAGCATCCACTGGAGAGGTCAAGAACTAACCAAGGGTGTTTTAAACACAGCTTGAGCTCAGTATGCATAGGACTGACTTGGCAATGTGTAGAAAAAAACAGTTAGTTTGGTCAACGTGTGCAGTCAATACAAGAAGGGATTAATAACAGAGCTTTAGGACAGAAGGTAAATATTGTAACAATGGAATATGATCTCCACTTTGTATTTGATTGCTGCCAACCACCATCCAATTAAAACATGCATCACCAATAAAGCTAATCTGATGAGGATGTTCCATGGTACTAGGCTGCTGGCCAACATCCCCTCTAAATACAAACTGATTTAAAAAATGGTTACTACTTCTTTTATTATTCAACTCTTGCAAAACAGTCAACTTTCCTATTTGGGGAATCAGAACTTATGCAACTACATACAGAGCAAGTATGAAGTTCCAACTTCAGCTAAAAAAATATGCCTGGGTCATTTAATTTCCAAAGGCATCTCTGCTGGCTCCAAAGAAGTCTCGTTTCTCCTTTATTCGTATCTCGGTAACCCATTATGGAATGTAATGCTCCCTTTGCACTTGTCTTAACATTGCTCTCAGCTTAAGAGAGATCAGAGATTCAAAACTAAAAAAAAGATCATAGGCTTCAAAAATGTTAGTTATCAGGACAGACCTGCAGCGCTTTTTCTTCATCTCTCTAACAGACTCTCCATGAGGATCTGGGGCTAGCCTTTTAAGCCAAGAAACAGCCTTCTTTGACCTCCTATTCTATGTCAAGACAAATGGTTCCTTAAATACCTTGATAAAGGAGTTAAACATTTATCAGCAATTAAGTAACACATGCTAGCATGACAGATTCATATTCCATCATATGCCCCATCTATGAAAAAAACTACGACTACATGTCAAGCAGAGTAGTGCCCTTGCCACTTTCAAGAAAAAACCTAGATAATTGGATGGGCAGCCTCAATCTCTCCTGGTTGGTCTGGCATTTCCCTCCTTGTGGTGCAGGAACATTTGAATATGGGTTATTGTCTTGGCTTATAATGTTCTGCAGAATGATTTTTAAATTAAAAATATATATATGAGCACATTGAGTCAGTCTTCACATGTGTGTGTGTGTGTTTGTGATCATTTAATGCAATGTCTGCAAATTCCTTTTTAAACTAGTTTTATGGTAATTCCCCCAGTCCTGGTCTATATCACATAAAGCACTTATGATTAAACTAGGCTGGTCCTGCACTGAACATTATGCATACAGGCCTTATAACATTTTGTGTCAGCAGAACTGTAAGTCAGTCATCTGGACCCTGTGCAGCTCCTCAAAATTGTGATCTCTTCAAATCAAAGTTGAAGAGCATAAAAAGGGGTGTGCCTAAGGGGGCAAGATGTACATTTTGAAACAACTTTTTTGAAAGGGTTTGACTTGATTAAAGATGATGAACCTAGAACTGGCTCTTCTATGTTTTAGGTATCCTATTCTCTGTAGTGCATAACAAAAATTTTATGCTCAGTGCATGGTATAGGCATGTTGTTAGAAGTATCTATACTCGGAGATAACATATTCTACACCCTGAGCTGACCTATTATGTAAACATTCTACAAACTTTCTATGCTGTACTTTGCAATACAATACCAGCACTGTTTTTTCCTAATGTATGTACCCAGGAAACTTACCACCATAAATACACCCTGTATTACCTAACAATACACCAGTACCCTGTACCAATAACATATACTCTGTGTGCTACACAGCACAGCTTTTATACCATGCACTACCCCAGCACTTAAATCATGTAGAATTTAACATTTATACCATTTAGAGCTGACACAGTAGTCAGGGACTTAGGGACACACATAGATAGTAATCTAGCCTTTGACCATCATGTGTCTACAATACTGAAGAAATCATTCTATGTTGTGCAACTTATAGACAAAGGTATGGCATCTATGTCCAAGGAAGTCATTGTTCCTCTGTATTTGGCATTCATCAGACTTATCACTGAGTGCAATGCCCCCTTTAGTATGTACCTAACCAGGCATATCCAAAAATTGGAACATCCACAGAGATTCCCCACTAAAAGAATGCAGGGCATAAGTAAAATGTCCTATGCAGACTACTTCAAGGCCCTTTCCCTGAATTCTGTCTCCTACAGGCTTTTGAGGGGATATCTATGCCTGGCATACAGGGCATTGTCAGACCCCCACTCTGATAGACCTCCTGCATATCCACAAAATTACCCATTCTAAATACTTAAACCTTGCCTGTGGAACAGACTCCCTATCCATGTGAAGCAGAGTTCCTCCCTAACCCAATTCAAGTGCAACTTGGACAACTGGATGGGGAATAGGAAATTCATCCCTGGTTTGGCAACTATGTCTGTAATGGACATAGGCAACCTGTAAATGGTTCATATCCCAGGCCCCTGCTTGTAAATGCTTCCTCTCCCAACCCCCCCCACACACACACACTTACACTTATCAAGGGTATCAGAACTTATCAGAGATTTCGGAAGCATGGCTTGGCTTAAAAAGGACCTTGTTGTTGTTAGCCTAGTAAAAGCCATTGAACCTTCTAGAAACACATACCTATAATCTGAAATATATAGATAACATGCTGCATATTACACAACATAGGTATATTACATTACTGGTTTACTATGACAACGGTGAAATGGATTCGGTCGAATCCACTTTGACGAAGTCAGGAGGCCGAACAGCGACAATGTCGAACCCAACAGTGTCGAAGTACAAATCTTGCCCCCATCTCGACCCATGTTAAAGCCTGTTCAGAGGTCGAACTTGAGACGTACTTCGACAATGTCAGAATTTGACACTGTCACTTTCGCGGGCATGGGTCGATGATACCATCATTCGACAGAGTTAGCTTCAACATTGTTATAGTAAACCTACATTATCTATACTCTGAAATGTATAGATAACATATTATATACATTATACCTATACTCTGTAGTACACAGTATTTTATCTATACTCTGTTTTATTACTTACTTATGGACCTCTCAGGGGAGGCCATAACAGAATAAAAGATACATAATCTGATGCTGTATTCATAATATTTCACAGGTGTTTGTGTTGTGTTTAGCACATGTCTGAAAACACCAGCTAGTATAATACAGTGATAAGTAAATAAGAAGTTAACTAAAGTAATACTTCAGTATACAGCTACAAAGAGCATCAAATGTAAGAGAAGAACAAACATTGCACTAAACGAATTTATGCCTTCACAGAAGGAAGTCATCATACAAATCCTAGATATTTTAAGGATGATTTCAGCTTGCTATTCATAAATCCAGTAAGGAAGACATCAAGTTAAAATTCATATGAAGGGGGAGGAGGAATAAGGACATACAAAAAGGACGGTGAAAAGAACCAATAAGGGATGCATGCAATATGACAGCTATAGCATACACTGCCACAATATCTATATCTGACATGTCTAAACCTCTCTTAAGACAACAAGCCCCAATTCCAAAAAAAAATTAAAACATTACGGGAGGCCTCCAGCAACCTGCAACTTTACACCAAACCTAAACACCAGTTCTGTCACCTAGTATGACATCATAACAGGGGGAAGAGTACCCTTAAAAATTCCTGACACAATGCTAAAGCTACTCTGTGTGGATGCTGCTCAAATGCTCAGGACAAACTGCGTTACATACACAGTGATGAATCCAAATTTTGGAGAAAAGTAAAATACATGAAGGGACAGAAATTTAAAGATGTATATATATTTTTTTATTTCACTTTTGTTTACTGAGTTTGCCTGACTGGGTTTAGTCAAAAAACCCTTTTCAATGGGGTCTCAGGGATAAAAAGGGGTTGTAAATAATGATGCTTGAAATTAAAATGTTTGACAATATCTGATGAAACTCCATTTCACACAGTTCCAGTGAGCTATCTTCTCATGGAATTATTAGGAAACAAGAACACCCTTCCTATGAAAGGAGCCATCAGAAGGCTCTCATGAAGACATTGTAAATATGTAATAAGGGCTTCACATTCTGAGC